>NW_026606564.1:3605000-4150000 GCF_029890125.1 Rhinichthys klamathensis goyatoka | reverse complement strand
ACATTATAAACCATAAATATCTTACAGACATCTTTTAGATGTCTATTTGAAATCTGACAGGAGATGTCTTGATGATGAGCAACACTAAAAAATACATCTTGCAGATGTAAATGCAGACATCAAATAGACGTCTCTGAGATGTTCGTGTGCTATCAGGATTTTTAAACAAATCAAGCCACTTTTATGATTTATTTTCACACAAAATCTCCCATCACCTGATACCACACGTAGCCTAGCCCTACATCATGTAAAGTTTTTGCTCCTCTGCAATATGTCTATAGGACGTTTCCTGTCAGATGTCAAATAGACATTTAGAAAATGTCTTTAAGATGTTGATTTAGAATGTATGTTAAACTGACATTTTAAAGACGTCTATCAGATGTTAGTAAACAGCAGATGCTTTCCAGATGAAGACAAGTGATCTTTAACAGATATCTTGCAGACGTACAGCTATCTGGCAACGTTCAATCCTTTCTGCAATCATACATTAGGAGTATGTGAAAAGCACATTTTAGCCCCGTTGTAGCTATACCCACTGCGGTAGGCTGTGTATCCCACACTAAATATACGCACGTACAGACCACTTAGATTTAGACAACAGACATCTAATTTCGACGCTTACTGTAAGTTACATACAATACAGAGCTTTGTTTCCGACTTAAAATATGTTGGTTGAGCACTGCAAGCACAATAAAACCATGACTCCATCCATACGGACAACTTTGTATAGCCATGTATGGATAAATGTCCAGGGATTTATTTTTCATTTCAACATAGCCTATATTTGTCTTGTTAGCCTACATCCGACATATTTAAAAGATGAGCAGAAGGATTAAGCATTCGTGGTCAGATAATGTTCACTGCTAAAACGGGTGTGTTTCAGAGATGGAAAAAGCCTACCTTCTTCTCCGTACTGGTCGTATATTTCCCGTTTCTTTGGATCACTGAGAACTTCATAAGCCTCCGCGACCTCCTTGAATTTCTCCTCCGCATTGGCCGCCTTGTTTTTGTCAGGATGCCATTTCAGAGCCTGTTTTCTGTACGCTTTTTTGATGTCGTCGTCTGATGCTCCTTTCGCGATTCCCAATATTTTGTAGAAATCTTTGCCCATTTTCTCCTATGCAGAGCGGGTTGGCACCGCTGCCCGAGGAGTCAGTCAGTTCACTGAAAAAGAAGACCGTGAATAAAAGCACCGTCGTGGCTGTCAAACCCTGCCTCTTTAAACCGTGACACAGATGATCAGTTGATCCTGTTGTGTCTGTTTGGAGGCGGTTACTCAGCACTAAAGATCTTGTGTTATTTTAGCCTCTTTAAATAGCCACTGCTCCCTCCCTGTGCCAGTGCAGCTCTGGACTCAGAGGGCGCTTCTAGAACGTGTGAGCTGAAGCACGTCATTTCCCATTTTCAGATAAATCCATTTTCAGATCTAAAATCCTCTCGAACCAGAAACGCATGAAACGATGTGAAATAGCCTAGCCATTGTCTCTGAGAATGTTGTCTATCTATCTATCTATCTATCTATCTATCTATCTATCTATCTATCTATCTATCTATCTATCTATCTATCTATCTATCTATCTATCTATCTATCTATCTATCTATCTATCTATCATCCAGGTCTGTTCAATCTATCCATCCATCCATCCATCCATCCATCCATCCATCCAGGTATGTTCAATCCACATGAAGACAAGATCTGACAAGAAAGAGGTTCCACTTTAATACCCATTTAGGCTACAGTTTTTTAAAAAATAGGCCTATATGTATACCAATTCTAAATACTTTGTATAGCTATATGTGAGCTAAACTATGGATTTATCATTGCTTTGGTACAAAATGCATTCAGTGACGACATCTTTCATTTTACATGAATTCTTTTCGCACTTAGACACAAACATCATCAAAACTTTTATGTAGACAGGCCGATTTGCACGTATAGGCCTACATACTTTTTTCAAAACGGTTTAACTTAAGTTTTAAAACCTAAAACAACACAGAAATTTGCTACATTTCTACAGTAATACCATATTGAAATACCTATTCTAAATCTAAAAAATCAAATATCAAAACAATTAGATGTATCTGATCTTTCAACGTGTTTTTTTTCTTTCTCTCTTTTTTCCTCTCTCTTTCTCTTGCCTTCCTTCTTCCGTATTACAGCTTTGATTATTGCTATTGATGTGTGTATATACAGTATATGTATATATTATAATATTATAATAGAGATACACTCACCTAAAGGATTATTAGGAACACCATACTAATACTGTGTTTGACCC
Source organism: Rhinichthys klamathensis goyatoka (assembly GCF_029890125.1). Classification (NCBI taxonomy): domain Eukaryota; kingdom Metazoa; phylum Chordata; class Actinopteri; order Cypriniformes; family Leuciscidae; genus Rhinichthys; species Rhinichthys klamathensis. The sequence goes on along the minus strand of NW_026606564.1, from coordinate 4,147,721 downwards.
CCTTTCGCCTTCAGAACTGCCTTAATTCTACGTGGCATTGATTCAACAAGGTGCTGAAAGCATTCTTTAGAAATGTTGGCCCATATTGATAGGATAGCATCTTGCAGTTGATGGAGATTTGTGGGATGCACATCCAGGGCATGAAGCTCCCGTTCCACCACATCCCAAAGATGGTCTATTGGGTTGAGATCTGGTGACTGTGGGGGCCATTTTAGTACTGTGAACTCATTGTCATGTTCAAGAAACCAATTTGAAATGATTCGAGCTTTGTGACATGGTGCATTATCCTGCTGGAAGTAGCCATCAGAGGATGGGTACATGGTGGCCATAAAGGGATGGACATGGTCAGAAACAATGCTCAGGTAGGCCGTGGCATTTAAACGATGCCCAATTGGCACTAAGGGGCCTAAAGTGTGCCAAGAAAACATCCCCCACACCATTACACCACCACCACCAGCCTGCACAGTGGTAACAAGGCATGATGGATCCATGTTCTCATTCTGTCCAAATTCTGACTCTACCATCTGAATGTCTCAACAGAAATCGAGACTCATCAGACCAGGCAACATTTTTTCAGTCTTCAACTGTCCAATTTTGGTGAGCTCTTGCAAATTGTAGCCTCTTTTTCCTATTTGTAGTGGAGATGAGTGGTACCCGGTGGGGTCTTCTGCTGTTGTAGCCCATCCGCCTCAAGGTTGTGCGTGTTGTGGCTTCACAAATGCTTTGCTGCATACCTCGGTTGTAACGAGTGGTTATTTCAGCCAAAGTTGCTCTTCTATCAGCTTGAATCAGTCGGCCCATTCTCCTCTGACCTCTAGCATCAACAAGGCATTTTCGCCCACAGGACTGCCGCATACTGGATGTTTTTCCCTTTTCACACCATTCTTTGTAAACCCTAGAAATGGTTGTGCGTTAAAATCCCAGTAACTGAGCAGATTGTGAAATACTCAGACACAGTAGAGATATATACTCAACACAATTTTACACACACACACACACACACACACACACACACACACACACACACACACACACACACACACACACACACACACACACACACACACACACACACACACACACACACACACACACACACACACACACACACACACACACACACACACACACACACACACACACACACACACACTGCACATAGATGTATCTGAACACCTGCAGGTGTTAGTCTTTGAGTTTCATTACCATGCATTTAAAAGGGGAAACTTAGTAATAATTTTGTACTGTAGTGTAAGCATGGACTAACATACACTATAGTAAATTAGGCAGTAGAAAATGTCATTCTTGTTTTGTAAAGAAAACATAAAAAAAAAACATTGCATAATGCTCCTGTTGTTAGTGTTTTTAGCTCGTTGTTTTAAGAGTGACAAAGTGTGTTTGTTTGTTTGTTGACAATATTAACTATAATTTATTATCATTCATTCAACTTTACCAATTTATTAGGTTGCTCTTCAATGTTTTCACCCAACAAACATACTTTGTCACTCATAAAACGAGCTAAAACACTAACAACAGTTATACAGCTTTCTTTTGTAAAATTTCTTTGCAAAACAAGAATGTTTACATTATAGTACAACATATTTCCTAATTGTTGCCATTTTGAATAGATGGTACTGAAATTGAGAGACTAACATCTGTGTAGGAGTTCATCCAATTCCTTTTCAGTTTTAGATTCAGAATATATTTAAATATGGTAGCAAATTGCTGTCTCATGCAGTATTATGTTTTTAACTTAAGTTTAAAAGTTTTGAAAAGTGTAAGTTAACTTGCAAATTTTCATGTAGGTTCATAGAGTTTTGGTGGTTTGTGTCTGAGTGAGAAATGAATTGATATAATTTGAAAGATGTCATCATTGAAAGTCATCATTCAATGATGTCATTGAATGATGACACAGATGTCATCATTCTTCAATTATTATAATTATTATATTATTGGCTCCTGCCATTAACACCAGTTCTAAACAATCTGTCTTTTAGATTACCTTTAGTCTAATATGGGAGACTTTTATGATTCATATTACATGCAGACAACAAGGTTATTATTAAGTATAACGCCTAAGTGAAAGCCCTTAGGCTATAGCGTAAAGCTTTAGCTCAATAAGATACAACTGTAAAGCACATCAGAAGCTAAGCAAAGTTGATGCAGGCTATTACACGTCATTTTCTGAAAATAGATGGAAAATCTGACATTAACAGACAGCACTCTAAGTATAGTAGTGGCAGCCTGCCATCAAAATATCCTATTTCCTCTCTATCCCAACCTGTCCCCTTCACCCAGACCGACTTTGCATATTTGAAGTAGGCCTATCTTTGAAAAAATATTAGATAACGAGTCTGAATACACTGTAAAATGTGATCAGGCACCCACAGGTTTGCTTTTAGAAATGACCATGTTTGGTCTGTGAACAATATTGCCGATCCACACTAGCCTACATAGTTTTTTAGAATTGCGTACACACTAAAAGTGGTACTTGAGGCCCACAGTGAAACCATTCACTCATCTCTTCAGACAAAGTCTTTAAAACGCGCAAGCACATTTGTAAAACAAACTCTTTTTTTTGCAAAATGCTAAACACAGTTTTCTACATTAGACACACACATAATTCAATAATTAATATCCCATTCCTCCAACGATCATGTGTGAAAATACTTATAAATTGATCACTTATAGAAATCAAACCTCAATGTTTTCAGAAAGAAATAATTTTTTTACCCTCTTCATTTCTGTTTAAAGTGTAAAATTTGATCACTTAGAAATCAAAACTCAATTTGAGGGGGAAAAAATGCACCCTTACATTTCAGTTTATTTGTAAAAATCCTGAATGCACAAGTCAAATAGGCCTTCTATTTCTACAGCACTTTATACAATAGGCCTACAGATTGTTTCAAAGCAGCTTCACAATAGTAACACGTTCAAATTCTGCTATAAAACAGCTCTAATAAGCCAAAAGTGTCACTATTCAGTTCAAGTCACTTCATTAGGCTATATTTTTTCAGTTCAGTTCAATAAAGTGTATCAATTGTGTGTATGTGTGCACATAGGCCTACATGTAGCCTACATGTGACACACTCCCATGCACTCCACTGCACACTGAACAAGCAATGACACAAGATAGTAGTGTTTTACATTTTTTGAATGAAGTGGTTGCTTTTGCAAGAGATGTGTGACGTTTTGCATCTTGTGTGCGTTATTGTGTGTAGAGTTTTGAGAAATGAAGCCATAGTTTCAGAAAAGTGTGTGTAAGCAATAAAACACTGTAACACACACCGCCGCAGTTCCACCTGCTGGTTAGCCTCGGTACTGCACGACATTTCCCGGTGAGAGGAGGACAAACCACCCCACTGAACTCCATCCTCTGGCAAGAGATATGACTCAGCGTTAATGAGCTCAAAATATAACAACAGACCACAAATTAAGTAGTAAGCTTTCTTAAAACTATTTCTCGCATGAATCGTTCTATTTAAATAGCTGTTTGTCTTTTACATCATGGATAGCTTCCGCGGTTTGTTTGATAAACTCGACAGGAATAAAGACGGTTTTATATCTCGTGAGGAGCTGCAGAGTGAAATGCGAAGGATAGGTGTGGAACCAGTGTGTGAAAAGGTTCAAGTAAGATTTTCTACTGATATCAATTGCAGAGATCATGTCAAGGAATCATTCTTTTATGTAGCCTATCTGGAGATACAATTATTTTCTGTGTGAACAAATTAACAGCCTATACAATTCTTTCGTTCAGGCAATCTTGTCAAATTATGACCAAAACGAGGATGGACGTCTTAGCTATCAGGAATTTCTTATTTACATAATGGACAGAGAGAAGAAATGGAAAATAGATTTCCATGCCCTTGACAGAAATAAATGTGGTAAGTTGTCTGTAAATAGCCTATCATTCTTATGTTTTAACTGAAACAGCTTACAGTAGGCCTACTGTTTAGAACTGGCATTTGTGCAGTGGTGTACAATGTTCTCTCAACTACTGTACAAAACAAAGTACCAAAACAGTGTAAATATATATATTTTAAATAATTAATATATTAATCGTATTATTTTTATATAGTCTACTCTATCATAATATATACATTTAAATGATATTCTATTTTTGTATTTTGTATATGATGTAACATGATCTGTGTTGTCTTAGAACTGCACATTTCAATTTGGATATTACTTTGATAGTCACCTCTGGTAACATCATTTTTTTTTTTTTTTTTTACAATCGCTATAGGGCACATTTCTCAATACTTAGGACACTTTTTCAAATCTCTTCACACAGTTCTCCTGACTGTTTTTTATATTGGCACAGCAGTTAATTTCACATTCAAAATGCACTAAATCTATCAAAACACTTCAAATGTCATTCTTCCATAACACTCGCAAAGGTTTTCCCCCAACAAACATTGTCACTCATAAAACAACCTAAAAAAACACACACAACAGGAGTATTATACAATGTTTTCTTTTGTAAAAGATGAATCTTGGCCAAACAGTTAATCTCACCTGCAAAACTCACTCAGACCAACAAAACACTTCATGTAGCCTATGTCTCAAAATAAGCTCGTTCCACCATAACACTGGCGAAAAAAAAAAAGTGGCTGCTTGTTTAAATTGCGTAAAGGGATACTCCACCCAAAAAGGTTTCTTTCTTCTGCTGAACACAAAGGAAGATACTTTGAAGAACGATTGGAACCAAACAGTTGTTTGGCACCATTGACTTCCATAGTAGAAAAAAAAAATACTATGGAAGTCAATGGTGCCAAAGTTCCAATCGTTCTTCAAAATATCTTCCTTTGTGTTCATCAGAAGAAAGAAACTCATACAGGTTTGCAACAACTTGAGGGTGAGTAAATGATGACAGAATTTTGGGTGGAGTATCCCTTTAATAAAAATGGGCTAAAGCAACACAATTGCTGTACATTCTGTCAACTTAATTTGACTGTGTTCAATCTACTTAAATATATGTAAAATTGAAGTTTACTTAATCCGTTTGTTTTGGGATTACATGATTGATTTCTGTTGCATTACAGTAAGTTTAACAGTTTTGAAAAGATTATATAAATGTGCAAAAATGTTGGTGGTATCTATTTGAGTTTAAGTGAGAAAAGAATTAATGTAAATTGAAAGTTAGTGAATGCATTTTGTGGCAAAGCAATGATAATTGATCTACAGTTTAGCTCACATACTGTGTAAGGAGTTTTGACCTAAGGCTATTGAGAAATGTGTATAGCGATTGTAAAAAAACCCTGTAATTAAACATGCATTTTCTGTAAAGCTGCTTTGAAAAAGATATGTATTGTGAAAAGCGCTATACAAATAAATATGACTTTAATTGAAAGTTCTTTCCCTTTGATTAGGGGCAATTGACCTGGAGGATATCATGACTCTGTTTAAGGAATTAGGTTTGGTCATATCAAAACCCAATGCAAAAAGAATCATTCAAATGTAAGAGACCTGATGCTGCTGCCTTCACATTTGCAATATTTTATAATGATATTTGATATTCATTTCTATGCCATTGGTAACAATGCCATAGAAAATAAATGTCACATCAAAATCACTCCATGTTTTTGTATTATGGGGGCAGATACCTTGACATCTACAGGTTTATGTAAATCTTAAATAGACCTTGTGTTCTGATACAGTTTATAATAAATGCATGAAATCAATGAAATGCTTAGGAATATGTATTGCTTGGATTATTATTATTAACATTAAACTCTGATTGTCTTTAGGATGGATGAAGACAACTCTATGACAGTAGACTGGGATGAATTCCTCCAGCATGTCATAATCAACCCAGCAGAAAACATTGGAGAATTAGTATCTTCCTGGAAACATAACCTGGTAAAAACAAAATCAGCTATTTCAAAAATACCTTTAAACTTTAAAATAATAATTGACCCAAAAGGGAAATTATCTCATTATTTGCTCACCCCAATGCTGTGAGATATGACACATTGATTATGCCATTGGAGCCATATTAATTACTTTTATACTTTATGTGCTTTTTGGAGCATCAAACTTTTGGTCACCATTCACTTGCATTGTGTGGACCTTGAGAGCTAAGATATTATTTTAAAAATATTTGTGTTCCGCAGAGAAAATCATACTTTACATAAAGACATGTGAGTAATGACATGAGTAAATGAGGGGGAGACATTTTTTTTTGCACATATGGTACGTTTATTCTGAACTGTTCATCATCAGGTTTATAAAAGGATGTTTACTTTTTAGGTGTTTGATGTAGGAGAGAGTCGCTCTTTGTCTATTGAGTTAACCCAGGACGGGACTGACCTGTCGATCTGGGGGAACTTTATACTGGCCGCAGGCTTGGCAGATGCAGTGTCCAGAACTGTGACAGCACCAATCGACCTGTTAAAGACACGACTTCAGGTATTTTTTTGTCAGTCAAAAACTAATTTTTTTTTTTTTTTACACTTGCTGTTAAATTCACTTAAATGTCTTTGATTTAAAATCCAAAGAAATTAAAGTTTGAGTGTTGTTGTTGTATACAACTTAAGATACACCTTAGAGAAATGATTGCTAAAAATGACTCATTCATATTGGTTTATTTAGCCAGTAAAGAAAGATAATTTACATATACAATTAAAAAACAACAACTAATAAATATTAACATACTCCCCCAATTGATTGATTACATTAAGAATTACAAACATTAAAGGTTTTCTGAAATGTTGTTTAACCCTCTGGGGACCAGAGTGTTTTTGGGGCCCTTGGGATGTTTTGACATGCACTGACATTTGTGCTTTTTTCAGTTATTTATAAACATGTTAATGGCAAAGGTGTAAATTCACTCTATATAGCACAAACTTGGCTACCATGATATCTGAGCAACATGTATGTACATGTTTGTATTTTTAATAGAATAATGTTTATGTGTGGTTATTGAAAAAAATAAAAATGAAAGTTGCTGAAATAAGACCACAAAACACATATTGATTATTTCTTCACAAGACTTTTGAAAATTGTATCACATAGCCTAGAATATTTGATCCAAAACTATGTGAGAATCATCCTGACTACTCATTCAGATAAGTCAATAAAGTATTTTACATTTTTAATGACCTGTTTTGTTTGAGAAAGCTTTATGCAGGAGGCGTGATCTCTCATTAATATGTGTGGCATTCCACACCTGAGAAAGACAAAGACCCTCCCCATAATGGCCCTATTAGGTGCTATCAGGCCATATCATTACAGGAGCCTTGCACAAAGAATGAGGAGATTTAAAAAAGAATGGCTTTTAGATTGTTTGGATTTATATAAGGAAAATACAGGGTGCATACGTCTGGACACTTCTATCACACACCCTTCACCATATAGACATGGTTTTATTTCAGTTCAAAGTTAGAGTTGGAAACATCTTGAAAAGAAAATTGTCTTTCTCCATAAATGTCTTAGTTTGATCATACATATTTCAAAGTTGAGGATTCATTATTTTGATATAGCTTGAACAAACACTATAACATCTTAGTTGATTAGTTTATTGACAAAACATACTATATATTTAACATATGAGCAGAAACTCCTAAAAAAAGCTTATTTGATGTCTATTTTAGAGTAAAAACTTTATCCAAAACGAGTCAACGAAATGTTGTCTGTTATTTAGTCTGTAACAGTGCGTATCTGTGCGTTCATTCATTCATTCATTCACACACAAACATGATTCACATTTTTAAACAGTATGCTATTTTTCCGTTTACAGACACTACGTTATTCTATATCGCGATTAGAACAAAGCACTTGCAAAAAACACTTACTTCTCAGCTGAATCTGTTCATCCTCGCAGTGAAAATAAACCCAGTGGTAAATGTCCCAGGATTGTTCCTCATATAGCCGCGCAAGACGACAGTAGATTAATCTGACTAAAAAATAATGTGTGTTTTCAGAGTTTATGGGCGTTAACGCGTCTCAATGTGTTGCTTCACATATTTGCGTTTGAATAGCGCGTGCTCTCCGTGGGCGTGTCACATTACCAGAGATAATCAGCTCGAGAACGATAATGAGACGGGCTGACACGTCTCTCTTTTTATATAGATGACATAAACGGAGAATATTAATTTTAGTTTCGAATCGGATCATTTAAAAGTACAAACTCAAATGATTTAAAAGATATATTGCTTATGGCTGGGTGAATAGTATTAGCTGAGTTGTGTTAAAGATTAGAGACGTGCTCCAGAAAAAAAGTTCGCAGTGACTGAGAGGCAGAAGGCACACCCTGTTTATTTTCTTTATTTTACAAAAGCACAATATTTTATTTCGATTGTATGTGGGCACATAAAAAAAGTAGACATTTACCAGATTATTTTTTCATATTTCTTAACTCTATATGAACAGAAATGATGGTAGTACTTTAAGTCTATTTTTCTGCTATGTGAAAAAAAACGAGCAAAACGCGCCAGCGCGTTTCTGGTCCCCAGAGGGTTAATTATGCAAATGAGGCATTATCTAATTAAATATTCCCTTCTTTGCGTACATTTCCAGAACAGAAATTTAAACATTGGAAATAAAAAACAGGTTCAAAATTCATGTTTCATTTTGTTGATTTGTTTGTTGAGTTAATGGTTTTTACAGCGGGGATTTTGGATTTCTCTTTTGGATATTCCATAAATTAGAAAATACACTCAACAGCCAGAAAAAAATACAACTTTGGCCAGTCAATCTTTTTGTTCTATATAAGAAACCTATATATTTCTGTCTTGAGCTGGCTTAACTCGACAAGCACGACAAGTTGTCAAAACGATTACATTCACACGGATCTGACTAAGAAACGACTAAAAACGCTATATTCTGCTGCCAGGCCAGTAGGTGGCGATGTCAGTTCGTTATTCGCCTATAGACTGAACAGTAACATATGCGCATGACGTCATCATTTTCACAAATTCATGGTTTTGTAGTTTACACAGAGACAATAACGGTATCGTTTTCAAAAAATTTGCACATTGAAGCCCGTCTTCACTAAAACTGAACTTTACACAATGTTGATGTTGCAAAATTGGTCACTTATTAAATAGTCGATTCAGCCATTAAGCAGCTCTAATGAAGACAGTAGTGTCGTCATCCAGCTCAATTCAGTTCGAGATTTGGTTCTCATCCAAAGGTGCAGTCAAATCAATAATGCAGTATATGATACTGGATATTACTATTTCAGTTAAATTAGGAGTATATACCAAATGTGTTATGTATTTGTAAAACTGAGTGTGTGATCTAACAATAGTACTAACACACTGCAATATACTGGGTAGGTTTTTGGATCCAAAGCTGTGTCTCTGGGACTCCGAGAGCTGCAGACTGGAGGTTTTAGATCCTTGTGGCAAGGAAATGCTGTGAATGTTCTTAAAGGAACGCCTCAATCAACGCTTCAGTGCTTCATCTATGCCCAGGTGAGCACTCAAACATGCACAAGCATTCAGTCACATGTGCACAGATGTTCAAACATTCTTTATGTCACCCTCCCAACAGATGAGGATGAGCACTCTGGGCGAGAGGGACAGTCTGTCGGTCCATCAGAGGTTTGGACTGGGCTGTGTGTCAGGGGCTGTGGCACATGCTGTGTTCTACCCCTTAGAGGTATCACAGTGACACAACAGGTTGGAGCTCCTTACTGTTAGGTGTTGTCTGTCAAATATGTCGTTTTTCAGAGTACAGTACACCTTGCGTAATTTAAAATTTCTTTCTCCCTTCTTTACTTTCCGGCAAAGACAGGCAAAGCTTTTTTTAGTGTTAATACAACAACATTTTTAATTTTTTATCTTTGTATTGTATCATTTTCATGCTCCCAAAAAGAATGATGGCAAATGTAATTTTGTCACACGAACTTGTTGCGTTATATAATGGCTAAATGCATAAATAAATGGCTAAATACTTTTGCCTCAGATTAAAAAAATTAAAATGATAATAATTGTCTGTAATCGTGGCGAGCGACCCAGGGTTATTATAGCTAACTAAAACGAAAACCATTAAAAAAAAATCCTACTTGAAATAAAATGAACGTTAACTAAAATAAAATCATAAAGAACTTTAATTTTATTTCAGCTAGCTTCTCATTTTCATTTAGTTTATCTTGATGTATTAAAACAACTAAAACCAAAGCCAAAATAAAAATGAATAAAAACTATATAGACATATTAAATAATAAAAATGGCAAAAAGAAAACATTATTTAACCAGAAACATTATTTAAGACTTAAGACATACTTTATTAACTAAAATTAAAATTCTATTTAATTCAAAATAAATAAACCTATAGTATCTCAATTATACTAAAATAACACCGATTGTGACATAAGGATTAAAATGAAATTTGGGGTATATAGTTATAACAGTAACACTTTACAATAAGGTTTAATTTGTTAACATTAGTTAATGTATTAACTAACACGAACTAAACAAGTTTACAAAAACACATCTGTTCATTGTTTATTCATGTTACTTCACAGTGCATTAACTAATGTTAACAAATGCAACTTTTGATTTGAATAATGTATTAGTAAATGTTGAAATCAACATTAACTAAGATTAATAAATGCTGTAAAACTATTGTTCATTAGTTCATGTTAACTAATGTAGTTAACTAATGAAACCTTATTGTAAAGTGTCACTGTTATAATTACAAGAAATAAAGTTGCTGTTGCAAGAAATAAAGCCACAATTGCAAAATATTAAGTTACAATATGCCATTTCAACTCACAATTATTAGAAATGTGAGGTAAAGTGACATTGTGAGATATACTGTATAGTCACAATAAGTGAAAAAAAGTGTAACTATGAGAAATAGTCACATTAGTAAGTCGCGACTGTGAATTACAAGAAATAAAGTTGCAATTATGAGAATTCATACATATACAGTACAAGTACTTTCCATATTAGTAATTTTTCATCAACAATACAAAGTGTTTAGTTAACGTTCAGAACCTATTAGAGTAACCCGGTTATCTTCCTTGACTTATACAGTACATATACTGTAAGTTGATTGACGTTTTCTTTCTTTTTTCCAACGGCAGGTGCTGAAAGTGAGACTCAATCTCCAGCCGGCCGGCACCTACAATGGAGTACTGGGATGTGCCAAGCTGATTTACCAGAACGAGTCCGTGGCAGCTTTCTACCGAGGGTTCAAACCCAGCATACTCTGCATGATACCTTATGCTGGAGTGGAATGTGCAGTGCATCAGGTATTCCAGACGAGAGGAGGCATCTGAGTATTCATTTAAGAAGAGACTACACAACTGCTTTTACTTTCAGGCAGTGTGGCTTTATTTTCTTCTCACCAAGTTAAAAGTCATCAGCCATTAACATGAAACCTTTCTCCTCTTGCAGTCAATCATGAGCTGGGCAAGACAGGATCCAGAGCAAGTCAGTGACTCCAAGCTGTTCCTCTTCAGTTTTGCTGCGTTTGCATCGGGACAGGCCACCAGTTACCCACTTGCTGTCATTAGAACACAACAGCAAGCTCAAGGTGAACGTTAAACCCGAACTGATAATATTTACTTTCATCAACCTTTATCAAAACAAAAATCTGGCTATTTATACCTTTCTCATGGAACTTTTTCCGGAAATTAAGTTGGACGTTTGTCTAGCATTTTTTATTTGTTAATGCTTGTTTTAAAAGTAATGTTCCCGTAATGATGAAGAATGATAAAAAAGGAATGCTCCATTAAAGGCGCGCTGAAGTGCCGTGAAACGCGCAGCATTATTCAATGTGTTGATGTCATTTCCACTGAAACAGGAAGACAGGGCGGGACATATTGAACAACCCCTCCACTTTTTAAATAGCCAATAGCGTTCATTCGCCCCAGTGTAAAGCGTATTTACACTGTCTGGATCGTTCCCTATCACCTATATAGTGCACTATATGCCATTCACCATGTAGAAAATAGTAATTTTGTGTGAACAAGTGACAGATTTTAGCGGCGGCTACATTTTATAGTGTAAGGGGCGGGACACTTTAGATTCTAGAGAGATTTGATTGGACAGAAAATCTGATGAGAAGCTGAGGTGAAGAGCGTCATCAAAATCATTGATCCATATTGATGGAAGTGAGAGACTGTTTTTTTTTTTTTTCATGGGAACTTTAACGTTCATAACTATGAAAAAAAGCGTTTTTAAAGCATTTAAACAAACTAAACTGACTAAATGAAACATTCAGAAAAACGTTTTCATAACTTGTGTTATGTTGTGTTAATATGTTCTCTGAACATATAGAGGATATTCATCTCGGACTGTGTGAACGTATCAGTATTTGTCTTGTGAATTTCTTAAGCATTTACTAAATATATATCTGTAATTTATGGAAGCTTGTTTCCGCCACAGAATGAAAAATAAAAAAGGTAATTGCGACTTTTTTTCTCACAATTGCGAGTTTACATCTCGCAATTCTGACTTTATTTCTCAGAATTGCGATATAAAGTCAGAATTGCGAGATATAAAGTCAGAATTGCGTGATATAAAATAGCAATTGCGTGTTATAAAGTCAGAATTGCGAGATATAAAGTCAGAATTGTGTGATATAAAATTGCAATTGCGTGTTATAAAGTCAGAATTGCGAGATATAAAGTCAGAATTGCGAGATATAAAGTCAGAATTGCGTGATATAAAATCGCAATTGCGTGTTATAGTCAGAATTGCGAGATATAAAGTCAGAATTGCGTGTTATAAAGTCAGAATTGCAAGATATAAAGTCAGAATTGCATGATATAAAATCGCAATTGCGTGTTATAGTCAGAATTGCGAGATATAAAGTCAGAATTGCGAGATATAAAGTCAGAATTGCGTGATATAAAATAGCAATTGCGTGTTATAAAGTCAGAATTGCGAGATATAAAGTCAGAATTGTGTGATATAAAATTGCAATTGCGTGTTATAAAGTCAGAATTGCGAGATATAAAGTCAGAATTGCGAGATATAAAGTCAGAATTGCGTGATATAAAATCGCAATTGCGTGTTATAGTCAGAATTGCGAGATATAAAGTCAGAATTGCGAGATATAAAGTCAGAATTGCGAGATATAAAGTCAGAATTGCGTGATATAAAATCGCAATTGCGTGTTATAAAGTCAGAATTGCGAGATATAAAGTCAGAATTGCGAGATATAAAGTCAGAATTGCGAGATATAAAGTCAGAATTGCGTGATATAAAACCGCAATTGCATGTTATAAAGTCAGAATTGCGAGATATAAAGTCAGAATTGCGAGATATAAAGTCAGAATTGAGAGATATAAAGTCAGAATTGCGAGATACAAAGTCAGAATTGTGATATAAAATCGCAATTGCGTGTTATAGTCAGAATTGCGAGATATAAAGTCAGAATTGCGAGATATAAAGTCAGAATTGCGAGATATAAAGTCAGAATTGCGAGATATAAAGTCAGAATTGCGTGATATAAAATCACAATTGCGTGTTATAAAGTCAGAATTGCGAGATATAAAGTCAGAATTGATTGATATAAAGTCGCAATTGCGTGTTATAAAGTCAGAATTGCGAGATATAAAGTCAGAATTGTGTGATATAAAATCGCAATTGCGTGTTATAAAGTCAGAATTGCGAGATATAGTCAGAATTGTGTGATATAAAATCGCAATTGCGTGTTATAAAGTCAGAATTGCGAGATATAGTCAGAATTGCGAGATATAAAGTCAGAATTGATTGATATAAAGTCGCAATTGCGTGTTATAAAGTCAAAATTGCGTGATATAAAGTCGAAATTGCATGCTGTAAAGTCAGAATTGTGAGATATAAACTCGCAATTGCGAGTTATCAGGCCAATTCTAAGGGGAAAAAAGACTAACTTTTTTCCCCTTAGAATTGGCCTGATAACTCGCAATTGCGAGTTTATATCTCACAATTCTGAGAAAAGATGTCAGAATTGCGAGATGTAAACTCACAATTGTGAGAAAAAAGTCAGAATTGTGAGATACAAAGTCACAATTCTGATTTTTTTCTCACAATTGCGACTTTATTTCTCATAATTGCGACTTTATTTCTCATAATTGCGACTTTATATCTCGCAATTGCGACTTTATTTCTCAGAATTGCGACTTTATATCTCGCAATTGCGACTTTATTTCTCACAATTCTGACTTCATATCTCGCAATTGTGAGATAAAAAGTCGCAATTATTTGTATTTATTTTTTTATGCAATGGCGGAAACAAGCTTCCATAGTAATTTGATCACTGTGCTGTTGTCTTTTCTCTCACAACCTCAGCTTTCTGTTCGACCTCGCAGAAGACTGCGGATGCTCTTCAAGGACTCGTCGGCATCTATGAGAAAAATGGAGTCCGAGGTTTTTATAACGGAATGGGTGCTAGCTTTGTGAGAGCTGTTCCCTGTGCTTTGCTGAATTACACCCTGACCTCAAAATTCGAGACATTGCTTTCTTCATTGTCCTAATAATGGTTTTGAGTCAATGTTTTTTTTTATTGTTTTTTATTTATTTGAATTATGTCAGATCACGTACATTCCTGTGTTATGGTGACGACATATGACTATGGTTAGTATATGGTATCAGTTTTTGATATCTGAGCCTTTTAACAAGTACACAAGCACCATATCAGAATTTTGTTCATCCTTGTTGTCATTTGGGTTAATATTTCATAGTCTGCAACCATGTTTTTTTGTCATGAAATGTTAATCATGTTACCAACCTTCCTGACATCAAAAATCATTATTTGCTTGGTGCTTTATGATGTACTTAATCATTATGACACAGGTGATAAAGTGAAAAAGTGTTTTTTTTTCTTTATAATTTTCTGTTATTTTTGCTTGTGGTCTAAGCCCTGGACGTCACTAAAGTATTGAGACACCTCTGCGGAATATGTGCAAATATTAATTTTGCTGTGAGTAAGTTTAACTTGCATTTAGGCTACTGTGCAAACGTTCAAATTGTTGCTTTTCCTTTTTAATCTAATTATGTATAGCCTATATTCACAGTGTTACAACTGTAATAAAAATCTACAATTGGCAGTATTCAAACATCCCAAACAATGTCAATTTTCCATTTTTTTCACAAAGAACCAAACTATACAGTTAATTAACTGAAACGAAAGAGCGATGATGGATGATGGTAGATGGAGTGAGTCTCAATGAGTTTCAATGAGCAAAAAAAAGAAAAAAGAATGAGGACTAGCGAATTTCAAACTTGTAATATAATCACATACTTCTGAAGATTTTTAGAATTATTTTGACAAAAATGAGTCTTTATAGATGAGATATAGGGGAGTCTGGGGCTAGTAGTCACAAGGGCTAGGCTATATAATCTCAGTATGGTTTTAAGACAAAAGTCCAATTACATAAATTCTGGTTATCTTTTTTTTATGTTTGGTACTTTGTCTTAATTTATAGGGCTTTTTTTGTGTGAATTCTGTCCTCAAATTAAAATCAACACAATAAGCACTATAAAACCAGTACATTCAGACGAGAGTCAACTACGAGTTGCGTTAATAACAGTCATACATTTAAAGGGATAGTTCACCCAAAAATTTTAATTCTGTCATTAATTATTCACCCTCATGATCCAAACCTGTAAGACTTTCGTTCATCTTTGGATTAAATTAGGCTAAACCGCTCAATTCATAGTTTTAATATCTCTATGAACTTTCTGAAGTTACAAAGTGGTAGTTGCGTAGCTGTCATTGGAGGGACAGAAAGCTCTCAGATTTCATTAGAAATATCTTCATTTGTGTTCCGAAGATGAACGAAATTTTGTGTTTGGAACGACGTGATGTAAATGATGAAAGAATTTACATTTTTGGGTGAACTATCCCTTTAAGTTTGGGGCAAGTTTAATTGTAATATTATACAAAAACTAGGCCTAAATTAAAAATCACTTTTACATTACTTTCCAAAATCCTTTAAAATAGCGTCATTTGCAGACAGCGAGCAACCACTGGACGGAACAGTGGCTTTATCCACAAATGTAAAACTATGAAAGTGACCCCCATTTTTTCTGTTAAGGTCTATATAAATCCTTGTCTACCTGTAACAAAAAGACTAGGCTACTAAAACTTTGAATGTATGCTCACTTTTTGAGGTTTTTGTATAATCTTTATTTAATATTATGTTTGGTGGGGAGGATTGTTATATTTATCTGATCTGTTTAATCAATATTTCCTAATTTATTTATTTATTATTATTTTGTATTCTGTAAGTACATTTTTAATAATCATAAAAAATGTTTATATTATATATATAAAAAGACGGAATAGTAGCTGGTTGCCATTCCTTACGACGCCACAAGAGGACACCATGCACATTCATCAGCGAAACGAAGCAAACTGTTCTGGTTACGTGGCCATAGTGACGTCGTCGACAGAGTTGACGTTTCACAAACATGGCGTCGCAGCAGAATGAAGTGGATGAGCTGTTCGATGTAAAAAATGCCTTTTACATCGGCAGTTATCAACACTGCATTAACGAAGCCCAAAAAGTAAAGGTGAGTGTCCTGAAAATATTCTTCATGGCACAAAAGCATTCTTACTGAAACGCTTAACGTTATAGATTATACTTGTGTCTGTTAGCATTCGGCTAATTCATTATAGGTTTTCTATATTTTAACAAGACTGTAATTAACAAATGACAACCAACCACGTGTAACTTACATGTTTTATATTTCTTTTAGACACCAGGGCCAGAAAAGGAAGCAGAGAAGAACATTTTCCTGTACAGAGCATATATTGCTCAGGTAAGTTCTGTTTAGCATCAGTCTGTTGTGGTGCTATGTTGGTTTGATGTTGATGAGAATAAACTAATCGAAGTCGAACACCAAGCCATGTGTGTGTGTATGTATGTATGTGTGTATATATGTGTGTCAGTGTGTGTGTATGTTCACATATACTCATGTTTTTGATTTAGTGCTGTTAATTTTGAGTTCTAATTACATGATGATTTCTGTTGTCTTCTCAGAGGAAGTATGGTGTGGTTCTGGATGAAATAAAGCCCAGCGCCTCTGAGGAGATGCAGGCTGTTAGGATGTTTGCCGAGTACCTGTCCGATGTAGGCAAGAGGTATGTGCAGTAAAACTGTCACATTTTTATTTATTGTTTCAAGCTATATATAACTAAAAACCTAGATACATACAGGTTAGCCATTTGGTCTATCAATCAAAGGTATAGCCTAGTTCACCCAAAAATGAAAATTCTATCAATAATTTAGTCACCCTCATGTTGTTCCAAACCCGTAAGCCATTCGTTCATCTTCGGAACACAAATGAAGATTATTTTAATAAAATCTGAGAGCTTTCTGTCCCATGACAACCTATGCAACTACCACTTTCAAGCCCCATAAATGTAGTACAGACATTATTAAAGTAATCCATATGATTAGTGGTTTAACCTCAATTTTATTAAGTGACGCAAGTGCTTGTTTGCGAGAAAACCCCCCCGCCACTTTATTTACTTACCACGATGCATGGCCGTTGTTTTGACGCGAGAGCAGACGTTGCATGTTGCATGTTGTAGGCATGAAGTGAACTATACCATACAATGCTTTTCTCAGGGATGCAATAGTGGCGGAACTGGACAAAAAGATGGCTAAGAGTGTTGATGTTTCCAACACCACCTTCCTGCTGATGGCGGCCTCCATCTATCTGCACGAGATGAACACAGATGCTGCGTTACGTACCCTGCACCAGGGAGAGAGTCTGGAGTGGTGAGGCTGGAGTTCTCATTAATAGTTTATGAGTGGGATTACAATGTATAAGTTGCTCACTGTCAATTTGTATGTCTCTTATAGCATGGCCATGACTGTCCAGGTACTTTTAAAGTTGGACAGAGTTGATATGGCAAGGTATTGTTTGTTTATTCATTCATTTATTTTAGGTTTATATGTGTGTGCGCACGCGTAAATGCTTAGCTATTTGCATGTTTTATAAAAAAAAATGTAACGTAGCATAATCAGAAAGAGCTTTATTTGTAGTAACAGTAATACAGCATTTTCTCCACCATATAATGTTTTAATATTAATCGCATGCCATTTAGCAGCACAAGTCATCCAGCTTTTTATTAATATGATACCGATCAGCCACCGATCTAACGCACGTATTATGTTATAACACACTCAAACTTTTTTTTAGTATCATTGTTTTGACCAAGTAAAACAGCGCTGTGTTACCCCACAACTTTTATTTGTCAAATAAATTGACCTGTACAAGTAGTAATTCAGCAAAACTTTAAAACATAAACATGATTTTGCATTCCATCGACTGCGGAGGTGAAGACGACAACTCCCATGATTCCAAGCTCTTTCACGGTGTCATCAAGCTACGCCTTTGTTATTGTTTCGAATAAGCGACCTCTAGCGGCGAAACTTGCACACTGTGCCTTTAATGCCTTTGAATGTGTTATTTTCATGGATGTGTTGCGTTCACAGAAAGGAGCTAAAGAAGATGCAAGACCAAGATGAAGATGCCACTTTGACTCAGCTTGCTACTGCCTGGGTCAACCTTGCCATGGCGAGTATACAAGTCAATGTGAAATTAAAATAATTTACTTTCTTAACGGGCATTCCTTGGTGCATGTCATCCTAAAGAAAAAAAAAGTTTTATTTGTTCATTATCTTTCATCAAAATGTAATAACTTTCCTCTGAAATAACTTTTCAGGCTATTGGGTAAAGTTAACTAATTGCCAAATTTATATTTTAGCTATTATTTTTGCTAATTTTATGTATCTAATCTCTAAAATCTATGATTTTCTTTATTTTTCCCACCAGATGGTCTTGCATGCATTGGATTTTTAATACGTTTGCTATATTTTTGTGTAAACAAAGTAATATTTTGTGTAGACAAATGCTGCTTAATTTAAAGGTGATCATGGTCTAGTACCATAAAAGATTATGCCTCAAAATATTAAACTATTAAAACAAAATATTGTGCATTAATTTGATTAAAAAAATTATTATTTATTGTCTTCAATCTGTTTTGACTCCTGAGGTTCAATAGCCTTAATCATGAACAAATGCATTCATGTATGCGATCCAAATACACCCATTTACTGTACATTCTTGCATAGACGTATGCATTGTTGTAGCGAGCTGAAACATTTGAGATGATTTTCTTTCAAATCTCTGCATGCCTATTGCCTATTCAGTATTTGCTTGTTTTGCTGAGTGATGTTTTTTCCTTATCGACTGGGAATTAAATGTCTTTCTCCTTCTTCTACCAACAGGGGGGAGAGAAATTGCAGGATGCGTTCTACATCTTCCAGGAAATGTCAGACAAGTACTCGCCCACACTGCTGCTGCTGAACGGTCAGGCTGCCAGTCACATGGCTCAGAATAAGTGGGATGAGGCTGAGTCAGTACTACAGGACGCTCTGGACAAAGTAAGAGCCTGGATTTCAGCACAGCAAATGCCAGGAAGTTTTGTCTCTCTCTGCAAACAAAAGTTTAACTTAGGTCCTGAGAGTCTGCATAGCGAAAATACATTTGACAAGTATAGATTGATGGTTAGACTTAATTTTCATGGTCCACTTTAGACATACTACATTCATAGTGGTGTTTTTTCATATGCCTTAAGACAAACCATGGGCAAACGCATAAGTCATCACCATTGCTGAATATTTTCTCCTTAAAACTGCAGTGGAAAAGTTTTAAAAACACAGTTTGAAATCGCCGGTGTTTCTTACGTCACACCCGCCTCACCCTTCTTGCAACACAAACTACCTTGTAACCAATCACGTGAACGTACAGGCGGGCTTTCGCATATCAATAACTTTGCTATGCTTTGAAGCACGGGAGACTCAAGAGAAGCCAGGTTATCCTGGTATATTTTTCTGTTAATATGAAAAATCATGTACATTTAGCAATATAGTGGGTGAATTATGTATATGATGATGTTATGATGAGCTAAATGCCTTCCACTGACTTTCTAAGTATTTCAAAGCGTTTCTTAGGATACTGATTTTTAGATGGCAGCTGTCTGACTCAATAGCAACACATTATTAGCTGTTTGATAATGTAGTAAATAAATAATGGCTAATAATTACCGTTATGTGTCCAGATCAGTCAGTGGTCCAGGTTTAACTGCAGAGAAATGTCATGATCTGTCCTTTATCTTCTATAGGACAGCAGCCACCCGGAGACACTCATCAACCTCATTGTGTTGACACAGCATTTGGGCAAACCTCCTGAGGTAAGCTCCAAAAATGTAAATGTTAACATGTCAAGATTTTATTGCGGTATTCAATGTATCTGAGTTTCATTTTACACCCTTGAGAAATCAACACAGATGCTTATATTGTCTGTGTTTGTGTTTCTGCACAGGTGACAAATCGATATCTGTCTCAACTGAAAGATGCACACAAGTCACATCCTTTTATTAAGGATTATCTTGCTAAGGTAAGGTTATTTAGTATGTTACGGGACACCATTCTGTTTGTCTATTTTGAAAACGTATTGTGAGAGCATTATCTAAGTAACTGTGAAAAATAACCACTAAGTTTAATGTAAACTCAATCATTTCCACAGGAGAATGAATTTGACAGACTTGCCATGCAATACGCACCCAGTGCCTGAAAGAATTATGGTTTCTATTTATGGCTCCTACGCTGCAACACAATGTTATTTCCCCTCTTCTTTTTTTCAATGCCTTTAAACAAACTCATTTTGATGCTCTACAAACATTCCTGTATCATGGTTAAATAAAAATGTTTATCTTACATGGTGTTGTTGCCTTATTGAATATTCATTTTGTGTTTAAAAAAAGGTGTAAACAGCCTTCATAACACATCAGTTCACCTTATTAATTGCCAGTTCATAGAAAGGGTATATATAAATATGTGGTAATTTTTTGGTCACTACAGCCATGGCCAAAAGTATTAAAATAATTACGTGTTTTGCAAAGTTTGCCGCTTCAGTATTTGTACATTTTTTTTCAGGTTTCTGTGGTATACTGGAAAACAATAAGCATTTCATACATTTTAAAGGCTTTTGTTGGCAAAAATATTCAATATATATGCAAATAGTCCATATTTGCAGTGTTGACCCTCTTCATAACCTCTGCGATTTGCTCTGGCATGCTGGATATCAGATTCTGGAACAAATCCTGACCGATGGCAATCCATTCTTGCCTTATTGGTGCTGGGAGTTGATCACAATTTGTGGACTTCTGCTTGTTAACTCGCCTTTTGAGGATTGACGACAGGGTTTCTATGGGCTCTCCCGGGGAGTTGCCTTGCCACAGATTCAACATTTTAATGAAATGATCTCCATGCCACTTCATTATGATTCTTGCCTTGTGATATGGTGCTCCATCATGCTGGAAAATGCACGGGTCATCACCAAAGTGCTCTTGGGTTGTTGGGAGGACGTTTTGTTACCATTCTTTATTCCTGGGAGTGTTTTAGGGCAGAGAGCCACTCCCTTAGATGAAAGGCAACCCCACAAATGGATGGTCTCAGGATAATTCACTGTTGGGACGACACAGGGCTCATGGTAGTGTTAACCTTTTTTTCTCCGGACAATCAATTTTCCAGATGTCCCAAACAGTCGGAAGGGGGCTTCATCTGAGAAACTAACTATGTACCAGTCTTCTGCTGTTCAATCCTTATACTTCCTTCAGAATTTCAGTCTGTCCTTGGTGTTTTCCTTGGAGAGAAGTGGCTTCGTTGCTTCCCTTCTTGACACCAGGTTGTTCAAAAGTCTTGGCTTCATGTCTTTTTTGAAGGTAACCATTTCTAACACAAGAACACAATAATTTGGAAGCACTTCTTCCCTCCTTTTATAGCAATCGGTCTGCTCTTACAATCCAATCAGAATAATAGTGATTTCACCTGACAAGTTCTTGTTCACACTTTCCCAGGTCCTGATGATATGATTAGAGAAATGATGTTGGCTGGTCACTTTGAGACCAATGAAGCTTAATGCATCTGATCAACTAAAACTAAAAATCTAGAAACTATGTGAATTGACAACAACAACTGAAGCAGCAAACTTTGCGGAACTTAAAATTGATGACACTGTCAATACTTTTGGCCACGGCTGTCCATATTTTATCAACTTTGTGTAACTGTTTCTACTCCCACCGCTCCAAGCGGGATTCAAACCGGTGTTTCCAGCATGGGAGGTGGGCGTTCTAACAAGGACTCTTATACCGGGGACACACTTAATGACTAGCTGAAACATTCTAAGACTGAACTGAACATACTCACAGACTGTTTCCAATGACTGGAGCAGATTTTATACACCGACTGGGAACCCCGACTGAACGCAACTGTGTTAGTGCGTAAGTATTAAATTACATTCATAATCGGCCTTACAGTCGTTAAGTGTGTCCCCAGCTTTAAGACCGCAGTCTCTGGTACCCTAAACGCCCCCCCCCCCTAAACCTCACTCCTATCCGGGTCACGGCACCAATGTGACTAGTCCAGGGGTGCTCCAACTGCACTGTCCTGCTGAGTTTAGCTTCAACCTGCCTCAACACACCTGTCTGGAAGTTTCTAGTATATGCCTAGTGAGACCTTGATTAGCTGTATCAGGGGTGTTTAATTGATTGGAGCTGAACTCTGCAGGACAGTGGCCCTCCAGGAGCAGGATTGGACACCCCTGGACTAGTACTCGCACCGCTCCGAGTGGGATGAACCAGCTTGACCGGCATCGGGGGCGGGCGCTTAAAAAGGAAGCTAAAGACCGCAGCCTCTAGCACGCCTCTTGAGGCAAGGGCCTCGATTACATATGAAAAATATGACTAAATGTAGTGTGACCTTATTTGTAGGCAGAACAGAAAGTGTTATAGGATACAATGCTGACTCACAGCGAAGAGGAAATTATATCTTGTCTTTTATCTAATCGCAGTAACGATTTCTGAAGGACAATCTCTCGTATTACAATTTTGTCCAATGTAATCGGATTCCAAAATAGCGAGTTGGCCAAAAATAATTTCATCCAAGTCTGTTTTACACCTCATTCATCACTGATGAAACAAGCAATAGTGTTGTCATCAGTAAATTTGATGATGTGGTTGCTGAAGTGGAGACTCAGTCATAGGTGAATAGTGAGAAGCTATTATTTATAGCTGAGGCAGCAGCTCTGTGCAATGCAGGTGCTCTGAGCAAAATGACCATCTCTTTGGTATTTAGGACTCAGGTTAAAAACAGAACGCATTTTCATAGTAGTTATTATATTTCAGTGAATGTGAATGCAAAATATTTCTCATTTTAGGGTTTGGATGTACAGTGGGGTCCAAACATCTAAGACACGAACACAGCTTAACCCAGTCAAGAGACAAAATATGATGTTTTGTTGACAACCGGTGAAGATTTAGCCTATCAACCTTACCCACAAGTGTTGTCGATTGAGCTTAACTTGTATTGAACCTGGCAGGGTTATTTTTATAACTGAGACTAAATCTAAAACCATGGGAAAACCTTGAAAAAAAAAAAAACGTATACAAATGACAAAAAAACTCAACAAATGTATTAAACCTTTAAATTAAATAAAAATGAAAATGTAAAGATCTAATAAAAAAAAAAAAAAAAAAAACTATAATACTGTAGAATCTCAATGATGCTAAAATAACACTAGAATCTGGAAATACACGTGTCTGTAAGACAAGAATGACTAAATGTCAGGTCATTCTCACTGCGTGGGTCACATTTTAAGTGCTCCTGTAATTATGTTTCCCATATATTGACCACCTTGGAGGCTGCTTGATAAAAAGTCAAGAGCCCAGTTTCAGATAGATTTACTGAGCCATGGAAGTTTTAAGGCCGGTTTTGACGTATTTATAATGTTGAAGGTGGAGCTGGACAATAAATCAGTACACACATCCCAGAATATGTATGAACAGCTCAAGGGCTGTTTGCAATGCTGGAGAAGTGGTGTCATGCATTGATTTGTTTGTTCAGTATGCAACTGCTGAGTGTCTATTCATGAATGATGCGGTCAGTAGAGGACATTACTATTTGTAGTAGTTACATGCTACAGAAGTAAAACTGCAGAAGGAACCACAGTTTGACAGTAGTTACAGTAGTCTGTTTGAAATGAACTCAATGAACTCTTAAAAATATCAGTGCAGACTGTCCGACTGCTTTACATGGGTTTTGAGGACTCATGTTGAGAACGCATTTGGTTACGTTACTTGTCGTTACTTATGAAAGCTTTCCGCCACAGAATAAAAAAAAATCTTGCAATTCTGACTTTTTTTCTGAGTTTTGTTTTAGAATTGGGTGATATAAACTCGCTAGTGCTGTCAATCAATTAACAAAAATGTACTAATTATTCGCGATTAATGAAACCGAACATTAACGTTTTTAATGTATTTTTATATTGTAATAATTTCACATTTAATCTCCAAATTAATGAAGAAACAACATAAAGACAGCTTTAAATATTTGTTTAATGGCATCTTTTTATGAATGAAGGACATTATCACCGATACTGTTAATGATGTCTCTATGAAAAAGATTTTTTTTTCTCAATTTTAGCCATTAATTATAGCCATTCATCATTACAGTGTAGTTGAAAGCTTTCAATGTTAACAGTTTCCCTTTCGAGAGGTTCCTCCTATTGCGTAAGCTTACGCTATGGGAAAACTCCTTTTCTCGAGAAATATTGAAGTCTTTATGTAAAACGCATTGCAGCTGCACAGCATACAGCAATGAGCGAGGCAGCTCGGTCATTGGCTGTGCTGCGGCAACTTGCACGAACCAATGACAGGGCGACTCTGAACCCGCTTCCAATGAGCGTGCTTCGCGCCCACGCGCGTCAGAGCCCGCCAAGATGGGCGTGGCCAAGGGCTATATATTGTGCGCCCCGTCGTCTGAGTTCTTTAGATTTAATCTCCTTCAGCAAAGAACCTTCTCTTCGCTGGATCCTCCGGATTTGTTGGAGTCTTTTCGCCGCCGCCGTCGACAAGCCTACAGCAGGACTGCTTCGAGGACGCCGGCGCCTTCAGCCGCCTTCGATTGCCCTTCTGCTAAGCCATCCGGCGCGCACCATCTATATCCTTTTTCAAAGCTATCAGTGTTCGCCCCCGCGACACTTTTTCTAAAAGAGCAAATTTCACAAGGCGTTGTTTCAAATGCCTTCCTGCGCCTCGTGTCGAGGCCCTCTTCAGGACGGGGATCGTCACATCATCTGCGCCCGCTGCTTGGGACCGGACCACGCAGAGGCTGCCCTTACTCGAGGCGGATGTCCCGAGTGTGACGCCCTGGGCCTCACCGAGCTGCGCGCTCGCTTCGCCGTTTTCACCGCGAAAGAGCCCACCTCTTCCGTGCTGCCATCTCCTCTAGTCGAGCCGCGAAAGAAAAAACGCCGCTCGCAGAGGCCGCCGGAGCACGCGGTTTGCAGTGATGTCACGCCGGGCCAATCCCAGCGTGCTTCACCACCACCCGAAGACTCCCCGCCGCCAGTCCAGTTCACACAGGCGGACCAGCACCCCTCCAGCGGAGCGATGGGGCTCGTCTCGTTTGGCGCGTCAGGGGATGACGATGACAAGGATGACAGTTTTTCCTGTGATGCTGCATCCGACGATTGGCCGGGCTCGTCCTTCGACCCCGCGCCATCGACATTAGCGGGCACGAGCGCGGGCTCCAGCATGGACTCTGAGATCGTCCGCATTCTCTCTAAGGCCGTGGAAGACCTCGGGCTCGATTGGTCTTCCCCGGAAGAACCCGCCCGCAGCCGACTGGACGAGTGGTTCCTGCAGGGGCGCCGACAGGCCCCTCGACAAAGACCCTCCCCCTTCTTCCCGGAAGTTCACGACGAACTCACCAAGTCGTGGAAAGCCCCGCACTCCGCTCGCCTGAAGCCTTCTTTTTCTTTGTCGCTCTCCTCTGTGGACGGCGCAAAAGAAAGAGGCTATGAGGGGACTCCGCCCCTCGAGGAGGCTGTGGCCAATCATCTGTGTCCACCCTCCAACGCTGGATGGAAAGCTAAAGCTTCTCATCCCTCGAAGCCTTGCCGATCTACTTGAGCTCTCGCCGGTCGCGCATACGCCGCCGCCGGCCAAGCTGCATCAGCGCTTCACTCTATGGCTGTCCTCCAGGTATTTCAAGCCAAACTTCTCCGCAGTATGGACGAGTCTGGACCCGATCCTGAGGCATTTAAGGACCTACGCAGCGCCACTGACATAGCACTGCGAGCTACAAAAGCCACCGCCCAATCCATCGGCCGTGCTATGGCTAACCTGACTGTCCTTGAGCGCCATCTGTGGCTGACGCTAACAGAGATGAAGGATGCAGATAAGGCGTCATTTCTCGACGCGCCTATCTCCCAAGCGGCCTGTTTGGACCAGCGGTGAAGGAGTTCGCCGAGCGCTTCACCGAAGCCCGTAAGGACTCACAGGCTATGCGTCACTTCCTGCCCAAGCGATCTAGCTCATCGCAGAGCCGCCAACGGCCGCCTCAGCAGCAGCGAGCTAAGACGGCGCCCCCCGTTTCTCAGCCCAAACCTGAAACGGATTTTCGACGCCGCTCGCGCTCCGCCAACAGGAAACAACCGCCCGAGCGACGGGGACCTCGGCCCAGGATTGTGCTGAACCCAGAGCCTCGTAAGTCCTCCTAGCTACAGGGAGGAAAAGGGAGAGCGCGTGTCTCGCAAGAGCCGGACCGTTCTCTCCAAAACGTTTAAAGCATTACCCAGTCCCCTCACAGGCGGCTGGAAATGTCTATACAGCAGCCAATGTGCCAGCCACACAGCTCGCCCACCTGCAAACAAACGCCGTTTTTACGGCGACACACAGAAATCACATAAAGAGCTATTTTCTGCCTGTGTCGTTAAAGGGTCACGTGTCCACACCAAAGTGCGCATTCCCACATATCAAAACTGTAAACTCAGTGCCAAATGTTTTCCCAGCTCAGGCTGGACGCCCCATAAATGTAGATTGTGTGCCAACTGTTACGTATGCACCACTACACACAAGCACTGTTCCCACAGTTATAAACACTTCCCCAGTAAAAGCGGGAAGTTGTATAAGAGTAGCGCGTGTGCCCGCTGTTATGCACGCACCCCATCTCACAAACACTGTTTATATGGCCAAAAACCTCCCGCCACGAGCGGGAAGTTTTATGAAAGTGGCGCGCGTGCCTACCACAGTCTATGCACCCCCACCCATAAGCACTATACACACAGTGTTAAACATTTCCCCATCTCACTCTGTAATCTCACACGCACCCCTGCACTCGGCATTCAACAAAGCTGCTCAGCGCGCGCCCGCGCCGCTGACAGCTGTGAGCTCGGTATTTACACAGAACGATTCGCTGGCGGGAGCCATACGTCACTGCGACACGCCCCCGGCCAGCATTCAGCCCATTTCTGTGCGAGCGAAAGCTTGGGAAAATATCCCCGACATGCCGAAATGGGTTTTGAACATAATAAAACACGGTTACTCGCTCCAATTCGCTCGCAGACCGCCCCGCTTCACAGCAGTGGTAGAGACGAAAGTGAGAAAAGATGTTTCACATGTTCTACGCACCGAGATGCTCAAACTGATAGAGAAAGGCGCTATAGAAACAGTGCCCCCCTCTATGAGCGAGGCAGGTTTTACAGCCGCTATTTTCTCGTCCCGAAAAAGGATGGCGGTCTCCGCCCCATTCTAGATCTCAGACATCTGAACAAAGCTTTAATGATTCGCTCGTTCAGAATGTTAACAACCAAGCATATCCTCGCGCAAGTTCGCCCGGGGGATTGGTTTCTGTCAGTGGATCTGAAAGACGCTTACTTTCACATTCCAATAGCGCCTCATCACAGGCCATTTCTGAGATTCGCTTTCGAGGGACAGTCATACCAGTACACAGTACTACCATTCGGCCTGTCACTGGCACCCCGTACATTTACGAAATGTATGGATGCAGCACTTTCCCCCCTGAGACAGCGGGGAGTGCGAATACTAAATTAATCTCGACGATTGGCTAATACTAGCACAATCAGAGAGCCAGTTAGTGACACACAGGTCTTGGATTATCAGTCATCTAGAGTGCCTAGGTCTAAAAATCAATTTTGCAAAGAGCATGCTATCCCCCAGCCAGAATATTTCTTTTCTGGGAATAGTGCTAGACTCAGTGCAGATGACGGCGCGCCTCTCGTCAGAGCGCGCGCTCACTATCCGGCGCCTTGCAACATCGTTCAGAGCGGGTGCGCGCGCCCCCGTCAAGCGATTTCAAAGGATGCTCGGTCTCATGGCCTCAGCATCAGCTGTACTCCAGCTAGGATTGTTGCACATGCGTCCTCTCCAACGCTGGCTCAAAAGCCGTGTCCCCACTCACGCGTGGCGCTCGGGCCACTTTTTAATCAGAGCAAATCACGGCTGCATAAAAGCCCTGACGCCCTGGAAAGCTGTCGACTGGTATCAGTCCGGCGCGAGTTTGGGCGTGAACACAAGGAGAAAAATGATCACGACAGATGCCTCCAAAATAGGTTGGGGGGCCCTTTACGAGGGCAGGCCTGTCTCCGGCTTGTGGTCAAACCCGGAGAAGCGCCTACATATAAACTGTCTGGAATTGAAAGCGGTCGCTTTGGCTCTCAGAGCCCTGCTCCCGTACCTGAAGGACGAGCACGTCCTAGTCCGAACGGACAACATGACGGTAGTCTCGCATATAAATCGTCAGGGTGGACTCAGATCGAGCTCCCTGCACTCGATGGCCAGGGAGCTCCTCCTATGGTCCCAGCGCAACCTGCGCTCGCTGAGAGCAGCGCATGTGCCAGGTGTTCTGAACCAGGGAGCGGACATGCTGTCCAGAGACAAAGTTCTCCCAGGAGAATGGTCTCTCCACCCCCTGACGATTCAGTGGTTATGGCAAACCTTTGGCAGAGCAGAGGTCGACCTCTTTGCCTCCAAGGAAAATGCGCACTGCCCACTCTTCTTTTCAAAGAGCACAGACGCGCTCGCCCAAGTCTGGCCGAGCCGACCGCTGTATGCCTTCCCTCCGGTCGCGATGCTACCTCAGGTCATCAGTCGGATCAGGGAGGAAAAATGTGCAGTGCTCCTGGTAGCCCCACTCTGGAAGAACCAGACGTGGTTTCCAGAACTGATGCAGATGACGCAATCTGCCCCATGGCCGATTCCACTGAGGCTAGATCTCCTCAGGCAGGCCAACGGGATGATCCTCCATCCCCGCCCCGATCTGTGGGCCCTCCATGCGTGGCCCCTCAACGGATTCCCGGGAACCTCCCCAGTGGAGTGTTGAGAACCATCACTGAAAAGTGAAAGTGAAAGTGAAAGTGACACGTGATGGCCAAGTATGGTAACCCATACTTGGAATTTGACCTCTGCATTTAACCCATCCAAGTAAGTGCACACACATTAGGAGCAGAGTAGTGAGTAGTGAACACACACACACACTGCAAACGTGGATACACACACCCGGAGCAGCGGGCAGCCTTGAGTGGCGCCCGGGGAGCGATTGGGGGTTAGGTGCCTTGCTCAAGGACACCTCAGTCATATTCCTGCCGGTACTGGAATCGAACCAGCAACCTTTGGGTCACCAGTCCAACTCTGTTACCATTAGGCCATGACTGCTCCATGAGGCGCGAGCGCCCTCTACGAGGCGCTTATATGCCCAGAAATGGAAGGTGTTCAGTGACTGGTGTAAATCCAGGAACCTGAATCCTGAGACATGCGAAGTGCCGAGTGTGCTCGTTTTCTTACAAGAGCTGTTGGAGGCAGGCCGCACCCCCTCCACGCTCAAAGTATATGTGGCTGCCATAGCAGCATCACATGAGCCGGTCGAAGGACGCACACTAGGGAAAAACTACCTAGTTGTTCGTTTCCTGAGGGGCGCCAGGAGGATGAATCCCCCACGCCCCCCCTCGGTGCCGATTTGGGACCTGGCCACCGTCCTGGACGCACTTAAGCATGCCCCGTTCGAACCCCTC
This sequence comes from Rhinichthys klamathensis goyatoka, assembly GCF_029890125.1. NCBI lineage: Eukaryota > Metazoa > Chordata > Actinopteri > Cypriniformes > Leuciscidae > Rhinichthys > Rhinichthys klamathensis. Next base: position 4,117,884 of record NW_026606564.1, on the reverse strand, counting down.
CGAACTGTGCACCTTAAACAGCTTTCGCTCAAAACTGCTCTCTTGCTGGCTCTCGCCTCGGTCAAGAGAGTGGGCGACCTGCACGCGCTGTCATCACGCGCTACCTGCCTGGAGTTTGGACCTAACGACAGCAGGGTTGTCCTCAGGCCAAAACACGGGTATATTCCTAAGGTGCTCTCTACTCCCTTCAGAGCACAGGTGATATCTCTGGCCGCGCTATCGTCCCCAGCAGACGAAAGTGACGCTAATTTACTCTGCCCGGTCAGGGCACTCAGAGTATATTTGGAACGTTCTGCCCTGTTCAGACAGACAGAGCAGTTGTTCGTATGCTTTGGCGGCCGCACTAAAGGTCTGGCTGTGTCAAAGCAAAGAATATCGCGCTGGATAGTTGATGCTATAGCGCTGGCTTATGAAGCCAAGGGCCTTCAGTGCCCCTTGGGCATCAGAGCTCACTCTACGAGAGGCATGGCTTCCTCGTGGGCGTGGTCGAGTGGGATACCCATTCAAGATATTTGTGCGGCTGCAGGCTGGGCCTCACCGTCCACATTTATCAGGTTTTATAACCTACAGGTCCCCTCATTGCACTCTAACATACTGTCGGTCTAACTATGCATAGGCTGAGGTGTGTACATGCTGAGCATTGTCTCCTCCCTCATAGAATCCGTCTTTGACTGATGTAGAGGAATTTTCACACATAACAGTACATGAAAATGTGCTTGTGTGTGTGTCTCTGGACGCCCATCGGGCCGTTCCAAGTTGTCCTTTTATAAAGCCCGCCTTTGGCTGGCTCGTTGGTTAATTACTTTGCTCGAAGGCTCAGACATCTGCCTCCGGCTTAATAGAGCGAAGTCAGCACGCACGGCGTTTTACATGGCGTTCCCATAGCGTAAGCTTACGCAATAGGAGGAACCTCTCGAAAGGGAACGACTCGGTTACTAACGTAACCTCGGTTCCCTGAGAGGAGGGAACGAGTATTGCGTAATCTGCCGTGCTTGTGCTTGGTCAGTTTGCTTCAGTCGATTGAACCTAAAGAACTCAGACGACGGGGCGCCCAATATATAGCCCTTGGCCACGCCCATCTTGGCGGGCTCTGACGCGCGTGGGCGCGAAGCACGCTCATTGGAAGCGGGTTCAGAGTCGCCCCGTCATTGGTTCGTGCAAGTTGCCGCAGCACAGCCAATGACCGAGCTGCCTCGCTCATTGCTGTATGCTGTGCAGCTGCAATGCGTTTTACATAAAGACTTCAATATTTCTCGAGAAAAGGAGTTTTCCCATAGGGTAAGCTTACGCAATACTCGTTCCCTCCTCTCAGGGAACCGAGGTTACGTTAGTAACCGAGTCGTTATTAAGCTTTAAATAATATAACAACTTTTAATTTAAGTGAACTTGAAACAATATTCACATAAACTCATTATAATAAATATCACCTGTGCCCTTCAGTATATCAGGGATAACTTTATCTATATATATATTTTTTTTTTTTTTTTGTCCATTCAAGCGCTGTCTAAAGCAGCTTTCTGTGTGCACGAGTTGTGTGTCACACAGACAGGAGATTCACAGAGGATGCCTTCTCTTTCGTGTCTTATCCATAGACTGTGGTCTTATCGTGTGTGAATGGTTTAAAAGCATTTGCATGAATAAGAGCGTGATCATGTAGGCTATTGTAACTCTAGCCAAAGGTTGACGGAAATCAAAACGGATACTGTGCTAATTCCGTTAAATATTTTTAACGTGTTAAACTGAACAAATTTATCACGTGCGTTAACCCATTCATTTTGACAGCACTAAAACTCGCAATTGTGAGTTATGAAGTTTAAATGGTGAGATATAAACGCGAAAATCAGATTGTATTTTAAAAAAAAACTTTTTTCATTTTGTTTACTGCGTTTCTCACAATTTTGACTATAACACGCAACTGCGAGTAAGGCCTTTAAAGAAAGACCACTCTTGCAGCAGCATGGATCAGTTGCAGAGGTTTGACAGTTGGTGCTGGAAGGCCTGCTAAGAGAGCATTACAATAGTCCAGTCTGGATAAAACAAGAGCTCGGACAAGGAGTTGTGTATCATGCTCCGATAAGAAGGGCCTGATTCTCCTTGTGTTGTACAAGGCAAATCTGCAGGACCCGGGCAGTTTTAGCAATGTGGTCTGTGACTGATCGTCAATCACAACTCCAAGGTTCCTGGCTGTCCTGAATTGAGTTATGGTTGACGAACCCAGCTAAATGGAGAAGTTGTGATGTAGTGTTGGGTTGGGTTGGTCGAGACCACAAGCAGCTCCGTCTTCGTAAGGTTGCGTTGAAGGTGGTGTCCTTCATCCAGCAAGAAATGTCTGTCAGGTAGGCCGAGATGCAAGCATCTTCCGTTGGATCATCTGGCTGAAATGAGAGGTAGAGTTGTGTGTCATCAGCGTATAGCAGTGATAGGAAAAAACATGTTTCTGAATGACAGATCCTAGTGATGACATGGAGAAGAAAAGTGGTCTAAACACAGAGCCTTGAGGCACCCCAGTAGTTAGACGTTGCAACATAGACACCTCACCCCTCCATGACACCCTAAAGGATCAACTTGAGAGTTAAAAGCACACTATGCAGGAATTCCGTTTTTGTCAAACAGCGACCCCTAGAGTCGCGGTGGAGTACTTGTATTTAACGTTACTGTCGTAAATACCACTCATGCAGAGCGTCTCTGCCATAGACTGGTTTCTGCACTCACGGCCTGATACCCCTTGGAAGCTGTTATATTAAGGAACAAATCTTGCATAGTGTGCATTTTTTGCATTAAATAAGAGATCTAGCGCTAAAATGTGTTTTTGAACTCAAGCTGAGCGCTCGTGTCAGCTGCTATCAGTAGTGGTGGGCAGATCGAGGCTTCAAATGTGCCATATTGTGTCGAGGCTTCGAAACAATCCGACACCCGTCTCAACGGTGACACCTAGTGGTCACTTGCAGGTGTTGATCTGAAACAACCTTGACGAGCCATTAAAAAATTTGTTGTTTTTTTATTATTGTATTTTTCTAATATGTGAAGCTTGTAACCTGTAGGCTTCTCACTGTGCTTAATCTTATTTTGGTCATGAAAAATTAATATTAATAAAAGAAATCAAGCCACAATGTCTCACTTTTTTATAGATTTTTATTCAAAAATATTAATTTCTCTGCTGTCGAAGGACTTAGCCTAGGCCTACTTCTTTTTTTACAGATAATTTCTCCAGCCTTTGAAAAAATCCTCTTCTTCCTGGCTCCTGGGTCTTCTTCCGACTGTACTCTGACTGAAATGGCATATAATTTTAGGGTGTGTTTACACCACAACGATGTAGGCTACTAAAAACGTAAAAGTTTCACGTACAGACGACAACGTTATCAAAACGATCCTTGTTCACAAGTATAACGCTGTGTTTTTCATGCCAGGCCAGTAGTTCGCGATGAGACTTTGTTGTTTTGGTTGTCAAGTAGGCTACTCGTGCTCGTGCAAGTATGAACACATAATCCGCATGCACATGGTGTTACCATTATCACAAATTCACTGTTTTTCATTTTTTAGTTTACACGGAGAGACAATAACGGTATCGTTTTCAAAAGCATGCACTTTGAAACCAGTTTTTAAATGCTTGCGTTTTCAGGTCCCCTTCAGCGTTGTCGTGTGAATGAACGGCCAAAACTCATAAAAAGTTTTCCACCCCTTAGTTTTATCATCATGATCCACCTTTTTTGTCCACTTTATCACTGGTAAAACTAAAACTTTTGTCAACAAACATCTTTGTCAGTACTTTTGTTAATGGATTAACAGCTGGTTATGAAAAAAAAAAAAACTCACATGATGACATATGGGACAAATTACTGGTAGACTTATAGACTTATTGTTTCTCCAAATAATTCAAATGTAATGTTTCTAACAATCTTCATGATCATATTACAGGTTTGAATTTTGCTAGTCCTGGTTCTAGTTCTGCTTACTAATGTAGGTGATTATTTCCTTCAGCTGAAGTGGCTGGTTGCAGTGGTCGTGTTTCCTCTTACCGTCACATGAGGGCAGTAGATCTCGCTTTCATGACACTAAAGCCATGATCATTAAAGATTTCACAGCAAAATACGTGTACCATGAGGGGCCATTTTTATTCTAAAAGACATTTTACCAACTAAAAAAGTATGAACTAATCAGACATCTGAAGGCATGTAGTAGGCCTATATTGAGTACAGTTTTTTCTATGTATCAAATACTGTATGATAGGGTTAAAGCACTTCTTCTAAATTTAGATACCAAATGTTCAGATAAAAAGACTTATTTTTTAACTGCTTTTATAGGAAAACCGTTTTGGATTGATCTGGGAGACAATCTCTGAGCCTTTAGGTATGCGAGTTTATATTTCTGAAAAAATATATATTTTTTATTTCAATAGACAAAGATTACAACCTAATGTGGCTTTCATTATCAATCCATCCTTAATTATGAGCAAATACTATATACATTTTCAAAAATGGACTAAACCCAATATTACTAAGATGGCAATGAAATATTATATTGAATTACTTCTTGGCTTGAAATATAGGTGCACAATGCCCTAGGTCTCTGTGTGAAACTTTTATGTTGATCTCATACCTGGTTTGTTGTTTTTTTGTTGTTTTATTTTTTCCCATTCAGCTTTGACTGGATTTGTAACTTTTCATTAGGGGATAAAAAAAAAAAAAAAAAAAAGATGTCTCCAAATTGTAGTAGTTAATATTAGCTATTAAAAATAGTCAATATTGGCTTATTGTTTCCCGAGCTGTTGTATAAAATCAAAGTCCTGCTGTTATTGGAACAAATGTCTAGTTCAGTCATGAAACTGTTGATGGCGCAGGCTGAATCTGCAAGCAATCACACCATAACCACATCTCATGCTCGCTGATTCTGCAGCCAATCAGATTGCTTGCTCAACATTTAAATAGTCTGGTTCAGTGTTTGCTATAGAGTTGCTCTAAACCCTCCACCTCCCCAGCTCCACCTGTCTAGATCTGCTATAGGATTTATGCATGTCCGTTCATGCAGCAGCAGCAGCAGCAGGTCTTACATGATCACAGCAGCGTGTACAGTATCTATTGACAGTAGCAAGTTCATAGTCTGCCAAGACCAAATACATCAACATTGTCATATTCATTAAAATGCCAAAACTACTTCAACAGTTGTTATGATTTAATCGCATTATATGACTTTACGTTCACGGACATCGCTACTTCTCTCCCAAAGCTATCATATGACTTAGAAATATAAATTTTAGATTTTGTATGGACTTGTTTAATGATTTACATTTATGCATTTACCAGACTCTTTCATCCAAAGCGACTTACAGAAGAAGAACAAAGCATCCATCAAGGAGCCAACAATCGTTGTAGTACACAATTCCAGGTTTATTGGGCAACTAGATTAGACTTTGCCGAATTGTGAGGGATCAAAAGACGTTGCTCATTCAGTGACCTGAGCTGGTGGGAGGGAGCATACATAGTAGTGAGTTGATGTAGGGGGAGCTGTTTCTGTGGTAGCCCTGAAAGCTAGCATTAGAACTTTAAATGTGATTCTGGCCACAACTGGGAGGCAGTTGAGTGAGATCAGGAGGGGTGTGACGTGGATTATCTTAGGCTGATGGAAGACTAGACGAGCTGTACAGCTAGTAGAGCATTGCAGTAGTCCAGTCTTTAAATTACAAGCGCTTGGACGAGTAGCTGTGCTGCGTATTCTAACAGAAAGGGTCTGATTTTCCTGATGTTGTAAAGCGCAAATCTGCATGACCGGGCCATTGTTGAGATGTGAGTGGAAAAGTTCAGTTGGTCGTCAAACACTACCCCAGGTTCCTTGCTGTCCTGGATGATGTTAGTGTTGTAGACCCCAGTTGCATAGTGATGTTGTCAGGGATTACAAGAAGCTCTGTCTTCGCAAGGTCGAGCTGCAGGTGACGCTACTTCATCCAAACAGAGATGTCTGAAAGGCAGGCAGAGATACGAGTTGAGACAGTGTGGTAATCAGGTTTAAAAAAATATATATATAGAGCTGTGTTTGATCTGCATAGCAGTGAAGCCACGTTCCTTTATAATCATGCCCAGCGAGGTTGTGTAGATGGAAAAAAGAAGAGGAGTGAGCACTGAACCTTGAGGCACCCCGGTGATTAGCTGATGTGACTCAGACACCCCTTCTCTCCATGAAACCGTGAACGATCTGGCAGTGAGGCATGACTGAAGCCACTGAAGTACAGTACCTTTAATATGATTGCATCCTTTTTGAAGCTCCAAAACTTTAGTCCTTATTAAGTGGAAAAGAGTGAAAGTTCCACAGAAGGAAGAAAGTCATACAGGTTTGGAATGACACGAGGGTGAATAGATGATGACAGAATGTTGTTAGGGTGAACCATCCCTTTAATTGTTGTTGACGGATTAGGGATGCAGTCCTAATTAGTGGATGAATCACTTCAAAGTAAAGTTCAAAGTGATAGTGTTTATTGGATAATCCAGTTTCCCAACATCAAATAAACAACACTATACTTCAGGCCACAAAGTGTCTGATAATGCCTTCACTTAGAAAATCCGCTTTATCTCTTTCTGCTATATTACCTGACAAATATGCTGTTTTATTTTTATCAGTGGTTTCTAATGTATGTTCCTTTATCCAAGAATCCAAACCCAAATGAAAACATACACTGTAAAATAATTATTGTAATTTTACTGGGAAAGACTGTAAAAATGCTACAGTAAAAACCTGTTAACTGGTTAACAGTAAGTTTCATTACTGTACAGGGAAAAAAAGTAATTTAGATATAACTTTTCTTTCATGTTTTTTTTTACATTAAAATACCATTAAATGCACAGTTTTGGAAGTAAAAAATAACTAATCATCTTATAATTTACAGTAAATTGGCATTCCCACCATTCCTTGTGACACTTGACATTTGATGCTTTTTTATTGTAATAATTATATTTCTTAGTAAAATTGTAAAAATTAGTAAAATTGCAATGGCTTTAGATTAGAACTAATATTTAGAACTGCTTTGTATGCGACTAGCTTAGTGGACTCTGTACATTGTTCAGTTCCGGCTGTAGAGCCCGTGCAGCAGGGTAACTTGGTGACTGTGAGACGCTGTAGTAGCGGGACAAAACACCGCTCTTCTGTTTCGATTATCATAACAAATAGATTATCCCCACTCAGTGAAACACCCATTGTGAATCTGAATGTGCCCTAGTTATTGGCGATTCTTTTACACAGAACTTGAAAATAGAGACACCAGCCACCATTGTCACATGTTTGCCGGGAGCCAGAGCGCCTGACATCAAAGCAAATTTAATAGTGCTGGCTAATACTAATCGTAAATTCTCTAAGATTATTATTCACGTCAGCACTAATGATGTTTGACTTCGCCAGTTGGAGATCACTAAAATTAACCTTAAAGGAACACTTCACCCATTTGCATTAAGCTTTGTATTGTTAGAAACCCAGTCATATATTGTAATGATCGTGGATTTTTCCTTTATTTTTCCCTGAGATGGGAGAAATAAGGATTTAAGTGTTTTACTTCCTGCTTTTTATGACGTAAAAATCGTCATTTTGCGTCATAAAAAGCAGGAAGTCCCATTTCATTGAAAAGTGTAGAGACTACAAACACAAGCTCATCATTTATTCAGGGCGTGGGACTCACTCACGCTACAGACCTATTACAGATCAGTGGGTGGGACTTCACTTGCAGATACAGAAAGCAATATCAGCCATCTTGTTTGGAAGCTAAGCTGACAAGCGCTGTGGAGATAGGAAGTTACGACAATGACAGAAGAAACTAAACATGATATGGAAGAAGAGGATTTTGAAATTCTGCTGCTCGAATCCGGTGTTCGTGGCTATCTTTACGAGCCGCAGTATAGTGAAGAGCAGCTGAGGCTGAGGAGGAGCACAGGAGCCCGGACTGGCTCGCGCTGAGGCGGACTGAAGCGGACGAGGAGCCCGGACTGGCTCGAGCTGAGGCGGGCTGCTGGTGCGTGTGCTCTCGCTGTGCGCTACGGACAGAGTCCATCTGCTGCAGAGAATTTCAACGATCGCAATTTCTCCTGGACGAAATCTCTGGATCAGACGAGCACACGGACGTTTGTGTTGTGATGTGAACAATCCTAGTGTCGCACCGCATTTGTTCTGACTGGAACATACAGGTATCATGCAATAATTCACCATATAGAAAGAAATACAAACGAGGAGTAATTCGCTAATGAGTTTGCCAATGTAACGGGGTTCGTTGTTGTGGGAAGAATGAGACGGGAATCGGCGAACATTTAAACATTTTAATAGTAAAATAAACAAATACAAAACAAAAGTATAAGCCAGCAGCCCCTCACTGCTGGCCACACACAACAGAAACAAAACACACCATAAAATCAGGCCTGTTCCTCTCTCGATCTGGACTGTCGTCGCTCCTCGTTTTATGCGTCCGCTCCTCGGTGAGAGACGCGAGAGAGACCGGTGTGTCTTACAGATGTCGATCATTATCACTCACGCCACCGGCCTCGCGCCGCTCTCACATCCCTCGTCCTGCTCGCCACAGCCAACTAACTATACATTTTGTGTGAAATGAATTTCTAACTCTGGTGGCAGCTCACGTTAGCCTTGTAGACGAGTGATTTATCTGATGTTTGCGCTGTTCTGGAGTAGTGGGAGTGGCTTGCGGAGCTGTGCAATGTGGTGCATTGTGGGAGTTGTTGTCTTTCATACAAATGCGCCCTAAAGTTATTTTCTGTCTTTTCTCGGTCAAGAGGGCACCAAATTCAAAATTTCTTTTACATGTCGACTACATATATGACCCACTTTCAATAAAGATTAATGTTGAAATGGGTGAAGTGTTCCTTTAAAGAGGTGTGTGAACTCACAAGTATGATGTCAGGCACTGTAATTTGCTCTGGTCCCCTTCCTGTTTGCCGGAGTGATGAGATAATTAGTAGACTGTCCTCACTCAATGGATGGCTGTCTAGGTGGTGTCTGCAGAATAATATAGGGTTCATAGACAATTGGAAAATTTTGGGGGGCAGACCTGACCTGTTGAAAAGAGATGGTATTCATCCCTCCTGAACCCCTGCTCAACAAGGTATGACGTCGGAAAAGCAAGGAGCAGAAGTCGAATCCTCTTCCACAAAAGAGGGAAACGCTGACCATGCGTGGCCCACATGACACGCCAGCCACAGGTCCATAAGGTTGCCTTGGCCTCCTCATCATTTTGGAGGTCGATGAGAGTTTCTTGAATTTCACCCTCACTCCTGGACACATCCACTTGAAATGGCTCTATCACCCACTCAGGGACATCCAATTGGTCGAGGTCCCTGAATCGGATCTCCATGTTCGCCTTCACTGCCCTCAAGTGATCTGTGTAATGTAGCAGGTGGTTATCGGTCAGCTCATCAACCACCTGGATGTAAGTACAGAAAGGCAGTTAACGTTATTGAGATTATTTTTAGGCTGCCTTTGTAAATTAAAATATACCTAATAATAATGCTACTACTAATAATAATAGGCTACCTTGGCCAGCTGAGGGAAATTATTAAATTGGAGCCTGCTCAAATTTTGTTTGTACAGCTCCAGCTTGGCGAAGAAACTGCAGATGGTGGCCGTTGAATGGACCAGTGTCACGGCATCTCCCTGGAGCTTGAGTGACACTTCATTCATCTTCCCGAAGAAATCTGCCAGGTAAAAGATGTCACCGCGACAGGACCACAGCGCGTCCCTTAGAGCTGCGCCGGCACCGGCAAGAAACTCCAGGACACTTGTGAACAACTCACACAGCCTAGCCATGCAGTTGCCCTTGGATAGCCAGCGTACCTCGGTGTGGAGCAGCAAGCGCTGAAACGCTTCATCGTTCTTCTCGCACAGCTCCCTGAAGATCCGGTCGTTCAGAGCATGGGCCTTAATATTGTTTACGGCCCTGACAGCGATGTTCAGAGACTGGTGGAGAGAAGGACTTATATTTTTGGCCACTAAATTGTGACGGTGCAACATGCAGTTCACTGTTAACACCTGCGGCACACGCTCCTTTAACAAAGTTGCGAAGCCACGGTACCTGCCAACCATAGCGGGAGCTCCATCTGTGGCACAGGCGAGGATGTTGGCAATCGGAATACAGTTCTCCAGCAGATAGTCACTCAGAGCCCTGAAGATCGTCTCCCCCGTGTGTCAGATATTTGGCAAACAAAACGTCCTCGGCCACATCTCTCTCAGATACTGTATGTAACGCACATACGCCATCAGCAGAACATTATTATCTATTGTCCTGGTTTCATCCAGCTGGATACTGAATGGATTTTCATGCAGTGTGGCACACAACTGCTGCTCTGTATACAGCGTCATCTCCTTTATTCTCCGAGCCACACTGTCATTGCTGAGTGGGATGGCCTGCATCACTGGTGATGGCCTCTTTAATGGCTGGGATAACCAGCTTCTCTCCCACTGTAAATGGCAACCCCGACTTCGCTATCAGGAGAGAGATGTTATAGGAGGCCAGTAACCCACTCTCTGTCTGGTTTACCTTCCTAGCGAACATCTTGGAGATGGACTGGTTTGAAAGTTGCTACTTGAGGTTCTGGAAATGCGCAGCATCCTTGAATCCCTTATCGGGGTGAATTTTAGTTAGGTGCTCCTTTAGACGGGACGGTTTCATTGCCTCGTTAGAGAAAACCTGCTGGCAAAGCAGGCACATCGGGAGCTGGATGTTCGTTGGTGAGGGAATAAAGCCATACCTAATGTATTCAACACTATACTTTCTGCACTTCTTCTTGTTTTCCGCCATGATGTTTAAATGTGTTTTGATATCAAAATTGCCTTAGCCTGTAATTGTGCTTGTGTGCATTTTGATTGGACACATTAAAAACCACGAAACTTGTGTACATTTTGATTGGACACATTCTTTCTACCACTCTGACAGCTGCTGGCTGCGGCATTTGTTTTTAGGCGTTGCTACGGAGAACGTAGCCACGTTGCCGGTAACTAGCCGAGTGGGCTACTAGCAACATTTAAATATTAATTCATATTATATTATTATACTATAGGTGAATAACTGCAAAAAGGCATTAATATAAAATCAATTATTTATATTATTATAAATGATGACAGAATTTTTATTCACCTAGTATAGCTATAGTAAGTTCTCTCCCTCGGTCAGCGCTGTCATTAAAGGGATACTCCACTTTTTTTGGAAATAGGCTCATTTTACAACTCCCCCAGAGTTAAACTGTTGAGTTTTACCATTTTTGAATCCATTCAGCCGATCTCCGGTTCTGGCGGTACCACTTTTAGCATAGCTTAGCATACATCATTGAAGTGGACAAGACCATTAGCATTTCTAAAAAAAAAATGACCAAAGAGTTTCGATATTTTTCCTACTTAAAACTTGACTCTTCTGTAGTTACATTGTGCACAAAGACCGACGGAAAATGTAAAGTTGCGATTTTCTAGGCTGATATGGCTAGGAACTATACTCTCATTCCTGCGTAATAATCAAGAACCTTTACTGCCGTACCATGAGAGCAGCAGGCGTAATGATATGACGCAGCGCCTGAAAATAGGCTACCTTCCGTCAACACAACGGAACTATTTTCAGGCGCTGCGTCATATCATTACGCCTGCTGCTCTCATGGTACGGCAGTAAAGTTTCTTGATTATTACGCAGGAATGAGAGTATAGTTCCTAGCCATATCAGCCTAGAAAATAGCAACTTTACATTTTCCGTCGGTCTTAGTGCACGATGTAACTACAGAAGAGTCAAGGTTTAAATAGGAAAAATATTGAAACTCTTTGGTCATTTTTTTTTAGAAATGCTAATGGTCTTGTCCACTTCAATGATGTATGCTAAGCTATGCTAAAAGTGGTACCGCCAGAACCGGAGATCGGATGAATGGATTCAAAAACGGTAAAACTCAACAGTTTAACTCTGGGGGAGTTGTAAAATGAGCCTATTTCCAAAAAAAGTGGAGTATCCCTTTAACATTTTTATAAAGCCTATTAGCAATTTAAAGCATGTTAACATCACTGCAAAAAGACATCTAATATAAAGTCAATATAAATATTTATGTCTTTTTGCAGTGATGTTAACATGCTTTAAATTGCTAATAGGCTTTATAAAAATGTTAATGACGGGGCACTGAGGTCAGATAAATCCCATCACATAGAGACTCTTTCACCTAGATATCATCATATAGAGCAGTGGTCTCGAACTCAGTTCCTGGAGGGCCACAGTCCTGCAGAGTTTAGCTCCAACTCTAATTAAACACACCTGAACCAGCTAATGGATTACTAGAAACTTCCAAACAGGTGAGTTGGAGCTGGTTGGAACTAAACTCTGCAGGACTGTGGCCCTCCAGGAGCTGAGTTTGAGACCAATAGAGGGGGCTTTCACACTGGCAGTTTAGTTCGAAACAGGGCACGGTTCACATGAAAAATCGCTAATGTGAACGCTGTCATGGGACCCGGGTGCGCACTGGGGTACTGAACCCAAGACTACCTGGAGGAGGTGGTTTGAGTTCGGTTGCTCCCGAACCATGCTGCGGTTCGCGTGAATGTGAAAGCAACACGGACTCGGGTGCGCACTTGTTCAGGAAGTAAAGTAACTTGTGCATGCGTTTTAGCTTATTGTTATGTATTAAATAAAACACTTGTAAGGGATTATAGTGTTGATGATTTACCTTGGATACGAGCGAGAGTGAGCCTGCAGTGTATTCGTGCATTGCGCGTGGAATCAGGGCAACAAATTTGGAAATCCACTGTCTCCTCAAAAGAGTCTGTTTGCAAGCAGCAGAAGGCCACCTTATGTGACACACGCACAGTAAACCTGTATTGTTCACTGGGTATTGTCACTTCTGCCACTAAAGATTGCTTTATTAATGATATTCCTGATCAGTTTAATCTCCTCAGCATCCTAGATAGCTTAGAAGCACTCAATATTGCGACATAAACTTTTGACTCTCTCTTTTCCAGCACTTTATACACAGTTGCTCCTTTGCGCTTAAAGAAGATAAAAAAAAAGTCTAACACCGTGGTACAACGAGCATACTCGGGCCCTTAAGAGAGCAGCCAGAAAAATGGAGCGCAACTGGAAGAAAACAAACAAAACTAGACGTTTTTCGAATTTCGTGGAGAGAGAGCACGATTGCGTATAGAAAAGCCTTAAAAACTGCTAGATCTGCTTATTTTTCGACTCTCTTAGAAGAAAACAAACATAACCCTAGGTATTTATTTGACACAGTGGCTAAATTAACAAGAAATAAAGCTTATACTTCTAAAGTTTTCAAAGAGCACAGCAGTAATGACTTTATGAATTTCTTTACTTACAAGATTGATAATATTAGAGAGAAAATTATAACTATGCAACCGTCTACTACAGTATCGCATCAGGGAGTGCATTGTAGTCTCCCTGAGGAAAAATTCTATTCATTCATTGCAATAGGAGAGGAACAATTGTATAAAATCGTTAAATCAACAACATGTATGTTAGACCCTATACCGACTAAGCTACTGAAAGAATTGCTTCCAGAGGTCATAGATCCTCTTCTTAATATCATTAATTCATCTTTGTCACTAGGATATGTACCGAAAACTTTTTGGCTGGCTATTATTAAACCTCTTATTAAAAAAACGCAACTTGATCCTAGAGAATTAGTCAATTTCAGGCCGATCTCAAATCTACCCTTTTTGTTAAAGATACTAGAAAAAGCAGTATCCTCACAACTATGTTCCTTTTTAGAAAGAAATGGTATCTGCGAGGATTTTCAGTCAGGATTTAGACCGTACCATAGCTCTCATTAGAGTTACAATTGATTTGCTCTTATCATCCGATCGTGGTTGCATCTCTCTATTAGTGTTACTTGATCTTAGTGCTGCATTTGATACCATTGACCACAACATTCTTTTAAATAGACTTGAAAATTATGTTGGCATTCGTGGAATTGCATTAGCATGGTTTAAATCAAACTTATCTGACAGTTATCAGTTTGTAGCAGTAAATGAAGAAATATCTTATCAATCACAAGTTCAGTATAGAGTACCACAAGGCTCAGTACTAGGACCGTTGCTGTTCACTCTGTACATGCTACCCTTGGGAGATATCATTAGGAAGCATGGGATTAGGTTTCACAGTAATGCCGATGATTCTCAGCTCTATATCTCTTCGCGCCCTGATGAAACTTGCCAATTCAAGAAATGAACGTAATGCATAGCTGGTATAAAAAAATTGGATGACTAGTAAGTTCCTATTACTTAATTCTGAAAAAAAAAGTTTCTAATGATTGGATCAAAAACCTCTCCAAGTACTAACCTAGAATACTGTCTAACACTTGATGGCTGCTCTGTCAAGTCTTCGTCGTCGGTTAGGAACCTGGGTGTGCTCTTTGATACCAATCTTTCATTTAAGAAGCCACGTTTCTAGCATCTGTAAAACCGCATTCTTCCATCTTAAAAATATATCTAAATTACGACATACGCATTCAATGAAAAATGCGGAACAGTTAGTTCATGCGTTAATGACTTCAAGGCTAGATTATTGTAATGCTCTTATGGGTGGTTGCCCTGCACGCATAATAAACAAACTACAGCTGGTCTTACTAGAACCAGGAAGTATGACCATATTAGCCCCGGTTCTGTCAACACTGCATTGGCTCCCTATTAAACATTGTATACATTTTAAAATATTGCTGATTACTTACAAAGTACTAAATGGTTTAGCTCCCCAGTTCTTGAGCGAGCTCTTAACGCATTATAATCCTTCACATTTAATGCAATCTCAAAACTCTGGCCAGTTGATACCTAGAATATCAAAATCAACTGCAGACGGTAGATCCTTTTCCTATTTAGCACCTAAACTCTGGAACAGTCTTCCTAACATCTTCCGGGATGCAGACACACTCTGTCAGTTTAAATCTAGACTAAAACACATCTCTTTGACCTGGCATACACATAGAAAATTATACATTCCTAATATTCAGATCAGTTAAATGATTATTAGGCTGCATAAATTAGGTCAGCCGGAACCGGGAACACTTCCTATAACACCCGATGTACTCATTACATCATAAGAAGAATGGCATCTACGCTAATGTTAGTCTTTCTGCTTATTCCGAGGTTTACTGTGATCAGCTGGATCCAGGCCATATCCAGACCACATGGAGGACCTGCGCCTTGACACGACCACAACGCATGATGTAGTCAGCCGGATCCGGGCCGTATCCAGACCAGATGAAGGACCTGCACCTAGACACGACCACAACGCATCCCTTAAGTGTTAGCAGAGATTGTGTCAACTAGACTCTCATCGAAGGCCTCATCGACACGACAGCCATCAGCACTGATCCTCAACAAACCTGTCTACATCCCGGTGTGATGACTCTGATCTTGAACCAGATGGAACTGGATAATATTCTGATTGTTCCAATCCAATCTGACTTCTGACCTGTAATGCTGCCTAAATCATAATCATACACTCTTCGTTAATTGGCCAGAGGAGAACTAGTCCCTGACTGAGCCTGGATTCTCCCAAGGTTTTTTTTTTTCTACATTCTGTCACTTAACGGAGTTTTGGTTCCTTGCCACTGTCGCCTTTTCCGCCTTTGTTGCCATTGACTTGGCTTGCTTAGTTGGGGGCATTAAATTTAACATTTAATTTAATATTCAACAATAATATTGATCTGCCTGCATTGACACTATTATACAAGAACTGAACAGAGCTGGACGATGACATCTCGGTTTACTCCAGAGCGGCTATATATATATATAAATTAACTAAATTAATACCTTTAAAAAAATAAATTAAAAAAATTAAACATCACTGAACTTCTACCAAAAAGACTCTGGAGGATTCTTGTATTTTCTTCTGGAAACAAACTTTATTTGCATTATTTTCCTGTTATCTCTGTAAAGATGCTTTGAAACAATCTGTATTGTAAAGCGCTATATAAATAAATGTGACTTGACTTGACTTGAAAAGCCTTATATTTCTTTTGATCCCAATTTAGATTAAATTTCTGTATTAAAAATGCCTGCATGTAATTATAGCTGTTATTTATTACACTGTTGAACTTCCCTTCACCTTAACCAACCTTAAACTTACTCATACCACCAAACCGGTCCCTAACCATACCCGTATCCCACCTCAACAGGAGCAAAAGTGTTTTACAATACAACATCAACACAAGAAATACATTGTATCAACATTTTTTTTGATGTAAGAGTATATAAATAAAGACACCTTCTTTTATTAGTTTGAGCAATTGCAATATTCTTAAGTTATGTGCTTATATTGCAAGCCAAAATGTTGAAATGTACTTGCGCAGCCGAAGAGGAAAATGGAACAAGTATGTGCTAAAAAAGATATAGACTATCTTATGATTTAGTAGGCTTGTGACTAATAATGGGGAATTTTATCTGCTTATTATGCTTGGTAGAGAGGTGAGTATAACCAATCAAACGGAAGATAACCTTGCTTTTTTAATGCATTTCCAACCATACATTGTAAATATGGGTTATTTTTTGCAGCAGATTAGTTTTTTTTTTAAAGTGACTCTCTGTTAGCCCCTATAAACCTTACCTTATTCCTGTAAAGAGTAACTTGTGGCTGGTGTTATGATGCTGCGCAGCTTCCCTTAGGAAGGGAAGCACTAAAGATTCTAGCGCTTATATTGTCGACCGAGACAGTGGCTTCTTGGATGGGACGCCATCCACATGGGTTAGGACCACTTGAATAGGCAACGGAAGGTTCCCTGAGCACATTAAAGCCATGATGTAACAGAACAGAACATTTCTTACGCATTATAACATACTGTAGTACATCCGAGTGTAACTGATGGTTAAAAATATATAAATTATGGGTGGGATCTTGGTTTTATCCACCCGTTGTTATTGGATGCATGGAGGCAGAAATGAATCTGAGTTTGTAGTTGATTATAAGAAAGGTGCAGGGTTTAAACTGACTAAACAAGTCTGCCATACATCACCAGAGAGAAGTCTGTCGTTTCACTGGAAGATCCAGTTATGATATTTTGATTAAATAAACCAGGGGCGGGACAACCTGTCACTCACATGAGAT
Source organism: Rhinichthys klamathensis goyatoka (assembly GCF_029890125.1). Classification (NCBI taxonomy): domain Eukaryota; kingdom Metazoa; phylum Chordata; class Actinopteri; order Cypriniformes; family Leuciscidae; genus Rhinichthys; species Rhinichthys klamathensis. Next base: position 4,100,825 of record NW_026606564.1, on the reverse strand, counting down.
CGACCAATAGCAAACCACAACCATCCAATGACCCAATCAACTCCCCATGGACAAAATCCAGTCCCGCCCATTTTTTATTTCTTGTTACAGAAGCCGTTTCACTCAGAAACATATCATAATATAGGGAAGAAAAGATTATCGCAACTTCTGCTTCATGCTCACTTTAAACATGCAATATCACTGAGATAAATAAAATAGATTTCATGCTGACTTTAAGTGAGATAGAGTGGGTAATTGAACATTTCTATTTCAGTACAGAGTTTCCTTCTACTTTGCTTTTAAATCTTGATTAAGACATGATTCAATGCAATTCCTGTGAATTTGTTTTTGCTTAAGATTTTCACATTGATACATACTTTCTTGGATCATGTAAAGTGCATAATGAAACCAAATTTAAAATAGCCTACATTAGAATTAGCCAGCCATGTGAGCTGTGCCAACCCAATCTAATAATATCTAACACACACAAACACACTCGACTTTGTGCAAGCTGCTACTGAGAGAGTATTTTGAATATTAATGAGCATTCTCGTGCACTGTTTGTTTAAGAAGGGCCTGAAAACTTAAGAAGGGAAGTTTTTCTGGTCTGGCTGCATTGTTGAGCCTGTCAGTGCAGGCAGAGAATTACAGAGCCCAAGAGAGACCATCATTCAGAATCCATCTCACACAGCCTCACAATGCCCGAATTAACGCAGAGCCAGAGGTACATTGTGCTGTGCACTTCATGACCTTCAGTGCTGTGTAATCATGTAGAATCAACCACAATTCTCACTGTTTCATGTTACTGTGACCTAGTTTAGCCTCAATAAACATTAGCACATTTCATCGAAACTTTCACCATTTTGAATTATTTTCAGCATGCTTTATAGCTGCATTGTCTTCATATGTAACTGATGGTTCTGGTAAGTTTTAGATTCTAAACTTAAATTACTTTTATCTATAATGTATCCACATCTGACAAAACATTTTTGAATATCCTTGTGACATGATGCTTTTGACCGCTTTTGAACTATAACAACAACTGTTTGTATTTACAAGCAGTAATGCTGGGAGCACATTAGTTTTTTGTAACAGCAACAAAAAATGGTCACCAAAAAAAGACAATGATTGTTATATGACTATATATTTTCTTGAGTACTGCATAAACACTCTCTTTGTAACAATGGTGAAGTACATCACTGATCACCCTTACATTGAATAGCACAGGGATGAAAAATCACAGTCACATGATAAAGGGGGCGGGGCTCTCGAAGCCACGAGCCAATAGGAGCGCACGTCAACCCGAGCTCTGTAGATCAGGGAATAGAGCATGAATAACGGTACTCCACAATATTTACTGAAATGTTTCATCGACTCACCAACGTCGGGCATCCATGGCGCATATAATTAAACCATTAAACAGCCAATACTGGCCTTTTCGTGTGTAGATTGATTCGAGTAACGTTACTTCAACGCTACGAGCTATTTATTCAGTCTTAAAATGGCCTGGATCTGGAAGGTAAGTCGAGCAGCTGATTGTTTGCCTCGCTTTATATTCAGTAATGTATGAATGCGCATTAATGTGCTGCTCAGATTACATTATTCGCAATGTTGGTATTTTAAAATCTGAAGTGTGCAGCGAGAAACGGAGGGTTAATGCAAATGTCTCGGTGCTTTTTTTATTGAATGTAACTGTAGAAGCTTCATGTCTTGGAACATTGTTCAAGTGCGACGACACGTGTGATCTTCCAGTTCACTTACACTTTACAACCACATTTACTTGGTTTATGCAATGATGAGACTTAATGTATCCAGAAACACAGACTGTCTGATTCTGCAAAGACCATCGTTGTAAGAGGCATCAAATGCAACAAAGTTTCCCCGTTACATGCACTTTATTACAACCAGTGATGTAAAGTCACGCTTTTTATATCGTCTTGTGGAGGATTTGTAACCTATTCAAAAACAAATGAAGACCTTCATGGATCATGAGACCACCACTCATAAAATATGCGGCTTCAGGGTTTGTTTACTTAGGGTGAATCATTTTTGTTCAATGTTATTTGAAAAAGGACAGTATCGCGAACGAATCTCTGTTCGTGTTTTGTCAGTCTAAAGAAGAAAAAATCACACACAAATTTTTTTGCTTTGTAAAAAATGTTCTTTGCAAACTGTGAAACTTGACATGGGCAATAAATAGTTTGAATAAAGTTAGTTATTTAATACCAAACAAATTATGATATTCCTTTAAAAAAGATAAAAGAACATTAATTCAACTAAAGGCTGAAATAAACTACACAACTTTTGCCTTGAGTCTGGACACATCGATGAAACAAAACAAAACAAAAAATCAGAATTTTCAGCAGTCGAAGTTGACATTTTTTGCAGAAAATCATGTGATTTCTTTCATCTTTAGACTATAATTCCATTGTCTGAAAACATTATTATTTTGAGCCGATTTTAGAACACATTTTCCTGAACTCAAATACTTTCCTACTATATAGTAAAAAACAGTACGCAAAAAGATTCTGAAGTGTCCTTTCGATAGACTCCACTATCCCATGAGGCAACGGGAGAGGATTTATGAATGGTGGTGAAACGACCAAGGGGGTAATCCATCGACCGGAAGTTGAAGCCGGCCGGGTGCCGCCATCTTGTAGCAGAACTTTACTTGCGTTAGCATTTCCATTGACTCCCATTCATTTTGGCGTCACTTTGACAGCGAATAACTTTACATCTGAGGCGTTTAAAGACTCCATTTGTCTATTATTTATTTCTAAAGAAACACGACAATGTATAAAGGGCTCCATTACCTTCTATGTTACATTATGGCCCCGTAGAAACAGATTTAGTAAAAATAGGCTAACGATTGCGTCATAACCACTCGACTCTCTGTCGCGCTGTACAGAAATTACCGTACAGACAGGAGGAGAAGCTCGCAGGCGATCGGGGGGGCGTCCCGTCAAGCCCATAGATAATGAGTCCATAAAAGCAACGGAATACTTACTCCTGCTCACTCACGCCAAAGAACTCTTTGCTCAAGTTCCCCGTCTCTGCAAGATTAACGTTGGCAATTTTCACGCACAGCTACTAGAAGATTTCCGTCTGTCAGACAGGTTGCTCACGTCATCAAGCTTAGTTTGAGTCAGTTTGAGTCTGCGCGTCAGGAACGGAAGTGCTCAAAAATCGCTAAAAATGGGCTTCAACTGTCTCAACTGAGTTCCAATGAGATGGCTCTGTCCACTTCTTATACTGTCTATGGAAACGACGCAACTGATGCTAGGTCACGTGACAGTAACATGGCGGATGAAGTAGCCTACGGAAATTCATTCATACTACCCATATTCATACTATATACTTTTTAACGGTCGTTAAGTAATTCAGATTAAAATATTGTACCAACTCAGACAGTTTGTGGGTTTGTTGTGTTGGGAACATGTCCTGCATGCAAAGGGTTGCTCGCACAGAGCAAGCATGTTCAACAAGTAACAATTTCGGTTTAAATTACAATGTTTTATGCCATTGGTGGAAGCTGAAGACATATAATCAGGAGATTTGTGTACCTCAGTTGACTGTACTGTCTGATAAAGAGCTGCTTCTGTCAGCGCTTTATCATCACCCTTAATCTATACGTCTGCATCAGACAGCATTCAGTAAACAGAGAAGAGAGACAGATTAACTATTTAAAGCTGCTCATATAAAATGTATGTTCCTGCTTACAGTATGTAGATGTGAAGTGTTGGAGTTCTGTAGGAGCACATTGCTGTACTTCTGGACAGTTTGGACGGTTTTGTGATGGTAATGTAACCTTCAAGAGCTGGTCAGAGTGCAGTGTGCCACTGAGAGAGAGCCTCTTTGTAATCGCTGAGAATCAGTTCCAGTGTTGTCCACCTCACATGGCTCCAGTGGTCAGTTCTCCACGTCTGCTCTAAAGACCTGCAATCGAGACCTTAAGGAGCAATTTCTACTTTATCTAACCAATTAATTTTGTTTTGTTGGTGTAACTTTAACTTAATATATTTAGGTTGATTCAATAATAATTTGGGTATTTAGCAAAATCAAGAGCTCCAAACCCTCTGCAGTGAAAATTGAACAAATAGAGTCTTTGCATTTACTTTTGATCTGGACTTTAAAGTGGTTTCAAACCTCTTTTTAGTTGTTGATGAATCAGAAAAAGGTCTTGTTTTGTCATTTAATCACTCATATTTTTTAACGATTTTACTGATTTGGTCCAGAACAACAACATATGGTCTCACCCAGGGTGCGAAACGGGAAAAGCTAGATATGTTTCTTTCATATGTATCTATGTCTCATGGAGCTGCTTCGCTGCAATATACTATGGAAAGAGGAACTTGGCTCTGTTCCGCTAAGTAACTGCATAAGAGAGAGATCAATTTCTGTACAGGTCAGTCTATCCTTTGGACTCAAACCTGGCTCTTTTGCAATCTGTCTTTTCAAAAAGAGATCTCTCAACAACTTTACTTTTCCTTTGGCAAGAATATTATACTGTGACTTATATTTTATTTAGAAAGATTATGAGTATGGCTTACAGTTTATGAAAACCCCAAATTCAAAATTAGAATATGAACAGGTTTTCATAGCTGTGAGCCATAACCATCAAAATTATAACAAATAAAGGCTTGAAATATCTCTATATAATATATTAGTGTCACCTTTTAAGTTGAACTACTGAAATAAATGAACTTTTGCACGATTTTCTAATTTCTCGAGTTTCACCTGTAATAAACTACAGCCTTTTTGTGATTTGATTATTACACTAAGCCATATCGTGATTTTAATTTTAGTTTTTGTTGAGATCTGTAGGCTATATATTTTCTGTTTGGAAAACAGAAACTGTTATGGTACAAGGTAATTTATGGGAAACACTGGTGTAGCAAATCCATATTGGATTATTTTCTTTGTGTTTATTCTGACTAATTTGCTTGTAATGACCCACTGATCTTAATCGGTAGATTATGGAGACACAAAAATTGTAATGTGTTTCAAATAGGAAGGATGTCTTATATGGATCTTTATCTAAACACAATGTTTATCTACTCTAAAGAATGTATGCTGCTAGACATGAGTTTTTTTAGACTTAAACAAAATCAAACTGGGTGCAAACATGTTAAACATTTCAGAAAGTATTAAAGACCCAAAGAATCTAAGTCCAGAGCTTATCAGTAAGATGATGAGAAACAGCCAGTTTGGATGAGATTACACTTAATTCTATTAGGCTAATTTTAAGAGGTTTAACTTCTGAGTTGTGAAATTCAGAAATTATTCAGCATTGCAAACTATAATATATTAAAGTTGGCAAAGTTTATATATATAGCCAATTTAGGGACTAATCCAGCTCCCATTAATGTACATATAATTACTTTACTGTCCATCTGGTGCATTATACATTTTAATGGCACTGTGTTGGGGTTGGTAAGAAAAAGTATTTTATGGCTACCCATGTCCTATTTATTTGATAAAAAATAGAGTAAAAACTGTAATAATTTGCAATATTTTTTAAAATGTCAAAAAAAGTTTTCTATTTTAATATAAATTTAAAATTAAATGTATGTTTGTGATGCAAAGCTGAATTTTCAGCATTATTACTTTAGTCTTCAGAGTCACATGATCCCTCAGAAATGTATCAATAGTTGTGCTGCTTTTTGAAGAAACTGTGATAATTGTTTTGTAGGATTCTTTGAGGGTTAAATATAATCTTTACTGTAAATCTTTTGATCATTTTAATGCTTAAATATATAAATTTCTTAAATCTTACTGACCGCAAACTATATAGTTCACCCAAAATGAAAATTTACGCACCTTCATGTTGTCCCAAAACTGTATTCTGTAATATTTTCAGTGGTAGACAAAAAAAAGGCATTTTTAAAGAACCATTACATAGTTCTTTCCCATGCAGGTTGTCAAGCTCCATAAATGACCAAAAAAACTTGCGTGCTCTATTCAAATTGATCTAAAACCAAGTGATAGATTTGTGGGATAAACAGATATTTTAAGGTTGTTATTCATGGAAAAGGTGAACACTGTATATGTAAATAATGTGTATTACAATTATAATAATTTTCATTTTTTACCTATGGTAACATCAAACTGTCTCCACCAAAGAAACAAACAGAGACACACAAAACACACACACACACACACACACAATATATACATATATATACATACAGTATATACTGTATATATATATATATATATGGGTTTGGCCTGTGCAACTCTTCAAAGCACTTGTTTAGCTGTTTAACAAAACCAAGCTTAAAAGGTTGCAGGTAAAACGGATTAGCAAGCACTTTACACATTAACCTTCCAAGAAGACGGTTTACCCGTTAGTAAGTCCACTTTGGTCCTTCTTTCATTGAGATGTCCAACGAGAACTCTCTGTTGTCTGGGTGTGTTTAGTTATGTAATGGTAGCTCGGCTTTGTTTAGGAGGTGGAGAAAAACAGCTAGGCCAGGAAGTGAATGACATCTCATTTGACTGGTAATCTGGCTTGGAATGGTAACAGTGTTGATGTGGGTAAGTAGCTTAGCTGGAATGTGAGGAGGCCAGGGAGAGATATTGTAGGCATCTGCTTGTGTGGCTGTTTGAGGATTTACACTTCTGATCCATGTGCACACAACAGATGTGAATCCAGACCGAATTTCGTTTACCTTCTTTAATAAAGTTTCATTTCTAATGGATAATTTTGGATTGTGATATGCAAATCTGCTGTCATCATTTACTGTTGACATTGCCGCTCACTTTTATTGTTTAATAAGATGCAAATCAAATATTCATTTAATAAAAATGAGATTTTAAATATTTCTTCTCCTCCGTGGCTTGACTCAATTAATCAACCCTATAATATGGAGTGAATGACGCAGATCAGTTATTATTGCTGTTATTGTACTGTATTTTTCCATCCACATAATTATAAACAGTATGTGATGAATTATGGTGACATCTTGGACCGTCAACCCAAGTGTCACTTTTGATTTAGATGAATTTGTAAACGGTATTACTCAATGTCCCTGCATGCCTATGATTTGGACAAGGAGTCTTTCAGATCAAAGACAGGCAAAGAAAGACTTTCTATATGCTGGGCTTTTGGATACCAACAATTTTTTCATTTGTGCTAAATCAATGTTTTCTCAAAATCTGGAATTTTATAAAGCTATTTTGATGAAGTTCATGTTGCCTCAACATAGTAAGTGGTGTAATTAACCGGGAAAATACTGGAAGTGACGTATTCCACGTACAAGAATCCATGAACCGCATTATTAGACCGTTTTCAAAGGCTGCATGAATCGATATATTAAAACCATTTAATACAATCAATTTCTTTTGTCTCAGAGCGGCTCCGTTCACAGTAAATGCTGCTCCACACGATTCAGTCTCTGCATGTGCTGTTTGTTTGGGTTCCCAATAACATGCATTTGGAAACGCATAAAGTCTGATGCGCTATGAGTTTCATAGTAAAGTGCGGCACTGTTACATGCATGGAGCGCAGCTCAGCAGCTCGGCTAACAAACTCCTTCTCTGTATATGATGTGAGTTTGGTTATGACGTTCATCTGGGAACGCAATGTGCGCCATTTCATCATATTCGTACGGTAACTAATTTATAAACCTACGCCAACACAAGAGAATACATTAATAATATGTTTCTAAATATGCAAACTGTTGTTTATCGTGATTTCAAAATAAAAGTTGAACCCCTCGCTCTGAGTTTGCATGTTTTGATGTCCACATTGTTCTTGTCCAAGAAATGACAGTGGCTGTTGCATTTTTATCGTAAAGAAGTGGCCAAATATTAAAGATTAAGTGGATGTTTGAATGAAATGTTGTTTGGCCAATATTAAACAAGGATTTGATCATTCTCTAAATTGTAACAACAACAATCACAGTTGGCACTGCCTGCAGGCATTTGTTATAATATGTAATGTACATACGTTGATTATGTTTGTATTATTTATTATTACATTATTTAAGTGTTGTTCAATAAAACCATATGATTACTTGCTTTTTATACTTTATCTGAACCAATTATTATTTCCTCATTGTTATTATGTAATAAGCCATGGCTTCAGCCTACACCTGTTCGGTTACCTTCTTTGTTTGTAATGAATTTGTTGTATATATTCTGTTTTATGTTTAGTAACCGAATAAACCTTTATTATTATACGTATGTTGGCCTTAAGTCATTTTAATGGTTATTGTTCCCTTTGGTCTATTTTTACTACCACTAAAAATATCAGATTCCTCGATTAATCATCAAAATATTCGACCAATTACCAAAATAACCGTTAGTGACAGGCCTATTTTCATTGATTTAATTCAATTCAATTCACATTCATTTGTATTGTGCTTTTCACAATACTTGTTTCAAAGCAGTTTTACAGAAAATGTGTTACTTATTCAGTCTCATGTGGTTCCTGGTGAGACGTTGATGTGCCTTTAAAAAAAATATATATATATATACTGTATATATATATATATATATATACTGTATATATATAAATGCTACGTTCGAGCTTTGTCTGTGATTTTTCTACTTTTATATTACATTTAAGATACTTTCACTGCTTGGAATATTAGTGAGTCATATGGACTACTTTAATTCAGTTATTCATTTAGCAAATGCATTTATCCATAGCAACTTCAGTGGGCCTTTAAAATTTCTCCTCTTGTTTGTCAGTCCATCATGACCTTTTATTTGTTGATTATGCTCCCCTGTTTCTAGTTTGGTTCTTTTTTACCCTGTATATATATATATACATATTAGGGCTGTCAGTTAAACGCGTTATTAACGGCGTTAACGCAAACCCATTTTAACGCGATTATTTTTTTTATCGCGAGATTAACAGTCTTTTTGGCCTAGCAAACTATGAAACCCATTCATTTCAATGGCTTGCGCCGCGTGAGGACGTTTTGTTGCTTCATCGACCAAAGCGCAAGTGCAGTGGCGCGCACACCGCTGTCAAAATAGTTCAACTTTTGCCGCTGTGACGATTACCAGCGCGGCCAATAGAAACGTTTTGGCATCCAAAAAGTTTTGAAAACTGGCGTAGCGCCGCGCATTCCGTGGCCTGTCTGAAAGCACCGGATCTAGCTAGACCGGAAACACACTTGTTGCGAGCCGGCCAAATAGTAGGTTAACGTTACGTTTTGAGTGGATGACAAGCGCGAGATGCCGAAATTGATGCCAATAAGATTCTGAATTGAAAGTTTACTTTTAAAAAGTTGCCAAATGGTTCCATTGACAAGACCAAAGTGATCTGTGTGTTTTGTCGTTGTGAACTGAGCTATCATCATCGCAGCACGTCCAGTCTGAAACACCACTTGATGGCCAAGCACACACACACACACACACACACACACACACAGCTGATGCAAATTCTCCGCCCCCTCGTCAATATCAGTACCTCTCAGTATTTCTTTCACCCTTTTATTGATGGACAGTGTTACATTGTGTGAGAGATTATTTGCTCCAAGTGAGAATGTTAGTGTGAAATTGAACACAGTATATTTTCAATCAAAAAACATTTGCACAAAGCAAGCCGATCCACTTTTCCATGTTGATAATAGCATTACAATTAGAAAAAATAATGGGACAAAAAGAAGTCAAGAGACATAGATAAAAATGTGCGATTAATTGCGAGTTAACTATGATATTAATGCGATTAATCGCGATTAAATATTTTAATCGTTTGACAGCACTAATATATATATATATTGCCCTGGGTAGCACGGTGGCTCAGTTGGGTTCCACTGTTGCCTCACAGCAAGGAAGGTCTCCGGTTCGAGTCCTGACTGAGTCAGAGGACTTTGTCTGGGTGGGTTTCCTCTGGGTGCTCCGGTTTCCCCCAATCCAAAAACAGTTCTGAAAGTTCCGATCAGAACCGATTTTTAGAAATCACATTATGGTGTTAAACATATTGCATAATGCATTAAATTATTAAACTAGTTTAAATCTCTTCAGGTACAAAATGTTTTATAGAATATGAGGGCATAATTTTCACAATTCAAGACGTTCTGACTTAAATTTGCATTGTGTTATTGAACTAAGATCAGCTAGGCTATACTCCATCATTCCATGCCAAACTAGCTCATATCAGGGAGTAAGTTGAGATTTCCTTTTCCTACTTGATAAGCTGTATTTTTGTCTACATTGTGGTCATCCTATAGAACCTGTCCTTGAGTCCTCAATGAAAGGAGTCTTTTAGGAAGAAAACGGTGTAATTCTATAGTCACAGGGTTAGATAACTTCATTGACTAGACTGACATCTAATACCTGGACCTTGACAGAGAAAAATGCCAGTTCGTGTGTTTGAATTTAACATTCAGTACGTATGCCTAGGTGTTTGTTACTGTACTGTAGCTCAAGCTCCTAAGTGACATGGCACTATTTTTCAAAGGAATAGTTTGAAATGTCTATTTAAGCAGTGACACCATGTGAATTTTTCAGAACAAACCCAGATGTTGTGGTGTTCAAGCATTTATCTCGCCCTCAGATAATAAATAGATTTACTAACTTGACTTTTCAATCGTTTAGTAGTAAGAAAATAGAAGATTGGCTGGAGCCATTCTTAGTTGATACTTAACCCTCTATTTCACATATAATGTAAAAAAAAAAAAAAACTTGATTCACTTACCTTGGATAAAATTAGTCTTGACATTTTTACATTTTTGTGAGGGTCAGTATGTTACTAGAAGGCTACATAGTGTGACAATGGGAAGCTATAATGTTTAAATGTCTTATTCACTCAAATTTTCTATATCTATTTCTGGTCATGGAAAAAGTCATAGATTTCAAAACCTGCACTAAGAAGCATTTGATATCGCATTGCACTTTGCCAGATATCATACAGTGTTTTTAGTATTGGCTTAGTATCTCTCTGACAGTGTAGCTATTTCCTGAACCAGATGGTCATTGCCGGGGACCTGCCTCGAGTACACAGCGTCCTAGATCTAAAAATGCCACGATAATTTCACAAGGCAGCATCTGAGCTGATATGTGTCCATGGCAAAGTTCCAGGTCACACCAAAACACAAAGCCTAGGAAGCACATCAGTGAACGTGAACCTTTTTTGTGTGACCCTCACCAGGAATAATGGTGCTCAATTGTTTTAAGTGCAGGGTGTCAGAGAACAGCTCAGTGCTCACATTAATCACCCACACAGCTGACAGACATTGTCTTGGCCTTGGAAAGCACAGCACAGAAATCACTGACTGTGTCGGCTGTAGTAAGTTATAAGGTGACTGAGATTGTTGTAGGTGGCGGATTGACAAAACATCTTACAGAACAAGACATAAAAAGGCTATAGCAAACCCTTTTGGATTTCCAAATTGTTTTGTCAAATTTAGACTAAACCCTGAAAATGTCATGGACTGCTAAATGTTTTGTCAGGCAAACTAAAATCACATGGTTACATCTAAATTTACTAAAATATTAGCTAAAATGTTATTTAATATGACTAAATCAACCTGACTGCATTAGGCTACACAACAAAAAGTTGCTTTTAAATATATGCATAAAATAGATAAATGAATAAGCCAATAAATAAATTACAAGCTGATTTGTGAGGACTACCACACGTGGAATGATTGTTGCAGAAATTGGCAAATAATAAAGTTCAAATGCAGTGGATATTATATATTTAGGGTAAAATGGTGCTTTGCAGGCTGATTGAATCGGGAAATATGTCAATGAATTTTTGCTGCGTATGAAAATGACCATTATATCATTTTTTTCACATCAATTTTCACACCATTTTATCATTTTTTTCACATCACCCCCCCCCCCCCCATGACTATTCATCATTGATTATATATATTAACAACACTTTAAGTTTCTGTTAATAAAACAAGTGGTTACTCTTTATTTTGATGGTCCCCTTTAGATATTCTGTTGACTATACATATACCATTGCACCTACATGTCAACTAACTCTTCTTAGAGTATTAGTTGAGTAGACTTTTAGGGGTAGGATTAGGGTTAGTAGAATAAGGGGTTTAAGGGTTAGTAGAATAAGGGGTTAAGAGTTAGTAGAATAGGCAATGACATGCGATTGCAAAGATACTTATAGTCAGTAGATTGTCTGTTGAGGGAGCATCAAAATAAAGAGTTAGCAGATATTAAGCAGACAGTCTACTAATACTCTAATAAGTTAATACAACTACTAATAAGTTGCAAAGTGACATGTAGTTGCAAAGTTACTTAAAGTCAACAGAATGTCTAAAGGGGACCATCATAAATTGATACCAAACAAGTTTGAAAACAAACAGAATTGTAATAATTAGAGTAGATATTCCAGTAGAAATATATTTACCAAATCTACACCACCAGGGCTCTCAAGTTTTAAAGACGGGCAAGAGTGACATCCCAGAATGAGAGGATGCTTAATTGCTTTATACCTGACATCTCTGAAAGACAGATGCAATGATTAATGCATCCATGGCCCGGATATAATTATAAAATATGACATGATTTTAAAAGTGACCTATAACATCGACTATGCAATACACTTTATTTTATGTAGTGCTTATAAAATTATTAAGCCTATTTGTATTTGGAGAGAGATGTTTAATGTGACAATATGTCAGTCATCGTGTGATAACGAAAATATGACTAGGCCTAGACTACTTGTTCTGAGCAGGTGTTGTTAGTGAACAGGCTGTAAAACTGTTGGCTAAGTTACAGACACTCATTAAAAAACTGATGCTAATTATCTGGGAAACGTTCTCTAACAGCAGTCAAGTTGTCATTGTTTGTGTCAAACAAGTTGTGAATTTTTTGTAACATTAAAACAGGAGACCATGACTTATCTTGAATCTTACCCAGATACAATAGTGCTATTTTCTGATTGGCTATTGTGTGGCCCCTTTCTCTTTTTTTTTTGATTGGCTGATAGTTGGCAGGCTCGACAAAGAACTCCAGGGGAGACGCGCTTGATTCCTGCCGGGTCCATATAGTGAGAGCGACGCGGCCGCGGCCAGATAAATTTGGGGCGCTGCGGCATATTAAATATATTATAAATAGTTTTTCAGCGTAAGAAATACAATGTGTGGTGGTAGTGCGTGACAAAAGACCGAAATGAGTGACACTTGAGAGCCCTGCTACACTGTGGTGGAAATTCACCAATAAAATTAAAGTCAGCCCACTCAATGGTAAAAATGAAATAAAATGTATTTTTCTTAAATCAAGATCAAGGGTAGTCTCTCTTACAACCGAAACATATCTCTCCGAGCTACAAAATGAGCTCTAAGCAAAAAAGAGTATTTATTCAGTAAAATCATACATATTTATTTATCATTGAACAAAGTTGATTGGAAAAGCAAATTAACATATTCTCATAAGGCCTCCTACTTCCTTTTATCATATATGTACACTCTGCAGTTCATCTTCATCCACATTGGTCTTCCTCAACATCCCATAATATGCCCACCTAACGTACTGTACATTAATATTTTTTAATAGAAAACATTTTATCTGACACCCTAGACTGTTCCCAGGCCTACTGACCTTGACTACTGAAAGAAGCATTATTCACAAGTTGTTTCTCGCAACATTTGCAATAAAACTTGAAACGAGAGAGAGAGAAAAAAAAGAGATAAAAGGGGCAATATATCTGAGGCTTCTACCAAGAGTGTGATGGAAGGAGGGGGCTTGTGTTTGGTAGTTATCTTGCATTTGAGTGCCTCAGATAACTTACAACATCTCCATACTTATCAGTCAGAATATAAACCTTACATGCATGCCTTATCCTCCGTTGTGCAGCGACCTTCAGTTTATCCCCTTACATTCTTATGGTACGCTTACACTACAACGATGTATTAAAAACAGAAACGTTTTTTCTTTGCGTTTTTCGCATAAAGACGACAATGTTGTCAAAGCGATCCCCGTTACCACGGATCCGAGAAAACAACTAAAACATTGTATTATTCATGCCAGGCCAGTAGTTGGCGATGTCACTTTGTAAAGAAACACTACTCACCTATGTTGAACACGTAATAGGCATGCGTCATGATGTTGCTCTTTGAAACTTTTTCAAAAGTTTGCGTTTTCAGGCCCCCAACAGCGTTTTGCTGTTGACATGTAAATGAACGTCCAAAGCGCATAAAAAAGTTTTCCATTTTTAGTTGAAAACGGTCTCGTGTAAATGGGCTGTTAACATTCTCTAGAAGCAATTACTTTGTCCTCCTCCTCTAATCCCTCTGTTAAAAATATCATATATTGAGTAGAGTGTCTGTTTTCAAAACATACAATAAAAAAATATTGATTTACACTAGAGATGTTCCGATTCCCTTCCCGATACCGATTCCGATACCTGGACTCAGGGTATCGGCCGATACCGAGTACTGATCCGATACCTGGGTGTGTACAGTATCTATACAGCTGCAATTCATACTAGCACTGTATGAATTGATAGAATTATTTTATGGCGTGTTTCAGACTTATCCCTTAATTAAACATGAACAAATACATACAGTGAACTACTAGAGTATTTTTATTATCTGACATACATTTCCCAGCAATATATTATTTATCTTTCTTAAAGGGATAGTTCACTTTGAAATTAATTTTTGATATGTTTTAGCTTACCTCAAGGGCATCCAAGATGTAGGTGTCTTTGTTTCCGCAGTAGTTTCAATTTTGATATTTTTAGGTCAAACCGTTCTTGTCTGTCAGTCATATAATGCAGGTCTATGGTCACCACCTCAAAGAGCATGCACAAAGAAGTCCAAATTAAACATGATTTAATGACTCGTAAATGTAAGTACACATTGATGGCCTAAGAAACGAAACGAGCGGTTTGTGTGAGAAAATGAACAGTATTTATATCGTTTTTACCTATGCAAAGCTAGCATGGATAACTAGATATTGTTTAAGAAAATGGTATCGGATCGATACATGGGTAGAAGTACTCGCCGATACCGATGCCAGCATTTTTATTGGTATCGGCGGCATTTCCGATACTAGTATCGGAATCGGAACAACTCTAATTTACACACACATATGTGTATATGTCAAAAACTAAATGCATCTTTCATTATTAAATGTTATGCAAGGAAATCGCCTCGGTTACGACTGTAACCTCGGTTCCCTGAAGAGGGAACGAGATGCTGCGTCGATTGACACTAAGGAAACGATTCGCTTTATGACGTCTTGAAGCAAATGTAAAATCAATACAATGGTGTGACGGAACATCAGAGGCGGCTGACCTCATGTACCAGGAAACTATAATGCCTGCCCAAACCAGCTAGCTTCGTAAAAGTCTGAAGTAGTCGCTGACAGGCACGTAGGAGATATGGCAAGGTGACGCTGTGTCTCGTTCCCTTCCCTCGGTTCACCTCATAACCGAGGCGTTCCCTTTCAATGGAACTCGCGCTACGTCGATTGACGGTAAGGGAACGTCTATACCAACGCCACCAGAGTGACAAGTGTCTGTCCAGTGTGAAATTAGGAGGAGCAGCACTAGGACGACCCTGGGCACCTGGGACCCTGGTGTAGAGTCCAAGTTCAAAGAGTAGAACCTTACAAATGTGTGCGGTGAGGACCAACCTGCCGCATCACAAACATCTTGGAGAGCAACTCCTGTTATAAGGGCCTTGGAGGCCGCCGTACTCCTAGTAGAATGGGAACGGACAGCCATAGGTGAAGGCTGTCCAACCGATTCATAAGCAAGTGAGATAGCCTCAATCACCCACTTGCTCATTATCTGCTTAGATGCAGGAGACCCTTTGTTAAGGGGCCCAAAACATACAAACAACTGTTCAGATTTACGTCACAGGGCAGCTCTGTGGACATAGGCATCTAGCGCCCTGCCTGGGCATAGCAGATTATTCTTTTCCTGGTCCGAGTTCTGGAAGGGAGGAGGACAAAATGCCTGCAGGATGATAGATCTGGCCACATTAGTGGGGACCTTTGGAACATAACCTGGTCTAGGATGAAGGAACGCTTTAACCATGCCAGGTGAAAATTCCAAGCACGAGGGTGCAACCGACAGTGCTTGCTAATCTCCTATCCTTTTAAGAGACGTGATAGGGAGGAGGAACAAACCTTTTAGGGTCAGGAACTTAGCCAGAACCTCCTCCAGTGGCTCGAAGGGAGCCAGGGAAAGGCCTTGAAGGACAATGGCCAGATCCCATGTTGGCACCCTGGTACGAGCTGAAGACCTTAGCCTCAGAGTACCATGGAGGAAACAAGATACCAACGGATCTTTAGCCAAAGACATTCCACCCAAAATAATGTGGTAAGCACCTATGGCCGCCATATAAACCTTCAAAGTGGACAGGGATAGACCTGCAGTGAACCGCTCCTGCAGGAACTCCAGCACTGTACCAACCGAGCAGTTAACTGGGTCCAACTGACGGTAACTACACCATGAAGTGAAAACTTCAGGGCATAAAGTTTCCTTGTGGAGGGAGCTCTGGAATGTAGAATGGTCTCTACAACCTCAGTTGAGAGACCTGTCCCTATCGGCTGGTCTGATCTGATCTGTGGCACGATTTGTCTCAGTGTTAACATTCTGAACTTTAGTTGCATGACAGACTCGTTTAGCACTGAAACGATGAAATACCGGCTGTAGAACCCGTTTTTCCTGTTGGAGGGAGGTACATATTCTATGGCCCCTTTCTCCAACAGGGTTTCCACTTCTTGTTCCATTTCTAGAACCTGCTCGGGGCCCACCATGGTGGATAGGAACCCCATAAACCTGGGCGGGCGAGACCCGAACTGTATTTGATACCCTTTGATACATTTGATACATTTGGCAGTAGCTTCCACGCTGCCAAAAATTCTACTAGTGGTACCAGCCCCTAGAGCAGGGGTGCCCAACCCTGCTCCTGCCGATCGACTGTCCTGCATAGTTTATCTCCAACCCTAATCAAACACACCTGAAGCAACTAATTAAGGTCTTCAGGATCACTTGAAAATTAAAGGCAGGTATGTTTGATTAGGGTTGGAGATGAACTGTGCAGGACAGTCGATCGGCAGGAGTAGAGTTGGGCACCTCTGCCCTAGAGACTGGCTTCCGGTTTTTGTTGTGCAATCAGCCGGACGCCCTGTAACGGCGAACCGGCAGGGAACGACCGAACTGAGTGCTCTGGAGCCCTCCTCGGTCCCCTGAGGGCACAGAAGAGAGACGGGCACCGTATAATGAGGTGTTGACCGTTCCGCTTCGGGGGGGACTGCCCTCATTGGCCTGAGCCCTTGGGCATCAGGACCTTTTCCCCACAGCCTTCTTAGAGATAATGATGGTCCTCAGATCCGTCTTACCCTTCGAAGGCTGTGGATGAGAGTGCCCTCGCTGTCCCCAGCCTTTCTGTGGCTCATTCTTTCGATGACTGAATTAACAGCATCGCCGAAGAGACCAGAAGGTGACAGGGGCACATCCATAAGACAATTCTGAAGGCATGCTGCAGCCAGACCAGCGGCTGAATAAGCTTTACCCACTAGTGATGATGTGGTTCTGACTGGCTTAGTGGGTAATGCCGGTGCCTTTAGGGAAGATGCCGCTTCGGGGGAGAGATAGCTCGCAAGCATCTCTTCCACTTTTGCCATCTCCCCATAACCGTGCTCTTTATAGTTATTTTATGCTCTATTCCTAACCCTAACCCTATAGTAAGTACATAGTCCAATAGGAACCACTTTCTATGAAGCTTGTATTTATAATGCATTATAATTGTACATTTTAATACATGCATAATGCCTTATAAACAACCTTATAAGTTGTATAATTTGATACGTAATCATATTAACAGTTACAATACATTATAATTCTTAACTTTTTTGTGGTAATAACTTTTAAGAGAGTACAATGCATTTTAACACCAGTTGAAGCCTGCATTTATGATGCCTCATAAGGGTATTCTTAATGCGTTAAAATGCACGCATAATGCCTAATAAACAACATCATACACAACATTCACAACACAACATTTAGAGCGTGCATTGAAGACATACAAAATGGATATATGGCGCCACTGTGGCAACAGGACAACTAAACTTTTGAAAGAGCATCTCAAGGTCATTGACTGGGAATACTGTCTTGCCAGCAACCAGCCATCACACATTCTTGGAACCTAAGAAGATAAATCATTAAACTTGTTCCACACTATAATCGGAATTTTAAATACGTTTATTTTTAGGCATCTCTATTATAATGATTATGCTTTGACGTCAATTACTGTGATGATCCGTACGAAACGGTAACCAATGAACTATAGTTTATAGTGTTTTATATTTTGAAAGCCTAAAGCCACATACTCTAGTCTTTCTCAATTTCACTCCCCCAATGAAGTTTTAATTCGGCTGATTGGTGGAGAATTTGTGACAGACTGGCTCAGAGCTCTATAGTGATGTGTCATGTCACCAGGATTACATCTTCAGTGACCTCGTTTATGAAAGCCCTTTAAATGCTAAACAGTTCATGGGTGTCATACTGAGCATTCAGTCTATGAAAGAATGTGATATGAATAATTAAATAAAGGAAGAAAAATGCATTGGGTGTCTTCAGTTTGACAATGTTTTGCAGTCTTTACCAGGGGTTTGTCACTTCTTAAAAGACTTACATTGGTATAGCTAACATCCCTGTTAACAGTATTGTAAATGTAATGTTACCATTAAACCCACAATACAGTGTAAAATAAAATAACAACTTTTTAATATAGACTGTCTTTTCTTTTATAGTTTGGCCTCCTGGGGTGTTTAAAAGGGGTTTAGTGGTCCATGGGATACAGACACTCTTTGATGCAGTCACTGGAGACTATATGGTTATAAATAAAAGTATTAATGTATTCACTTCATCTTTTGTTGTTTAAATCACTGGATTTTTTTCTTTATAAAGTGATCTAAAACAAATAATTAACAAAAGGTAAAAATGTATGACACAGCTGTATATCTAGAACACATACCGTCCTCAAAAACTGAGTGACCGTGTGATAAAGATACTACTGAGGGAGCCACCAATAAACCAGTGACCTCTCTGAAGAAGACAATTGTTGCCCGGGTGAGGATCTGTATGTCATCTAGTTTGCTAGAATGCATGTAGGAGAAGGAATTCTGCGAGAGAAATTCTTACAGAAAAATACAATTTGGACAAATTTGGATCTTTGGATCATGCAACCTGACTAAGCAGTTGAGCAGTTTTGCAAAGAAAAATGGCCAGGACTCAAAGGTTGGAAGATATTTCCGGTGTTTCTGCTGTAATTATGACAAATCTTTATTCTATTCTATTTATTCTAATCTATTAGTGCTGTCAATCGATTAAAAAAATTTACTCGATTAATCAAAAAATAATTCTGTGATTAATCGCGATTTTATAGGTTTATATTTAGTTTGTATATTTTATAGTGTAATCATTTCACAGTTAATCTACAAATTAATGTAGAGACAACATAAAGACAGTATATTTTAAATACTTGTTTAATGGCATCTTTTTATGAACGAAGCTCAGTATCACTGATGCTAATACTGCTATTGATGTCTGGATAAAAAATGATTTCCCCCCCAATTTTAAACATTAATTAGCCATTAAACATTACAGTGTAATTGAAAGCTATCAATTTTTTTTAAACATTTGAACAAGTGAGCTTCAAACAATCCTCACATAAACCCATACAAAGTGTCACTAACTTGCTACCTGTCTAACATATACAGAACAATATAAAGAAATTAAATAAAGTTATAAAACAGTCTGCACGGCATAAATTATAGATTAAATATAGACTTATCCTTATTAAAGCTACAAAAGTTATTTAGCCAAGTTATGTTATGAGCATACGCGACACAACTGACATTTTGGCATAACTGTGTGTGTGTTATTGAATAAGAGCGGATCATAGCCATAGCCATATTATATATATATATATATATAATAGAACTGGAAGTATTGATTTATTTAATTAACTATGATTTTGTGATTGCAAAAATATCAATAACTGTATGTTCTTCAATAAGAACAATAGTTAAAAAAGAAACATGTTTGCGTGATTTTATGTATTTTATTTAACATTTTAATTTAGATTTTAATATAGAGTTTATTTGAATAAATTACTAACAATGCATTAATTTAAATAAATTTAAGGTCTTCCTGTAGCCTTCTTGTTATGAACCATGGTGTAAAAAAATACCAAATGAAATCCTTTGTGGTCAAAAATATTTAAAAGTTTTCATATACACCTTTTTTGTGCCTCAATGCAATGTGTTGATCAGCCCTGATTTTTCAATTATTACAGAACACACCACATTAGGCCATTAATTACACAAATACACAATGTTTTCAAATTTGCTAATATAATTTATGTGAAAAGCGGCATCTCCATCTCACCACTTCCAGGGAAGTTGGCATGACATAGAAGTGATAGTCATTGTCTCTTTTATTAAATTTAATACATTTATAGTGCACAGACAAAATGCTCTGATGAGCTACTGATCAAATTACTCAGAATCCCCCTCAGTTTATCTCACTCATGATGCCAGATATTTGTAACTACAATTTAAGTTTTGATAATTGTAGGGTTTCTTTTTATCATTGATATATATATATATATATATATATATATATATATATATATATATATATGACAAGCTTCGGCTCTGGCATATCTGAAGGACCAGAGCAACATTTTGATATGCTGTGCAATGAGATTTTTTGATGCACATCTAGGGATTCAGAGTAATTTTGCACATCTCTCAAGTTTATGCACATGTCCTTATCGAATAAAAAATACATCCATCTCAAGCAAGCACAACTTGGAATACACATCATGGTGTTTCAAACCAGAATTTGTATGCCTTATCCCAAAATTTGCATAAAATAAGTGCATGTAGACTCAGCTACTGACACTGAAGAGACACAATTAACTAAAGCACAAAGTAAAAAAACTTAATATTGTGATATTGCATTAAAAAAGGTACAAAGTCGTAAATAAGGTTATTATTGGAGTAAGTTTTACAAGAAAATACTATTTGAATCTTTATGCTTCAAAATGGAAACATTTAATTCAATATGTTACTTGCTGTTTCTGTGTAAATAATAGTTACATTTGCTAGTGAAAATTGTTAGTGAAAAAGTTTTTTTCAGTGTAGAGCAGATCTTTTTGAAGTTCTAAATAAAACAAAGATAATTTGAGTATTGTCACGTGTGTTGGCAAGAAGGAATCACACGAGGGCTTTAATGATATATACTCCGAGAACAATGAGAAAGCAACTAAACTCAAGTGAAAGCGAAGACGGACAGAGACTTAGGGAGAACTCAGGGTATAAATACATTGACCAAACAAAGGTAACTAATGAGATAATTAATTACCACCAGATGATCTGAATGACTACTGAATACAACAATCAAAGGAACACAACAATCAAAGGAACAAACTAGAAACTGGGTCACATGACAAGGAAGACAGACAAAGTAAACATTTGTCCAAACGCAGTCCAAAAAAGGCGCATCCTTGCGCCGTAAATAGTCCAACAGAGGTGGGAGGGCAGGGGCTCTTGAGGAAGGCGAGAAACTGGAGAGAAACAGAGAGAGTCCATGGCAAACCACTCAGTCCATGGGGGAGTGGAGGGTGGGAGGAGCCAGGAGCGGGAGAAGCCAGGTCGTGATCCAGGGAGGGAGGGTGGAGACTTGATGGATAAAAACCTTGGGACGACCTTTGGAGATAAAGCTACTGTTGATGGAGACCCAGCCGGAGCTGACGAGCCACAGAGCTCACACAACACCAATGGCACTGGATACCGAGGTGGAGACAAGTGTCCGAGGAGCCAGAAGACTGAGGCGGAGCCGGTGGGAAGGTAGAGCCAGGCGGAGCCGAAGGCACAGGCAGGACGACGCCTGACCAAGGCGGAGCCGGAGGGACAAGTAAGCCCGGTGGAGCTGTAAGGGCGATGGTTTCCTGTAAAGCCGAGTAAGGGAGGAGCCAAGGTGGAGCCGATGTGTCGACAGGCCGAGGTGGAGCGATGGGTTCAGAGGCTGAGATGGAGCCAGGGGGTCCTCTGGGCTAGGCGTAGCTGGTAACCTGGAGCACTGCGGCAGATCCGCACAAGATGGTTTAGGAGATGCAGAAGGGTTAGAGGGAAACAGCGGAGGCGGGATGAGGAACTGGCAGTTAGAGGAGGCAGGAGAGGGAGGCTGGGCGGGCATTCTGGGGCATCAGGAAATGCTGGAGAATCAGGCAAATTAGGACTAGGCAGGAGCATAGGAAATAGGGGATTCACTGGGATTACCTCCTCAAACTGGTCCATAAAATCCTTTAAATAGCTTCCAACGGTCTTATCCATCACGTCCACCGGGGTGGGGTATTAAGCGGGGCTTCCTTCCATCCCTTCAAACTCCACTAATACTCCCTCAATGATCCACGGTGTTGCCGGCTCGCGCACCTGGTCAAACACTTCGAGGGGCTCGGGCTCTGGGGTGATGTCTCCACCCGTCCTCTCCCTGATCTCGGATCCTCAATCATGGCAGGCTGCTCTCCCTGGTCTGCGGTGGGCTCATGCAACATCTCTATAGTTTCACTCGCTTGTGGTGGATGGCTGGTCTCTGGCGGTGCTGGAGTGGGGTTGGTGATGATGTAATCTTCAGCCGGGCCAATGGTGCATGCCAAACCGCACTTCACAAGCACCCACTCCTCGTACTCAAGGAAATTCCCTCCTGGACCCACACCATGCAGGCGTGCCTTTGTCTTCTTCGCGTTGAGGCTTGAATGGTAGAAGACACTCAGCAATTGGTCAGGGTCCGATCGAGAAACGCATGGCTGTGAGTCTCAAGGGAATTCTTCTCCTGTCTATTAAGTCCATTTTACAGTTTGATCCGTCTTTCTGTCTCGTGTTGGTTGCAAGAAGGAATCGCAAGGCTTTTAAAACAACCAAACTCAAGTGGAAGCGAAGACGGACAGAGAATAAGGGAGAACTCGGGGTATAAATCCATTGACCAAACAAAGGGAACTAATGAGATGATTAATTAACACCAAGTGAAATGAAGGACTACAACAATCAAAGGAACAAACTAGAAACTGGGTCAAGATGACAAGGAAGACAGACAAACAAACATGTTACATGTTAATACAAGAAAAAACTATTTCAGTCTTTCTACTTTAAACATTTCATGTTTGATTCAATGTGTTGCTGTTTCTTTGTAATTATTTGTAATTTGAAAAGTTAAGTTTTTGTACGGTTAACGTTTTAATTGTGTGCTCTGTGAAAGTAAACGCCAAAGTTGAGGTCCTTTAACACAATCTTGCAATAATTTCCAGCATTCTACTTTATCCACATGACTCTTTTACTAAAAATGACAAACTAAACTTAAATAGCAAAAGTAGGCATAGATATTCTCCTCTTTTGTCTCAGATGGAATAAAAACTGAACACTGCTTGTGTTCTCTGGTTAGCAAAGCATGACATACAGGCAGAGCAGGGTTCCCTCTGCTGATCACTGTCAGTACAGCACTCGGGCATTTACTGCACTGTACACAGCTTTAGAACTGTATTTCAGGGCAGATTTCTCAATCTCTACTATTTCTGACATCTTGTCCAACATATAGGCAAAACAGACACAGTAAAAAAACAGATACCTGTTAGTAATGGTGGGGCTAAAGACCTACTTTAGTTGTTCTTGTGCGCTGTATTCAAAGTCTTAATATTCACTTTCATTGCATAAAAAAGCAGGGTGAACATCCTCCCTAACATCTCATTTTGTGGTCCAGAAGAAAGTAAATCTTATGGGTTTGTAATGAAATGAGAATGTGTATTCGATCAATCTCTGTAATGAAATCACGTCATTAAATCCACTTCATTAGAAGACGGGTTTTTGTTTGCGAGTTGTGCCGTCTCATTTCCTTTGAGGGCTAGTAATGATTCTTGAGAACTAGCTGGGGACTGGAGGAGAGGATAGTTCAAAAACACTCACTAAATATTTTGAGAATCTATTATTAATTGAAATTGGACTTTAATGGCTCACTCTGCCATGGGTGTGGAAACAGTTTGCCGGGGGAAACATCTTTGCATTGCAAATGTAATTTCCATGCTTGCTATCGCATTTCTTACTATCACTGTGAAGAGTTCTGGAAATAGATTCTGTGTAAAGCTTGTGCTCTTTCTTTGTCTAGATATCTAATGTAACACCATGAACCTACTCGAGCAGCTAATTTAATTTAAAATCAGCTGTTAGTCAGATGTATTCCATGAATAAAGAAAAGTAATGAATAAATATGGCAAATGACAATAATATAAAAAATACAAAAAGCATCCAACAGGCTTAGACTTTTTATTAATTATGAGCAGAGCAAAACTGTAAAAGAACCTAAACAAAGTAATAAATATACCTAATTAATTATGAATAAACCACTGGTTTAGAGCCAGTGCTTTTAATTTGATCAGTAATGTGATTTGTAGCGGTACATTGTTTCGTCACATTTTGTGTTTGAAGTTCACCTTTCATTCTCATTATAGCGGCTTTATTAGAAAGATTTGAACTTTCGTGATTTCTAAGATTTCGTACATAAATATTTCTCTATTTCTCAAACACATGATAAAAGAAATATAAATGTACCCATCAGAATTCCTCATGCATCTCAGCATGCCGTCCATGTTTTTGCTCCCCCAGAATTGTGTTTAATTTCCCACCTTATATATCTGGGAGAAATCCAAATCCAATCTCTCTCTCTCTCTCTCTCTCTCTCTCTCTCTCTCTCTCTCTCTCTCTCTCTCTCTCTCTCTCTCTCTCTCTCTCTCTCTCTCTCTCTCTCTCTCTCTCTCTCTCTCTCTCTCTCTCTCTCTCTCTCTCTCTCTCTCTCTCTCTCTCTCTCTCTCTCTCTCTCTTCTCACACATACTTACCAGGCTGACAGGATGATTCTAGTCAGTGTATGGGATTGCTGTGACGCCTAGTGCTCAGTCTGTGAACGGAGATCAATACTTGGTGAAATGAGTCTGGTCGTGGCTCTAGAAATAGCCCTCAGCAGAGAGATGTTCCACAGAGAAAGCTTTGTTAGCCACAGTGTCAGCTGCAATCTCCAGCACTGTAAAACTCCCTGTCAGACCCAGTCGTAAAGAAGCTTCATAAAAAGAAACAGAATATATCCAACCGATGGTCCAGCCCTGTAGTGGAACCTTGAATTTTATGGTGTCTGGTGATTGGATATCCCTCGAAATAAGTAATTATTTCTTTCAGTGTGTATTTATACTTCTATAGGTCAACATGTCATGTAAATCTACACATTCACACTAAAGCTGCACGATTAATCGTTAAAAGATGGCGGTCTCGATTCAAACACCCACTTGATCTCATTCCTAAATGACAACGATTCGCCTGTGTATTAAACCTTTGACAAAATCACACTGGAACATTCGAATCCGAGTTGGCGCTGCTGCTGATCCAGAGAAAGCAGTTGCCATGTATGAAACCACTTCACAAACAGTCTTTTCAACCGCATATTTACGTTATTTCAGTGTCACAAAAATTCATATTATCACAGAAGTGCTGGGATAAAAGTTTATAGTTCGGATATAATCCCTGATATCTACGGAAATTATCAAGATGGAGCAAATCACCTTTTATCGTGGAGCTTAAAATAACAATTGTATTGACTACATTGTTACACAATTAGGTGGCGACAAGTGGCTGTTAAAAGAATACATTTGTCATTGAATCATTCATTCAAGAGATTTGTTTAAAAATGCTGATTTATCCAGTAATGAAACAATTGAAGTATTTATGAGTGAGTCAATGAATCATTAATTTGAATAATCTGGTTATTAAAAAGAGTGAATGGGGTATGTGCTTTTTTGATTTAAGCAACCAACCACTTAGAAACCGTCCAAAGCACCCTAGCAATGCCCTATCAATAACCCAGAATTGCATAGCAACCTCATAGCAAAAAAATTGCTGATTGTATGTGAATGTTATTCAGTTGCTCTAGTAACTACAAATTCACACAGAATACCTTATCAGTCAAACAGCAACACCCTAGCAACCAACCAAAATACCTTAGCAAATGCAATGGCACCCGCAAACACTTAAAGCAACTTTACAACCACAAACCTCACAGTAAATATTAGCAACTGCATAGCAATGTCCTTGCAACAACCTAGCAGACGTTAACAGCTGTATAGCAATACCATAGCAACAGCTCAATACACGTTGCAACCACATAGCAATAGAACTGCATAGAAACTGCATGGAAACAATCTGGCAACTACTTAGAACACCTTAACAACTACAAAAAAAACCCCACCATAGCAACCTCTCAAAGTGCATTAATAACTGTATAGTAAAGCCCTATAAACCACCCAGAAATGTTCGCATAGTTTCTTAGCAATGTGCTAAGGAACTATGCAAAACAACAACAGTCCAGTACACCGAACAACCACATTGCAATGTGCATAGAACAACATAAGAACTGCATACCAATATCCTAAAAAACACCCAGAACCCCTTAACAACTGCATAGCAACATCATAGCAACCACCTAGAACACCTTAATAACTGCATATCAACACCACAGCAACCACTCAGAACAGCTTAGCAACCACAAGCATTGTGCTAAAGAATTATGCAAAACACTTTAAAATTGCTTATAGCAATGCCATAGCAACCACTCAGAACACTGTTAGGAACCACAAGCAATGTGCTAAGAAACTACACAAAACAACAACAGCCGAGTGAACCTAACAACCACATTGCAATGTGCATATAACACCTAAGAACTGCATACCAATGTCCTAAAAATCACCCAGAACCCCTTAACAACTGCATAGCAACACTGTAGCAACCACCCAGAACACATTAATAACATCATAGCAACACCATAGCAACCACTCAGAACACCTTAGCAACTGCATAGCTACTCACTAATCACCCACAACACATTAGCAGTCATATAGCAATGTAATAAAACACTCAAAACACCACAGCAGTCCCTCAGAATAACCTTGTAACCACATTGCAAGCCCTCAAAAAAATATTAGTAACCATATATGAATGCCCTTGTATAAACCCAGAATGCCATAGCTACCCCAAAGAATTTTTTTTTTTTTTTTTTTTTTTTTTTTTTTTTTTATTTAACTCCACTTAGCAACCACTTTATAAAGCAGGAGCAGCCGGCCACAATACCCTGGGAACCACATAGCCTCTCAATCACATTTTTACATTGTCACCACTCACATTTTCTTCAGAAAACATGAAAATCTAGTTTACCACTTCACCACTATATTCTTCTCCTCTTTTATATGTCTGTAATTGCTCCCTAATGGTAGCATTGTAGCATTCAGGATTTTTCTATTAATGATCACTCAGTTGTCCATAATTGGATCATATTGATCCCTTTTATTTTGAGTATCATAATGGTCCTATGATGGCGCTGTTATCCTCTCTCTCTCTCTCTCTCTCTCTCTCTCTCTCTCTCTCTCTCTCTCTCTCTCTCTCTCTCTCTCTCTCTCTCTCTCTCTCTCTCTCTCTCTCTCTCTCTCTCTCTCTCTCTCTCTCTCTCTCTCTCTCTCTCTCTCTCTTTCATCTCTTTCTGTTTGTCCCTGCTTTTGAATAATTCCTCTCCGCCGAAATGGGTGAAATTGTGCAGAACACAAGGCCTGTGCAATGATTATCCTGATGGATAGTACAACGATGAGATGAGTCATATGCTGTTGCTGATGGAAGTTCTTCGACTTACTCCCTTCTCCCATAAGCCTTTTCCCGAATCTGACACATCACTTTGCCAAGATTTGTGGCCACAGATTCAAATCAAGGTGGAGGGATATTTTCCTTTTATTCCCCCTTGCCATGAGAACAGATGAGATGAGTGGTCAAGCAAATGGTTTTTTTTTCATCTCCTTTCTCTCTCTGTTGGTTGAGTATTGAAGTGCTTTAGGGGGTACATCTGTTTTGCTCTATGACTTGGATGCTTGGATGATTGTCAAAATCAAATCAAATACATATGCAAAAATCTAGTGGAAGGGGCATTAAACAGGGATATTAGAAAGTGTTTTAAAATGGTGTTCTTTTATAATTTCAAAACACTTTAGTGAGAAACCCTGTACCAAAAAATAAATATACACACACATTTAGATTCTATCCAAGGTGCATCCTTTCCTTTGAATCTTTACTGTTCATCTCAATGACACGACGTGAATGTGAGACCATTGATAATGATGTAACATTCAAGCAATCTATGCAATGCCATCTTTTTAGTCTGAGCTTTAAATGGTCATTTTTTTAAATCAACTCTTCATGTTTGATGTCGTCCTGTGAAGTGCAAACCCAAACAGCCTCCCTGAGATGTTTGATGTGCCAGATTTGAGCCCCACTGGCTCAGAAAGATTTGCTGACAGCCACCTTATTATTCCAGACACGATTCTATTCTAGATGGCAAATTTCAGGGCCATCAAACTACATCAAAGAACATAGACATCCACACCTTAGCAGTGAAAGAAGGTGCTTTTGCTTTTACTTGTCCCAATTGCATGGAGATGCATCCGTTTCATTGCTTAACACACGAGTTGCTTGAGGCATGATGCAAAGATAAGCACTTAAACCAATAATTCAATAATTTTAATCCCATTTAAAGATGCAGTCGTATCTAGTGTTGTTTGGTGAATTTTCTCTGGGAAAACCAAGTCATTTCAGTAGGAATCCACTGCATTTGGAATTGTCCATGAAAGATTTCACCATGCAGATTTAGGTTGGTGATCGGGTTCAGTTGGTCATGAAAATTCGTAACATTGACAGGCTACTTTGGTTTGAAATGGACTTGCGTGCTGTGCTTCATACATCACTACACTACACTTTTGCCCTCAAAATGTTGCAAATGAAACGTTCAAATGTCATTTCTCTTTTACTTCATAGGGTTCTTAAAAGTTGAATTGCTAAAACTTTTATTGTATAAGATGTGTAGACAAGTGTTATTTCTAAGAGAAATGACTCAACCCTGTTTATATTACATAATATGTCATGTCTAGCATAGGGATGTCCATAATATTCCAAGTACTTGTCAAGGAACTGTATGCATTCAGTCTAATCGAGAAAGGCATGTTTTGAATAATTTTTCTCAGAGTTTTAAACATTTCCCATATGCATTATGTCCGCGGGCACATCATTACGCAGAGACAGCTTTGAAAGTTTTCCATCTTTCACTGTGAAAAGAGAACCGAGAATGTAAAAAGTCAAATTTGAAGAGCTTTCTGACTTTTGAATACTCTGTGGAGAATGTGTCATATCAGATAAACGTGAAAGAGGAGAATATTCCGTTTTAATGGGCAAAAACTGAACAATTCATTGGCGTGAATTGTCTTCTGATCAGTCGAGTGCAAAACAGAGAAAAGAGCTTTAGTTTCTGTCAAGTTTAATCCTCTTTAAGGAATACAGAAAGATTTCTGCAGTACTTCTGACTTCTGTTTGCAAGGGTTGAATTTTTGCACAGCTTAGACCAGTGTTTCCCAACCCTGTTCCTGGAGGGACACCAACACTACACATTTTCCAACTCTTCCTAATCGATCACACCTGAATCAACTTATCAGCTCGTTAGTAGAGACTCCAAGACCAGAAATATATGGGTCAGAAAAGGGAGACATCCAAAATGTGCACTGTTGGTGTGTGCCTCAAGGAGCAGGGTTGGGAAACACTGGCTTAGACCATTAGGACATGCACTGAGAAATAAGAGCTTTGTTCTATTAAGATATTATTGATTTGGCTTATCATATCACTTGTTTCGTTGTATGGTTGTATAAAGTATTATCTAACATATAAATAAATGAGCATGATAAATAGGTTGTTTTAAATACATTCTTTCACACCTGAGGTATTGAACTTTTCGATGATATATTCAACAGTTAAAATAATACAACTTTATATTTTATTAGAACAATCTGATATGAACTGATACAGTATTTAATTTGTATGACCAACAACATAATATTTAGATGTATCCTACATTTTGCATGCAACCATTTTACCTCATGACTTCCTCTCTAAATAAAAATTTAAACATTGACTATACATTGCACCTTTTAACCCTATCATTATTTGTCTTTAATTTGTGGAAAATATTTCCCATCATATACCAACCAACATTTAGTCTCAAAAGCTTTGTTGCCATCCATTTTTTTTTTAAATTTCATTAAAACAGTAACATATTTACCATAGATTTAGAGGGAGATAAAGATGAATATCATCAGCCTAAATATGGTAGGATTTATTGTGTTTTGGACAAATGTGAGCCAATGGAAGCATATATAAAGAAAATAAACTGGGCCCAACATATAGCCTTGTGGAACACCTCAAGTAATAGATTCAGGGGAAATAGGATTCAATAGGAAACCATTTCCCAATTCTACAGAGAAAGTTCTTACATTAAAATAGGAAGGAAACCAATCAAAAAGTTCCTTAAATTCCTGCCCATTGTCATGAATTTACCAGCAAAATTGCATGAACTGCACACTTTCCTAACTCATCAGCCAGCAACAGGTTGTGACACACCTCACGACTCTGACTCTGTGCTGTGAAGTGCTCTGAACCCAGATTGCAATTTATCAAAAATGCCATTTCAATTAAAATTAAAAGATGATAAACAACCTTTTCTAGGATTTTTGATTAAAAAAAGGACAGTTTTGAGATCAGTTCGATAATTATTTAGCACTGTCGGATCCAGATTTTTCATTTTTAGAAGAGGTTGCACCACAGCATGTTTAAAGCAGAATGTCACGATACCACTTAATAATTCTGATGTTTATTTAATGTTAATTACTTTGAAAAAAAAGGTGGTTTATTACCTTCAATGAAATGAAAACAGTTGATAATCTATTTAATTTGACCTCTTGAGATTCTTTTGATGGTTAAGCACCTCTTTTCAAAAAGAAAACCAACGGCTTTTTGACTGTGATTATGACTAATTTGCCTGAATGTTTCATTGCTTAATTTTACCCATGAATCAGAAAAGCTAAATGATCGTGTTTTCTGTTCTTCTTTCCCTCCTCGCAGAAGAAGTCAGTGATAGTGACCAGTCTGATTGTGGTGGTGTCTCTGTTTTTGGTGGTGATTAATTACTCAGAGAAACCCTACTTCCTGCTGCAGCCTGTTTTCGGCCAGAGCTTCAGTAGAAACTGGATGTTCTCTCGGCCACCGCATAAAGCCTTCAAACCCCACCGCGGCTACCTCAGCGTCCCCAACCAGGAGGTGAGACTAGAGCACACTTAAAATATTTAGTGATTTGTCCTTGCTTTACACTTTTGAGCTGCATTATATTTCAAATGGTACAAACTGGCTTGTCTTGCAGTCAAAGCTGCATAAAAATACTGTACATTTCACTTATTTCACCAATTCAACTGCACTGAAAAATTAAATTGGATTTGAAACAATTTTCACTCAGAAATAGCTTGTAAATTTAATTAGAAACGGCAAGTAACATTTCATTAAACAGTTTATTAAAGTAGAAAGAGACTTTGTGCTATTCTGCTTGCCTTGAAGCAATGAAATGTGGAAACGTGAATTTCATTTTGTTTTGTTGCAATGACCGTCACTTTGTTTCAAAAGTTGGAAGGTGGATTTAAAAAAATATATATTGTGGTTCATAAATATTTAATTTAATTGCACTATGGTCAGTCATATAATTCTCAATATACTTTGTAAATGAATAGCAGGTAATGAGTTGCTCATGCTGAGAGTTTTCATAGGTGGTGACTTTTTCCACTTAAAGGGTTTCCAAAAATATATGTTTTTTTGTGCTAATGAGTTGGTTGTTAAGACTGAATTCTAGTACTAGCATACATATTTATGAGGAGGTTAACAATAGTTTTAGTCTATTTTGCCTCAAGATGTTTTCAAGGATCTGTGGATGATGAAAGAATCTGTAGAAGTGAAGTTTTGCCAAGTCATCTATCCCATATTCAAGGTCATTGAAGAGTTTTCCCCACGCACAGATGAGGCTTTGACTCATAACTGCCAAGTTCATGTAGTTTCAACTGCTCAGGTGATTTACTGCCACAATTAGCGCTGAGAGGCAGGCTTGTTCTCCTACTTACAAAAGAACAAACAAAATTACTAAAGAAATTAGAGGAAGTTAATAAATTGAATTTATTGTTCCTGTCTGGTCTCTTAAAAGCATCCAGCTTTTTGAAAGCAATTTAGTATACATGAAATGCATCAGGAGGGTTGGAATTATTTAGTTGTTTGTCCTTTTGTGCTGATTTATGCACAAAAACAGGGGCAGAGAAGGTCCTAATACTAATGCTGTGTTTGAATACTTTGGTCAAGGTTACAAAGTGCTGCTACAACAGTCATGCCTGAATGAAAGATTTTTTAGTTGCTGAGCAGCCTCTCTAACCTCCAACTAATTGAGCTCTTTCACAAGTCACACAACTCTCCACACCCAAAAAAACCCTGTTTATTTTAGACCATAGAAAACCAGAATGAAAATATTATTAATAACTAAAGCTGCTTGAAATCTACACCGCTGTAATTTCACAGAAAACACCTGCGATTTCACCACAGATTGCTACAAGGCAATTTTGAAACGCTTCAGTGAATCAAATCTTAGTGAAATGGGCTTTATTATACAATGTTTTTTTATTATTATTATTATCCTTGACTGCTCTAAATTAAACTTACTTTTCTCTTGAAAATAACTCTTTGAAATAATAATCTTGAAAACTTTTGAATGTTGATAGTTTTTAAAGTGTCACATCAACTTTTTTATTGTTACTTGTGTAGTGAACAATTCTCTCTGCCTGTCTTTGTGTGTGTGTAATAATGTGTAAAAAAAACAAAACAAGCAAGCCCAGCCCAGGTGAGAAAAAGTAACGCAACGTACTTTTTTAGGGAGCAACGCAATTTTATACTGCATTACTTTTCAAAGTAACTTTCCCCCAACACTGTTCATGATAATACCGTATAGCGTGATAAAAGCTTCAGCAATTATCGCAACATGAAAACCATCACAACACTATTAGCTATTTTGACAATAATGGCTGTATGTTGAGTTATTTTCAGAGGACAGTAAATATATACCGCTATACAAGCAGCACACTGACCACTCTAAAATATATACAAGTTTCATTTCTATAGTATTGTCCCTTGAGAAGATATACTAAAATGGTTGCTGAAATGTGAAGGGTGTACTCACTTTTGTGAGATACTGTATATATATATATATATATATATATATATATATATATACACTCACCTAAAGGATTATTAGGAACACCTGTTCAATTTCTCATTAATGCAATTATCTAATCAACCAATCACATGGCAGTTGCTTCAATGCATTTAGGGGTGTGGTCCTGGTCAAGACAATCTCCTGAACTCCAAACTGAATGTCAAAATGGGAAAGAAAGGTGATTTAAGCAATTTTGAGCGTTGGTGCCAGACGGGCCGGTCTGAGTATTTCACAATCTGCTCAGTTACTGGGATTTTCACACACAACCATTTCTAGGGTTTACAAAGAATGGTGTGAAAAGGGAAAAACATCCAGTATGCGGCAGTCCTGTGGGCGAAAATGCCTTGTTGATGCTAGAGGTCAGAGGAGAATGGGCCGACTGATTCAAGCTGATAGAAGAGCAACTTTGACTGAAATAACCACTCGTTACAACCGAGGTATGCAGCAAAGCATTTGTGAAGCCACAACACGCACAACCTTGAGGCGGATGGGCTACAACAGCAGAAGACCCCACCAGGTACCACTCATCTCCACTACAAATAGGAAAAAGAGGCTACAATTGGCAAGAGCTCACCAAACTTGGACAGTTGAAGACTGGAAAAATGTTGCCTGGTCTGATGAGTCTCGATTTCTGTTGAGACATTCAGATGGTAGAGTCAGAATTTGGCGTAAACAGAATGAGAACATGGATCCATCATGTCTAGTTACCACTGTGCAGGCTGGTGGTGGAGGTGTAATGGTGTGGGGGATGTTTTCTTGGCACACTTTAGGCCCCTTAGTGCCAATTGGGCATCGTTTAAATGCCACGGCCTACCTGAGCATTGTTTCTGACCATGTCCATCCCTTTATGGCCACCATGTACCCATCCTCTGATGGCTACTTCCAGCAGGATAATGCACCATGTCACAAAGCTCGAATCATTTCAAATTGGTTTCTTGAACATGACAATGAGTTCACTGTACTAAAATGGCCCCCACAGTCACCAGATCTCAACCCAATAGAGCATCTTTGGGATGTGGTGGAACGGGAGCTTCGTGCCCTGGATGTGCATCCCACAAATCTCCATCAACTGCAATATGGTATCCTATCAATATGGGCCAACATTTCTAAAGAATGCTTTCAGCACCTTATTGAATCAATGCCACGTAGAATTAAGGCAGTTCTGAAGGCGAAAGGGGGTCAAACACAGTATTAGTATGGTGTTCCTAATAATCCTTTAGGTGAGTGTATATAGGTAGAGATAGTGAAGCTAAACATTTCTTGATCTTTTGATCTTTTAGTACTTTATACTTTTACTGTAGCCCCCCCCCTTTTTTTACATTTACAAAACTGGCACCCTAACAGACATAAAAAAAATACATATTCAAGGCATTCCTTCACCGACACGTTCCTTCACCTTATCCTTATGATTTTTTTTTGTATTTGACATTTTTTGGTACTCATAAATAGAACTTAGACACCGGCTGTATGTTCTGGTCTGAAATGATGGAGTGTGGGCGTTGTAGTCAAGCGTCTCACATTCACAGTGGAGCAGGCTTACCTGTCAGATCAGTGTCTGTCTGTCAGCTCAGAGCGAGATGAATGCCTCTCATCTCCCTGCTGATGTTATTGTCAATACTTTGCTCTGAACTTCTGCCATACAGTGAAATAAATTAGGTAGGTAAGTTTGTTCCAGCACTCCTATCATTATTCATTGAAATCAAGGCATCTGCTGTAGTATTAGTCTAGCACTAGGTTAGAATTTCATATTAAGTGTGCAACCCAAATTCCACTTTTATTTTTTAATGTTATACTTTCTATTCCCTGTAATATTTTGGTGATAACATATTCTGGATATTGGCAAAAAAACTGAATTTCATTAATCCTGTGTTAAAATTTTTCAAACTTTTCCACTTTATAAAATGGCTGTGAAATTTAAAAAATGTGCAAAATGTGTCTCTGTTTTAATACTTATTGAAGCAGACTGTTTAAGGAGGTATTTCAATTTCACCTGGTTTGATGTGCCAATAGTTTCTTTTAATTAATTTCTCTTTTAATGATTTGCTACATTAAACTTTGATCATGACTGTGTCTGACAGACTATGTCTGTCTGTTGGCTTAAGTTAAATTGGACCTTCTGACATCAACAGAGACACAGAGCACATTTTTAAGATGATATTTAGCTATTGTTTAAATTCCTGTATTTCTAAAGGGATATCAACATTGTCACAATTTACTCACCCTCATGATGTTGCTAAATCTTTATTTTTGTGCAAACTGTCCCTTTAATACTCTTTAGGATTTTACTCTTTGGACATAATCATTTAAGTTTGGTTTAACTTTAACTTTTTTCCCACCATTGACCATTGATGGCTGTCAGGGACCAAGCAGTTAAGCAAGAGGAGTCACAAGGGAAGTTCCAAAAGTAAGGGTTTTTATTTCCCATAAATCATTACAACAAAAATAAAGATAAAGGTTTGGGCCCATAAAAGAGGTCAAATAAACAGACGGTAAATAAAGCTTTGAACGTAACAGACTCAAAAAACACAACTGACCTTTCAACAAAAGAAACAAAGGGGACTTATATATTGGCTGACCAAACCAATTGACACACAAGGGAAGACTAACAACAACACTACTACATAAACTACAAATAACAACAAAACCTACCTAAAAACTTATTCCAAAAGAAATATGCTTTTACTTATCCTCAACTAAACAAAAATACTCAATATAATATAAATCTAACCCCCATAATATCTAAACAGAGAATAAAGCAACCCCCCCAGACATAACAAGCAGTGGTAGGGTCCAATTAGGCCACCTCCCCTATAAAGCTGCTCCTGCTCCAAACGCCACCCCTTTAAGCCAGCCGACTTCCTGAATCTCTCCCGGGTGTGGAATCCAACACTGGTAAGCTCAGAAACAAAATAATTATAGAAACAGAATGGCAATCCAAAAGTAACTAATGTTGCGTGCTCCCAAAAAGATACTTAAATATGATCAACTAAATAAAGTATAATGTGTGTGAAATGAACTAAGTGTCCTGTGAGTTATTTGTAACTAAATAAATATCTGCAACAAATGTATAATGTGTA
The DNA here is from genome assembly GCF_029890125.1 of Rhinichthys klamathensis goyatoka. Lineage (NCBI taxonomy): Eukaryota > Metazoa > Chordata > Actinopteri > Cypriniformes > Leuciscidae > Rhinichthys > Rhinichthys klamathensis. Next base: position 4,064,629 of record NW_026606564.1, on the reverse strand, counting down.
TGAGGTTACCGCTCTTAGACTGGTTGTGAGGCCATGGCTGTGGCCATCACACACCCCCCCCCTTCAGAGCTGCTGCTGGGCCAGCGAGAGAGGTAGTCTGCAGTGGTGTTGACCTTGCCAGGGATGTACTGGACTGTAAACCGGAACGGCTGCATGGCAAGGTACCACCTGGTAATCCGCCCATTGGTATACTTCATCCTCTCCAGCCACTGCAGTGCCTTATGGTCAGACTCCAATGTAAACTCTCTGCCCATCAGGTAATACTTGAAAGAGTCCAGGGCCCATTTGACTGCCAAGGCCTCCTTTTCCACTGTTGAATAGCGGACCTCTCTGGGTAGAAGTTTCCGACTGATATATGCCACAGGATGTCGTTCCTCCTTAGGTCCCTGTAGAAGTACCGCCCCCACACCCCTCTCAGAGGCATCGGTTTGTAATATGAACAGTTCCTCAAAGTTTGGACTATGTAAAACAGGGCTTTTACTCAGTGATTTTTGAATGTCCTTAAAAGCTGCCACTGCGTCCCCCGTCCACTGGATCTGGTTGGGACATCTTGAGCCCGTCTTATCCGTTAGTAGAGCAGCCCTGGCTGAGAAGTTGGGGATGAACCGATGGTAGAAGCCAGCCATCCCCAGGAAAGATCTGAGCTGCTTTTTGGTCTGTGGGAGAGGACATGACTCAATTGCATGGATCTTTTGAACCTGGGGTTTAATTAACCCACCTCCAATGGTGAAACCCAGATATTCAGTTTCCTTCTTGGCCAGGAAACATTTAGCTGGATTGATTGTCAAGCCAGCAGAATGTAGTCGGTCAGAGACCACTTTGAGATGCTCCACATGTTCCTCCCATGTTGTGCTGTAGATGACAATATCATCAAGGTACGCACAAGAAAACTCAGACAATCCATAGAGAACCTGGTCCATTAGTCTTTGAAACGTGGCTGGAGCCCCATGCAGCCCAAATGGTAACACCGTAAAATGGAAAAGCCCCCAGGGAGTTCGGAAGGCTGTCAATTCCTGCGACTGCTGGGTTAGGGGCACTTGCCAGTAACCCTTACAGAGGTCAATGGTGGTTAAATACTTTGCTTCTCCAAGGCGGTCAATGAGATCATCAATTCGTGGGGTGGGGTAGGAGTCAAACTTTGAAATTGAGTTTAGATACCTGAAGTCGATACAAAACCTTATTGTCCCATCCTTCTTCGGAACCAGCACCACAGGATTGCACCACTCACTCTTAGATCGCTGAATTGTCCCCAGAGACAGCATGAGGTCAACTTCCTTCTTCAGGGACACCAGGAGGCGCTCTGGTATCCTGTAACTCATACGTCTCACTGTTGCATCAGGTTTTAATACAATGTCATGTTCCACCAGGTTCGTGCGCCCTGGATATTCTTGAAATATGTCTGAGTGAAGTAGAGTTAGTACCTGAGACTGCTGTTCCTTTGACAGATGGCTTACATCAAGCTCTGTGGACACTGGCAAGGGCAGATACTCGTCATCTGCCTCCTCCTCTTCCTTTACCGCCTGAATCAGGAACACCTCAGCTCTTGGGACCCACTCCTTAAGGAGGTTCACATGAAGCACCCGGCTAGAACGCTGATGTCCTGGAGTGGAGACCTGATAGGTGGTGGGCCCCAACTTTTTCTTCACCTCAAAGGGCCCCTGCCATTTTGCAAGGAGCTTACTCTCACTGGTAGGCAACATAACCAAGACTTTCTGGCCCGGTTGAAAGCCTCGCTGTCGAGCTGACTTGTCATACCAAGTCTTTTGGTGCTTTTGGGCCTCCAGCATGTGTGTCTGGGCTAGTTCCCCCATTCGCTGCAGTTTCTCTCTCATCTGGACAACATAGGAGATTACATTCATGGTCCCTTCCTTCCGCTGATCTCCTCCCCAAGTGTCCCTCAATAAGGCCAGAGGACCCCTCACTTCATGACCATAGAGTAGTTCAAAAGGGGAAAAACCTGTGGACGCCTGAGGTACCTCCCTGTATGCAAAGAGGAGGTAGGGGAGCCAGTGATCCCAGTCAGATCCAGTCTCATTCACAAACTTACGGAGCATTTGCTTGAGGGTCTGATTGAACCGCTCTGTCAGCCCATCTGTTTGCGGGTGGTACGGTGTAGTGCGCACCCTCTTTATGCCAAGGAGTTGGTAAACCTGTTTCAAAAGTTCAGACATGAAATTAGTGCCTTGGTCCGTTAAAATTTCACAAGGGAAACCAACTCTTGAGAAAAAATGCACCAAGGAAAAAGCCACAGTTTTTGCTTTAATTGATTTCAATGGGAAGACTTCTGGATATTTGGTTGCATAGTCAGTTACTACCAACATAAAACGGTTTCCTGTTTTACTTTTCTCCACCGGACCAACAATGTCCATCCCAAGACGCTCAAAGGGGATACTTGTAACTGGGAGAGGTTGGAGTGGAGCTTTGGAGGGACTTTTCATTGATGTCTTTTGGCACTGAGAGCAGCTTCTACAGAACTGGGCGACATCAGTTTGCAAACCTGGCCAGTAGAAATGGCGCTTAATACGAGCAGTGGTCTTGTGTTTCCCTAAGTGGCCAGCCCAGGGAATGGAGTGACCCAAGGTAAGTACTATTTCTCGGGCCACCTGTGGGACCACTAGCTGCTTCACCTGGCCACTCTGATGGTAAAGAACACCGTTCTGTAGGACATACTCCTTTTGCTCACCATTAGTATTAGTCTCCTGCTTCCTTCCTCGTGCTCTCTGCAAAAGGGTAGACAAGGTTGAATCATTTTCCTGCATTTGCATTATATCTGTGGGTATTTGAAACCCCAGGGGCATGTCTGGAGTAGCCTCAGCTGATGGTTGTATAGCCGTGCCCTGAAATTTGTCTTGCCTCCTCTGACTACGAGTCTTGTGAGCTTTCCCGGGACATGTCTCAAACTCTTCATTATAGAAGGGCAAGGCACTGAGGGCTATGGAGTCTGCGTCTACCTGCTTAGCTTGTGCTCTAGTGACCACATTACAACTTTGCACCTGCTTTATCAAATCATAGAGTACTGGCAGATCTTCACCCAAAACTACCGAGAAAGGTAAGTGATCCGCAACTCCCACATTTAACAGATACATCTGTCCCTCTATCTCCAGATAAATATCAGCAGTGGGGTAATGCTTCTCATCACCATGAACACAGCAAATAGGGACAGTCTCAATAGTACAGATAGCATTAGCTGGTACATATTTCCTCTGTACAAGGGTCTGAGTACTGCCAGTGTCAATCAGGGCTCTGAGATTTTCCCCATTGATTTTAACCCAAGCCATTTTCATGGTGTGGTTACCTTTGGGTTCAGGGTTAGCATTCTGGCGTGGAACAAAACACATTTGGGTCAGCTTGGCTGGGTTCTTCGGGCACATTGGTTTAATATGACCTTCCTGTCCACACAAGTAGCAAATGGGCGTTCTGTTAGGAGTTCTAGATGGTGCATATTGGCTCTCCCTCATGGGAGGTTTACTTCCTCCTAGCGCCGCCCTCTGTTGGTACTGAGGGGGTATTGGCTGGTGGCCATCGTTACCAGCCTTCCCACCCATATTACTCCATGGCTGGCCTTTTTTCCGGGCAGCAACAAACACATCAGCAAGTGTGGCAGCTTCAGCAGCAGATTTCGGCCCATGCTCCTTTACCCAAACCTGAAGCTCAGGGGACAGCATTCTCAAGTATTGTTCCATGATCAGGATTTCACCAATTTCATGAAGTGTTTTACCTTGCGGTTGGATCCATTTTACGTACAGCTCTTTTAGCCTCACATACAGCTCCTTGGGGCTTTCCTCAGGTTCCACGTAGAGGGATCTGAACCTCTGCCTGTAGGTCTCAGGGTTAATATCATATTTTTGCAGAATTGTTGTTTTCACTTTATCATAATCATGAGCATCATCTATATCCATATGCACATAGGCTCCTCTGGCCTTACCCGTCAGCAGTGGGAGGAGACGAAACACCCAGTCCACTTTTGGCCACCGACATGCCACTGCAATTCTCTCAAAGGTAATTAGAAAATGTTCAACATCATCATTTTCTGTTAATTTTTCCAGTCTAGGCTCATGAAAAGATCGAGACTGACCTGCTGAAGACATGGTGGGGTGGATTGACTCTATAGAGGGTGAGGCTTGGGCTTTTGGATGATCCACATTCCAATCATAGTCCCCAGAAGGATCTGGCACTGTGGAAGCAGGCTCTGGTACTGGAGATGTGCGAACCTCTACCTCTTGCTGCAGAAGGCGAAACTGATGCTGTAGTGCTTTGAACTGGTACTCCTGGCGGTTAGCTTCCTCTCTCAATTTTACTTCCCTGGTCTCCTGCTGACCCATAAATGACCGCATGATCCCGGCCAGGTCACTCAGCGTTGGCTCTCTGCCATCTTCACCCTCACCACTTGATGCTCCCTTTAGTGCTTCACCTTCCATTGTGTCCTCACCTTCTGCCCGGTGTCCTCTTTCTATATGGGTTGACTCAGTCTTCTTATTCTCTGTCTGGCCGCCTCTTGTCACTCTCCCTCCTCGCATGCTTAAAAAAAAAAAAAACCTTGCACTCCTCAACTGGCTAATCCCACCGCTGCCACCATATGTCAGGGACCAAGCAGTTAAGCAAGAGGAGTCACAAGGGAAGTTCCAAAAGTAAGGGTTTTTATTTCCCATAAATCATTACAACAAAAATAAAGATAAAGGTTTGGGCCCATAAAAGAGGTCAAATAAACAGACGGTAAATAAAGCTTTGAACGTAACAGACTCAAAAAACACAACTGACCTTTCAACAAAAGAAACAAAGGGGACTTATATATTGGCTGACCAAACCAATTGACACACAAGGGAAGACTAACAACAACACTACTACATAAACTACAAATAACAACAAAACCTACCTAAAAACTTATTCCAAAAGAAATATGCTTTTACTTATCCTCAACTAAACAAAAATACTCAATATAATATAAATCTAACCCCCATAATATCTAAACAGAGAATAAAGCAACCCCACTCAGACATAACAAGCAGTGGTAGGGTCCAATTAGGCCACCTCCCCTATAAAGCTGCTCCTGCTCCAAACGCCACCCCTTTAAGCCAGCCGACTTCCTGAATCTCTCCCGGGTGTGGAATCCAACACTGGTAAGCTCAGAAACAAAATAATTATAGAAACAGAATGGCAATCCAAAAGTAACTAATGTTGCGTGCTCCCAAAAAGATACTTAAATATGATCAACTAAATAAAGTATAATGTGTGTGAAATGAACTAAGTGTCCTGTGAGTTATTTGTAACTAAATAAATATCTGCAACAAATGTATAATGTGTATGAGGTTACCGCTCTTAGACTGGTTGTGAGGCCATGGCTGTGGCCATCACAATGGCAATCCATGTTTTCACTGCTATACAGTAGAGGGTGGATAGAAGTTGCTTACACTCAAATATGCTAATGTGATCACCAAAAATTCAACAGTATATATTCACTGTTTACATATTCATACAACAAAATATTCTGGGGGACATATTGCTGCTGATGGCTGGCAACTTTAAAACGCTGGCAGGGAAAGAGTTAAAATTACTAGTGATGCTGAAAACCGATAATAATAATCAAATTAATTTACTAATCAGCACTCAAATTAAAATGGAATTTGAATTGTATGTAGTTTCACATCAACTTTTTAATTATATAATTATGTTTCTACTTCAAAGCATTGTTGAAATAAACAGTGTCTGCAATAAAAATGGGGTTTTATGACATATTTATTCAAACATACATTAAATAATGAAGACAACAGGTTAAGTTAAGAAGTAATAAATATGTAATAAAGTGCATATATTATACATATTTTTTTCACTAGATTTATATCTCTTAATTTTTTCTAGATAACTATACAGTTTATGGTCAGTAAATGTAACATTACGTGACATTGTTTACAAGCATTTTTATTGACATCTTTCTGCAGTTGAAACACTTTGTAGGTGTAAACACGAGTATAGGACACAATACATTTACACAAGTTGTACAGTTTCATTCAATATACCTTCCGATGATCATTCACGTTATTTTGTGTTATAACTAGTAGCAAAGAGGACTATCCACTTCGCCTAAACTGAGGCGCTACAGCGATCTGTCACGCCACATTAAAGAGCATCAAAAAGTTTATTGGGCCTCATTCATGAAACTCTCGTAAATTTGCAATTAGCGCCTAAAATGGACCTTCCCGAAAACTCTCCTATGGATTTGCAAACGCTTCGTAAACAGCAGATTTGATATTTAAATGTGTGTATGTTAATGAATTCCAATCATTCGTAAATAGTGAGCGCGTGAACGCTCATTCGCAATTAGCATAATCCCCATCTATGAATTACAAAAACGTAATTTACGTGTCCGGGAACGCCGTGGAATCTTCAGGACTCCCTTCTCAGGATTGGCTCCAGAACATTGGATAATGCTAAAGAGACTAATTGGCCAAATGCCTAACAATAAACTTTCAATTAACGTGTGTCTGCCAAAGCATTTTTAGCCAGCTAAAAAAAAGGCAGGCGCTCATCTCAAAACGGCCAGCTGGTGGCGATACATAATATGCCAGTCAGTAATGTGGTATGCAGTACCCAGCAATAATAACTCCATTGTTGTTCAGTTGTTGTACAAGTTGGATGATTGGCCAGTGAGGTATTTGCTCAGCCCCTCCTCCACTGTGATTGGACGGCTGGATGAAAAGTGACAGTGACAAGCACTGCGTTTTACCCAAATTTGAACAGCCCCCCCCCCCCCCAAAAAAAAAACAGGTGAAATATTATTATGGTAGATAGGGCATCAAAATTCAGTGTCATTATTGGATATCCATATCCAATAATCACATCAAAGCTTGTGATTATTGGATGGTAGGCTTACAATTGGGAATGATTAGTGAAGTTTTGTTATTGTTGTAGGCAGCTTATCCACGTTGTGTGCTTGAAATAGACTGTCAGACTGACAGTCAAAACACACATATGGAGAAGCAGTAATTAATCGTCAGTTATTATTTCGGTCCTATAAACTTTTCCGGCTGAATATTTTTAGTCGCCGAGATTTTGGTTCATCAGTAAAAATGACAATATCTAAGAAACATTACTGCAAGAACAAAAAAAATTCATGATATATCAAAATGAAAATGCACCTTGCTGACCAGAACTTTTTTTTCCCTCAACATTTTCTTGGCACAGAAATAAAGCACAGTATTTTTCAAATATTGTTTGTTTGCATGCTCATGCAGTCCTGGTGTAGCTTGACAAAGTGAAGTCAGAGATGCAGCATATTCCTCTTGTTTTTCCTCATCTCAGCTTTAATGAAAAAATGCTGTCTTATTTTCTCTGGGCTGTTGGACTAATGTGGTGTATCATTCACTTTCTTTCCCGAGTTTCACAATAGCAGCGCCAATGAACATTAACGTATTCTAACATCCGAACCGTCTGAACAGCTGCCCAGAGCCTAACCATATCAATTTGCATTTCAAGCAACTTTGCTTTTCTAGCCCTTAGAAACATACATGAACCACAAGTCAAGTCACGTCACATTTATTTATACAGCGCTTTTTACAATACAGATTGTTTCAAAGCAGCTTTACAGTGATAACAGGAAAATAATGCAAAAAAGTTTGTATCCAGAAGAAAATAGCATCACAGTCCAGCTTAAGTAAGTTCAGTGATGTTTAATTTTTGATTTAATTTTTTTTATTCATTTAGTTCATTTATATATCTATACAGCCGCTCTGGATTAAACCGTGATGTCATCGTCCAGCTCAGTTCAGTTCTTGTGTAATAGTGTCAATACAGGCAGATCAATGTTATTGTTGACTATTAAATTGAATGTTACATTTAATGTCCCCAACTAGGCATGTGCCGGTATCAAATTTTCATGCTGCGATTAATTGATTGAGCTTTTATCACGGTATACGGTATTATCACGATATTTTAATTGCACAAGAGAAACAGATGGATTGGGGGTATCTAAAAAAACAAAAACTTGCATCACAATGTGTAATTGTGATTGTCAAAACCTTTGGGGTAACACTTTACTTGAAGGGGTGTGCATAAGACTAACATGACACCTTCATAATCATGACATGACACATGTTATGAATATGAAGGAAGTTTTATGCATGTTTATGACAACTGTCATTAAGTGTCATTCGCTCAATTATGACATTTTCAATGCAAATATGACATTGTTTGAGATGTCTTTGTTATGAGATGTTCTTTGTCAAAACCAACCACATGACAGTTTAACTTAATTTAATGTCAAGTTTTCATGACAAAGACACTGACAGGTTATGATGTTATGGTTTATGTCAAGGTGTCATAACAAAGACATCTTAAACAATGTCATATTTGCATTCAAAATGTCATTATTGAGCGAAAGACACTTTATGACAGTTGTCATAAACATGCATAAACCCTACTTCATATTCATGACATATGTCATGTCATGGTTATGAAGGTGTCATGTCAGTCTTATGTACACCCTTTCAAGTAAAGTGTTACCACATTGGGTAACTAAAAATAATTTTATTTTTTAGTGACAACATGTTACAATGTTTACATGGTACAGTTACTGAGGCTACTGTTTGTATTATTGCACAATTTTCACGATTTCAATTAAATTCTTGGATTTGATTTCAATCTTGATTCAATATTGACTCATTTGGATTAATATTAGGTAGGCTACAGTAAATAGCCTGCATTTAAATTTTTCTCAAGAAAAAATATATCTCACATAATGCTGTAAACATACAGAGAGAAATTAAATATAATGCATACAATATAAATATAATAATAATATAAATATAAAAATGTAATATAATTTTCATTATAATAACAATTATATAATGACAAGTAAACATATATTAAAATATGTAATATAGTGCACATATTTAGCAAAATACTCCTCTCTATAGCTATTTTTTTATAGTCAACTAACATTAAATGGCTTTCCTGAGGTAAATGTAACGTTCTGTGACATAATTGTTCTCCTGCAGTTTTATTGACCTCTTTCCGTGGTTGAAAAACACTGATTGATCGAAAGTAGGCCTACGTACCTTTCGGTGGGTTGTACTGTATCTTTAATAAAAAGTAACAGATGATCGGTTTACTTGAACTGAGGCGCAGCGATCTGTCACGTCACATTTACAAGCACCAAAACAGTATTTATTGTCTGAATTTCGTTATAAAATGGACAGAACCTGAGAGCTGATATTTTTTTCATATCAAAAGTAACCTGCTCTGTCTAGTCTGTCGGTGTCAGTGTCCTCTTTGCTCCGCGATTTTTCTCTGCGTGAGAAAATGGATGTGTGGCGCGAGACCGTGTGAAAGTGTCAATTGCGTGAGTCTCAAGCTGAATGCATGAGAGTTGACAGCCCTGCTTTTAAGGGGGATAAATCGTCGCCAGCGTTCCTCCTTCCACCATGCTTCTTCTCCATGTGAGGATTGTTTACATTAGACTAGAGTGCGCACTGCATGCACACAGTGCTTATACATGTGGGGATTGTTTACATCAAAGTGCGCACGTGTTTTGCGCAGCATATACGCATTGTTTTTTAAGCGGTTGATGGAAAATAAGCTGATGCGCGTTCTAAAAATCTAAATTCGGATCTATTATTTTTCACGGTATTTTGAAGTCCCCGCGATAACAATATCGTGCATATATTTATTACCGCGATTTATCGCATTACCAAATACCGGCACATGTCTATCCCCAACTAAGCAAGCCAAGCCAATGGCAACAGAGGTGGAAAAAGGCGATATGCACAATAACTGTAACAAGCAACTGATCTGGCTCAACAGGGACCCGGTCCACAATGGCCCGTCTGCCACGCAAACAACACAATCACTGTTCTAAAAGCAACCCAGACTTCAGAGCGCTTTTTATTCAATCTGTCTCACAAAGCCGTAGGGAGCGAGTGAAGGCTTTTAGCTCTTGGAAAAATGTCCAACATCAGTACATCTCTTTCCTACCCGCAGGTAACATAAGACCAAGTGTCAGCAAAGTTTTTGCAGTGTGTCCCATGAATCATTCATGGTGTCCCATGAGTTCAGAAAGGTTAAGATTGTTGCCCTCTATCAGGTTGTGTGCTTTCAGACAGGTTGCTGTGTAAGCTGTCAGTAACTCCACAATAATCGTTCTCACACGTTCTTGCGTGCATTTCATCTGGATGATGGACTTACTTAAGGAAGACCAGGGGTGACTGTAACAGAGGACAGTTGCACAAGGGATGACCCTTTTTCTGAGAAGACATTTTGTATAAAACATTGTTCAATACTTTGCTTCTGCTGTCTCAAATTAAAATGCTTTCGAATTTAAAGTTACTGTCGGATCCAGTAGCCTCAGCATTGAATCCTCTTTTATTTTCAGTCTCTCTAAAAAAGCCTACGTCGAACTTAGAGTAGGATCAGAAGGAAGGCAAAGGCAAACACTTGGCACTTTAAGACCACGTGTAATCCTCAGAGGCATCTCTATTGTTGTGTCTGGAGTAATCCTGTGTTTGCACATCTCTCTCGTATTTACTCACCTCCTGCTACATGCGTGAATCAGTGGGCGGGGCTAAAGAGGCAATGATGTAGAAGTGGGCGTTGATCTTCTGCAGAGGCGGTCTTTCGTTGCACTATGACGTCACACCATCAATCCGAAATTAGTTGTTTTCAATAAAAGCTGTTTTTAGGCTTACAAGGAAGTTTTGAGTTCTGAAACAGGATATTTTTTTATAGTATAATGACCTCTTATATGTCAAAAGATCAAGGAAATTTTGATTTCTCAGTTCATCACCCCTTTAATCTGTCAAGGGCAACTATAACACCAGTTGTGAAAATAAAATTAGGTAACACTTTATTTTACAGTGTCTTTGTTGCACACTTTACTTGTAGTTACTATAGTAATTGCTATTAATTGTGCTTAATTACATGCAACTAACCTAAACCACACCCTAACCTTAACCCTATAGTAAGTGCCTCAACCAAATCCTAATCCTACCCTAACTCTATAGTAAGTGCATGTAATTAATTATTAATATTACTCAGTACTTAAATGTATAATTACATTGTAACTTGGACACTGTAAAATAAAGGGTTGCACTTTATTTGAAGGTGTCATTGTTACAATGTTATTATACATTTAAGTACTGAGTAGCAATAATTAACAACATGTACTTACCATTCACCTTATTTTTCACACAAGAGCGGGCGCCGCCATTTTTTAAATATAATGTGTTAGATTTCCAGTAAGCCACATCCGCTAATCGTAGTTGTATTGTGAACCCGTAGTTTTGCGTCGACTGTGTAGTTTTGACTGGCTAGCTACTTTTTAATGTGGACTACAGACAGACCGGCGTCCTTTGCACAGTTAGGGTGTGCCATAATAGCTTTTTCAAGCGTAAAAAATACATGCAAGATATTTGTTTTGACCATAATCCACACACCAGAACTGAATGTGGACGTGGGGCACCCTATGATCTGCCCTGCAAGAAGCTCGTCGTCTTTGGTTAAAAGCATTATTGTAATGTGTGAACACGCTGGAAATGCGAGTTGGCAGACCCACGGAAGATCATCCCTTTAATATTTGGTCACTTCTTTACGACAGAAATGTTACAGCCTCTGTAATTTCTTGAACAATAACACGTGGAAATCAAAACACGCACACTCATGAGGGTTTAAACTTTTATTTTTAAATTATGCATAATTTACTGTTATTACTATGGTAAGTACATGTAACATATCTAACAAGGACACTGGAAAATAAAGTGTTACTGTAACACCTTAAAATTGTAACTAGACTTAAACACAAACTAGACTTTAATGATGAACACAGAAATAACACAACACCCGATAGAGTACAAAACTGAGCAGGGAGTATATATGTAGGGAATAACAAGGAACTAAATACGACCCAGCTGATAATTATAAGTAACCATAGGGACATATTCAGAAACCAAGGAAACTGAAACTAAGGGTGCAAGGAAACAGGAACTAAGGGAAACAGAACAGGATATCAAAATAAGAGTCCATAGAGCTGAACACAATCGTGACAAAAATAAAGTGTATAAACTTCTTTTCTATTAGAAACACAAAGGGATTTACAGCATAGTGATGCAGGCAGAGAGTTTCTCAAGGTGTCCATCAGTTGAAACCTATGAAAGCATTCATATCAAAGTGCCCTTTGAAGTGGTTTGGGGTCAGCAATGATTATTCTCCCTTTGTAGTCCCCTATGTTGGCATCATGGCACGCATGATGCATGATACATTTGAAAAGGTTGTGTTAGTCTATTGTCTGGGTTGAGCCTGTTTTTGGTAACTATTATTTTTTTTGTCCCTTTCTATTCTATTTTTTTCCTTGTTTGCAGGAAACCCAGGGAGTTTGATTGAGTATGTCATTAGTGTATATTATCAGCACAGGATTATGTTCCTACATGACTTAATCTTATCAAAGACCATAAATGTGCCTCCACTGACATTTATTTTGACAGAAATATGCGACTTGCCCTTTAACAATGAGCGATGTTTAGGGCTGATAGCCATGCCAAGGACATACTATACTCTTAAAAACTGGGTTCTGCCGGCAGAGGACATTTTATCCAACCTTTTGTGCAAAATATTACCTTCACATATGCATATCAAGATCACTTTTTTTTTTTGCCTAAAATGAAGTGGTGGAACAGAATCCCATGGAGGCCCCTGTTTGGCACAAATAGATATGTAATTTTCTTTATGAATAATTTATAGAACAGTTCTGAAGCATCTTGATGAATTTCAGGGTTAGATGTAATCCCGTAAGATTTATTATTATTGTTGTACGTTATCACTTAGTATGACTTTATGCTGTTCTATGCTGTTCATATTGTCTTTAACGCTTATTTTGAAGCCCTTTCTTCAAGGATGTATGTATAATGCTCTATTCATGTAAGATATAAGAACATGTGAGATTAGAGTAAAACCCAATAAAATATTTATATCCCTTAAATGAATGATGACGATCTGATTCAGCAGTCAAGCAGTCATAAGATCAATATGATTTTGTTAACTGAAGCAAAAATTTGATCTCAGATTGGCATAAGCATTTGTCTTCAGCAGTTCTCTCATTAAAGATTCATTTGCTTAACTTTTTTTTACACAATTCCGTCAGAATATTGCTGAGAAAATATGCACATTTTTACTCTAAACGAGATGTTTACTAATTAAACATGGATATAAAATGTATTAAGCCTTCTAAAGGAAAGTGGAATTAAATTTGGAAAATAAATTTGCCTTTCCAAGCGTGGAAAACTAAATAATGCTTCACCATATGGACCAACTGAACTAAATTAGCAAAAGTAACATTCTTAGCTAGTAATTGCCCATTCATCATAGTTTATCTTTATTTTCACTTGTTTGGTAAATGTTGTTTATGCTTTTTAGTCTTGACAAATAGAGCTTATGGGAAATAAAGGTTATCCAGCAGTCCTGTAGCCAGTAATGTATGCATCATCTCTTCTACCTCGTCACAGAGACTGTTTGTTTTGACAGGTGAATCGGGACTAGTTTTTGGTTTTATTATGTTTACTGGAGTTAGGATGCTGAGTGTGGGAGACAACGTTAATTCTGTGCTTAAAATGCCACACATTAAAAAAAAAAACCTAAAAAAAAACCTTGAAGAGTTTATCAAGGCTTGCAGTGGTCTGAAGTATTGTTTTCCATCTCTTGAATACCAAATGAATAATTAATTCTTTCTCTCTCTCTCTCCCCCTTCTCTCTCTTTCTCATTTGTCTATCAGCATTGTATAAGCAGTGTGCATTGAATATTGCAGTAATTACAGTAACACCATTTCTTCCGAACAAAATTAAATGAGTATGTATATGAATAAATTTGATTCAAATACGGTTCCAGGCTTGACACGTGTGCATATTTTTAAAAGCCCATTATTCATTCTCTTAGTAAAATGTATGTGTTTGTGTATCCATCCCTAATTGAGGATCCCACAATGCAAACCATTTGTTTCTGTCTTCCAGCAATGTTGGGTAGATTAGATTTAGATTGGGTAGATTTAGGTAATTTAATCTTGTTACTTTAATCTCCCATGAAATCCTGCACAAGAAGATTTCTGTAATGTTTTGATTTTAAAAAAAAATTGCAAAGAGGAACATTTTCCATAAACCGCATCAAGACAAAGTGGCAGTCTAAAAAACAAAGTCAATTTTAAGTGCATTAATTAACACTGCTTTTATTACATATTAATAAACTACCCAACACTGTCTCCGAGGTTGGAACTGAGAAATCTAGGACAAATATGCGTATGTCTTTAATCAGCTGGACTATTTTTATGATAAAAGCTCTGGTCTGCTTTGTAACACACTTACTTAGTCATTGCTATTTGCATTTGATGTCTCTCTCTTTGTTATGACCTTGTTTTCAGTCTGGTTTAACATATCCAGAGGTGCGGAACTCTGCATGAGGCTTTAGATCAAAAGTCCTAATGCATGAAGCCTAGTCATAAAACAAAACAATGAAGTGATAGCATAAACATTACACATAAACTATGCTATTCACTTATCAACATGTTTTATTGTAACTGTCAGAAAAAGCTTGTGTAACGTGCATAATCTCCTTCTGAAGGGCGGCTTAGCTGTTGATATTTTTAGCTTAATATTTTATTAGGTGCACATTAAGTAACCCTATATTTTACATGATAACCTATTGCTTAATATACTGTATATTGCTGCACAAGACTTCCTATTGTAGATGAAAATATGATGTTGAATAGCAGTGCATATTAATTCATCTGTTACATCAAATCACACTCCTGTGTTTTTTTTCCATGTGAGCATATTATTTGTTATTCTGCCCAGATTGGCAAATAAAAACTAGGCACAGTCCAGATGCTCCAGAACGGTTTAATGACTACTAACTATGATGTGACGGTGTGTTCCTGCTCCAACCAACCAATCAATATGTGTACATCAGTGTGAGTTGTGAGTCCAGCAGCAGGAGGTTGAGACAGACTGGGTTTAGAAGAACAAGTGAGAGTCTATGGCTGCACTGAAATGTTCCTCAATCTCCCCAAAATGATTTTGTGCTGGTTGTGTTCCAGGCGTGCTACTGAATAAAGGCTGAGACCCTTGAATTTGATGCAGGCTGACTGATAACTATTGGAGAGAGTCCAAAAGGGATTTAATGTGGCAACTTGGATTAAGTTTAGAATGTTTTTTTTTTTTTTTTTTTTAATTCAAGGTTTTAAACTGAACTCACATTGAATTAAAAAATATAGAATGGGAAAAAATTGCTTTGTGACACTTTTGCTAGTTTAACAACGGTCTAAAAGGGTTGTCCCTATTCTCTTAATGAGTAATGGGTGTGTATTGGGCTTAACGTGCAATAAACCAATTGGAGTCTCATCTCCCATTCCCGTGCTATGGCGGATTCGCTATTTACATGGTGGAATTTGCAAGCGGAAAAACTGCGCCCTTTAAATAACAAAAGAATATATATATATATATATATATCACCATTGACTTTAGACCAGGTTTTTGTTGGTCAATGGCGCAGTCTATTTCAGTTACCTCAAAATAGCAACGCGCCAACAATGCGCCTGAACACACCTTGTTTTCAGACCAGCACGCCCATGGGCGCACAAATGGGCGCAAATGCATTTGCTATTTAAACAACGTAAAACTAGCTAAAATTAGCAAAAAATTCTTGGCACTGAATTCTTGCTCCGGGTGTATTATAGGACCCTTCTTTTTCCCAGTTATTCATACAACCTCTGATGCACAAACACATCATCAGTGTTGTTTCATGGCGTCATTGAGTGTTTCGGGTCTTTCAACAGACACCCTCTTCCAGGCGACCTGACCGAGGTTGATCAAACCTCTGTCTGTGTCCCAAGTGGCATTTTGCGGACCCACACGTTACCCCTTTTCAACCATAGCCATCTTGATGCCCACTCTGAAGCCTCCATGCTGTTGCTGTTGGCTCTTCTCCGGCTTGCACCAGTTATTCCCAGCAGTCCAAAAGACTTGCTGAGGGAATAACCTGCAAATCCTCTGCAACCCACCTCCACTGGCATGCACCTGGTTTTCCACCCATTACAACGGCAGGCCTCCATGCACCAGTCCCTCATACTTCTCCTTCTTTCTCTCCTGCGCCTCTTTCATTCTCTCCTCCCAAGGCACAGTTAGCTCCAGTAGGATAAGCTGTTTCATAGACCAGACATCATCCTGGTCTGGGGGATGTTTGCTGGAATTGTCAGCTGCCGATCCACGTCCACTGTCATCACCCTGTCTCTTGCTGTGTAGAGTAAGCCAACAGGGTTGTTTTTTCCTCATGGGCTGCTCTCCCTCCTTCATGAATGCAATCATCCTGGCTGTAGTGTTGGTGCATCTGCTCTCGTGATCCCCTTACTGATCGCCTCAGCTGTGGTCTTGAGGACTTGATCGTGTCTTCAGCGATAACGGCCATCGCTTAGGGCCCAGGGGCAGGTGCTCAAGATGTGCTCAAGAGATCCTGTCTTGGAACACAGGGGGCATATTATTAGTTTGGTTTGAATCTTGGTTAATTTAAAGTAATTTAAATTGGTCCATTTTCTTTTTGCAAAACACTATGATACCCATGAGTGTTAAAAACCTCCTTGACATCTAGCTTATTTTTGTAAGGAACAATCAAATATTAATGTTTATTTATTAATGTTTAAGATAAAGTTTTGGCTGGAGCATAGCTGTCCTTCAGTTTTCTGTAATAATAAGGACTGGTGGGTTTAATCAGACTTCAGTGTTGTGTGATATGCTTCCTGATGCAAGCGAGCATTGAGTGTAAACGTATGCAATCCCAGTGCTGGGACACACATGCACGTACTCTTATGACCAATTTTACAGCAACCAATCCAATCCTAACCTGCATGTCTTTGGACTGTTGGGAAACCAGAGCACCTGGAGGAAACCCACGTGGATACAGGGAGAACATGCAAACTCCACACAGAAAGGCCTCCTTTCTCAGTTGGGACTCAAACCGGTGACCTTCTTGCTGTGAGGCAACAGTTCTCTCCACTGAGCCACCATAGACAAGAGAGACAGTAACTTTCAAAATAAAAGACACGAGGTGGGAATCAAAACAAAGATTATTTGGGCATAGTGATATTGTGTATATTGATAAGAGAAGGGGGCTGTGCACTGAACCCTGAGGTACCCCAGTGGTTAGTTGACGTGATTTAGACAGTCCTGCAAGAAACCTTGGCTATCTTATGAGGCACGACTCAAGGTAGCTCCGGTCATCTTTCTACCCCACAGACCTGAAGTTGACTGTTCTTGAACATGACTGGATTTTCTAAATAGGGGTCATGCTCTAATACCTACTGTATATAGTGATATATACTATCTACTGTTTTTTATTTTACTTTAATTTACTTAATTATTATATTAGTCAATGCAGTATGGCTTTAGCCAATATATTCTCTACTCCTTTATTTAAATACTTAATAAAAGTATTTATTTTATATTTGAGGCAAATTAAGCCCCTTTCATACAGAGATTCCGGAAAATACACTGATTATGTGCCCCGGAATTTGTCAAGGGATCATTTGATTTAGGTTCATTCACACTGCCAGTGATTTTCCGGAACTGTGCGTGCCTTGCATTCACACATCCCGTAAAGACATGTGACATCTGTGTGACGTGTAATGTCTCTGCAGCGTCTAAAGTTTGCTTATGATCTGCGATTTCTCTCCACGCTTGTGCATATTCTTTTCTGATTCGATCATAAATTAGCGCATCACGTACCATTTCACTAAGCTGGTGAAGGATCTCAGCTTCATCACCACGGCACAGCCCTTTGCGGCATTGATCCTGCCTTTTGTTCACACAGGTTCTGGGACTGGTCCCTGCAATGTTACTAGGTCCCGATCCCGGGATCGATGCCGGACTCAAGATGCCGGGACGTGTTTGTGTTCACACAGAAGGCACTCTGGAAATTGTCTGGCAATCTTCTGGGATCAACTTGCTGTGTGAAAGGGGCTTTAGAAAATCGAAGAAATGCCAGAAATAACTTGTGCATCTTCTTTACTTTAATTTCCATACATTTATTTGGTCTGATGATACACATAATCTCATTTCCATTTTTGGAAGCCAAATGTCTATCATTTGCCAAGCACTAAGTGTGTCTGAAGGCTTACTGCTGTTTTTTTTTCCACTGTCACAGTGATTCAGTGGTTGTCTTATCAGTTCTTTGTTCCCAATAGAATAATGTAAGTAATGTTACATTTAAGGAGGAGTAACTCAAATTACTTACTAATTGTTACTGATCTGCTGGTCAGCCATAAGCTATTGATCGGCCCCTGCCACCATTATCCTGTCTTGAGCAATAGTAAATTGTTCTCAGATTTGCAGATCAGCCAAGCAGGGCAAACATGCTCTAATTTGTTAGGGCAATCTCATGGCACTCAGCATCCCTTCGGTATTCTAGGTGGATAAATAGAAAGACCAGGGTGATAGATTTAATGCCATGGTGTTGATGATTAGTCATTACACTGCTGGTTAGAAGGAGTAAATGTTTAAGGCTCTTGTCAAAAGGCTTGTTTGACTTCATACAGCGCTGCGCAGACCGATCGGCGCATGACTTGAAGCAGTGCATGCCGGTTAGAAATTTTGTCTGACTTGATACATCGCAGACGCCACGTCACTGTGACGTATGGCATCAAAGTACAGCGAGAGCGATTCAAGAGCAGTCGGCCGAATCAGCCGGCGCAGCTTTTCCAGAGCGGCTGCACAATTCTGAAACCTGCAGTTCCACTAATGCTCACAAATCAGAATTTTTATAACAGTAAGCTCTTTTAATGTGGTCGTGATGCTATATTGTGTCATGCTTATCAAAATGAAACTGATAAAAAAAAAACGTAGACCTTGCTACATTGGTATTTAAAAAGTATGCTTATGTTGTACAAACACACGCTGTATTAAGCAGTACAAGTATTGAATGAAAACGTCTTCAAAGTATTTGAATTTGACAAATATTGCATTTATTTCACTTCAGCTGTGGTAAATTATGCAAACACAGCAGGAGCGTTACTACGGGAAGCAGAAAGTGTCCGACTTCACGTCTCCGGTTTCAGCTCTTCACCGACTCGTTGAACGGTTACATCCAGCCGCTGTCAAATTTGAACACATCGTATGCATTTCACACTTTTTCAAATTTTTTGTATATTTAAGCAGACTAAGCAGATGTTATATTTTACTGTGCTTCTCAAACTTTTCAGGATAAGTACCACTTTAATCAAATCAGATCTAAAATGTAATCTGTACAAATCGGTAATGTTTTAATTGCGAATGTTAATTGAATATCATGCAGATTGAGATTTTTATTTCTCACATGCTGTTTGCTTTACTGGGGTCCAGTATGCTTCATAGATGGTCACTGCAGCACTCCAACATATAGTGTATCACAATTGGTTGTGGTTTTGTTTCATGTCCATGTTTTCATGTCTTTTTCCCATTATCATGTGTTTCCCTTGCTCCTTATGTGACCCTGTCATGTGCCTCCTTGTTTCATGTGTCATGTTTTCATTGGTTGTTTGGTTCATGTGTTTCTCTGTTCTGTTTTGTAATTGGTTCATTGGTTGATTACTTTCATTGGTGTGTCTTAAGTCATTAGTCCATGTCATGTTCCCATTGTTCTTTTGTCCAGCTTTGTTCCCTGTTACTGCTATTTGGCGTGGTCAAGGTCATGGTTTGTTCATGTTTATCGCCAAGTCACGTCTTTGTTTATTTTTACATTTGTTCACATATTTGTAAATAGACTGCATATGGGTTCTCATCAAACTTGCCTTAATTGGAATCGTTCCGTGTTTTTCCAAAAAGATTTTTGTTCACATAATTCAGAAATGCACCATGGACCACCTGACTATTTGTGAGCCATTAAAGTGGATTCTCAAAAAAAAAGAAAGAAAAAAAAAGAGGTGGATCTTTCCACCATAGAATGGATGCTCATCCAGTACGGTTTGCATGACACTAACAAGAACCAAATATAGCTGCGACATTCACAATAATGCCACACTTGACTGCACTTGAAAACACACTGCATCACCTCAACGTCGTGTATCCATAGAGCCACTCAATAGATTGTAAGACCGAGATTTAGGTGAACAATTCAATGGGAAGTTATATCTCATTATTGCTGAAAAAAAACCTTTTGTGTCTTTACTCTTTTTTAAAAGCCAGTGGCATAGATGTTTTTTGTTGTGAGACCTTTTTGATATGCTTTCAAACTATTTTCTAACAAAACATGAATAATTTATATAATGTGGTCTGGGGACTCTTTTGTGAATTTTATATCAAATCTAAATGATCAAACTTACTATACAGACATTTTTAAAGTTAAAAAAGACAGATGGTTCGTTTTTGTATTGTGGTTACTTATCTTGTTTTAATGTTGCACCACTTTAAGTTTACTGTTTATTATATTTTTTAAATTAGTTATAAAAAAGATTCTCAGAATGTACAAGTGAATTGTATGTTAAATCATTATGCTTTACTAAAAAGACGTTTGAGTAAAAAAGACAGATGGTCAAATTTTAACATTGTTTTAGTAAAAAAGTTCAAATTCAAGTTTTATGATATACAATTTTGTATATAATTATTTTGTATTATTTAGTAAAATAGACTATGAAAGCTTGCGATTCATGATTTAAATGAACCTCTAATGCTAATTAACCCCATTTCTCTTCTTTACTTCTAGCCATTGAAGCTGCACTGTGAGGTTTGCAGTATCGTGTCCAGCTCTGGCCAGATGTTGGGGCGTGAGGCAGGGACTGAGATCGACCAGTCCTCCTGCATATGGAGAATGAACAACGCACCCAGCCGGGGCTTTGAGAGGGACGTGGGCCGCAGGACGGACCTGAGAGTGGTGTCTCACACTAGTGTTCCTCTGCTAATCCAGAAGCCCCAGCACTTCTTCGGCCAGGGGAACGAGACCGTCTATGTGGTCTGGGGACCCTTGCGCAACATGAGGCAGGATGGCAAGGGCATTGTGTACAACATGCTGCGGCAAGCGGTGGAAAACTACCCACAGGCTCGCATCTACGTCACCACAGAAGAGCGCATGAATTACTGTGACACGGTTTTCAAAAAGGAGACAGGCAAAGACAGGTGAGAGTTTTGTAACCACCTCCTGTAGTCGGCGACATGTTTGTGATGCACTGTGCGTATGGAGGAGGTAATAAATCTGGCCCGGATTCTAAACATCAAGCCACGTTCACATAGCAGCAGAGTCCTGTATTTGAGTCCTTAATATGG
The DNA here is from genome assembly GCF_029890125.1 of Rhinichthys klamathensis goyatoka. Classification (NCBI taxonomy): domain Eukaryota; kingdom Metazoa; phylum Chordata; class Actinopteri; order Cypriniformes; family Leuciscidae; genus Rhinichthys; species Rhinichthys klamathensis. The sequence continues at coordinate 4,043,377 of NW_026606564.1, read as the reverse complement.
TTACATTCACACACAGACCAGTTAACTATTTACAGGAGTGACGACCTCACACACATACATTTTCAGGACTCACAACCCGCATTCTCTGAAAACTTGCACTGTGTTAACAGAACTGGACTTGACAACTAGTTATCCGTCACGTCATACAGTGTGAGAGAGATGCTCTATCTACCTTGTGTTGCTTTTAGTATCTTACTGAAGGTTTTAGATCCAGTCTCTGTTCTCCACTCGAGCGTCTCCTGTCAGTTTTGTGTTCTATGCGCGACTCAAATGCTCCGTTTTCCACCCAGATATAAAAGCTGCTGTCGGTTAATATAGATTTGAAAATAGACAGTATTCGAGAGGCTAAATTGCTGTGTGAATGGGACATCTCGAAACACACATGTGTAAGTAAATGCGGTTGTCAATCCCAAACACTGACAGCTTAAACGTAGCCTTAAAACCGTAAAACGTATTGCATAACTGTACATTAGGAGGTTTCAGGCAGTGGCTCTTATCTGTTATTTAAATTTAAGGAAGTGCAAATAAATTGGTGACAATTTACAAAAGGTTACATTTGTTTACGAATTTCTGTAATAAAAAAAACCTGCTTAATAATATTTGGAAAGCTTTTGTCCACCAATTCAAAGTCATGTGGTGCAACTAACACGCTGAGACATGAACAAAAAACATACAACAGGAAATAATAATAATCAATAAGTGTATTAACTTTTTTTTATGGCAAAGTTGGTTCAGGGTGAATCATTTACCGTCACGTACTGTCAGTTTTAGTTTCTTATTTAGAGTATCATTTAATTAATTTCCATATTAATAAAAAAAACCCATTAAAGGTATAGTTCACCCCAAAATTTAAATTCTGTCAACATTTACTCACCCTCATGGCTGTTGAAGCCTAAAAGATTGTGTGTAATAAATTCTATATTGAATCAAATCAAATATATTTTTTTTCTAAAGCTACTTTTTGTAATGTCTATTTGATGCTTTTCTAATTTAACACAATAATGACTTTAAATTATCTTTTGGGGGTAATTTATCAGCCAGATTTGATGTGTGATTAATTTGCAATTAATTAATCGCCACAACGTGTAATTAATTACATTTTTAAAAAATCAACGCTTGACAGCCTTGACATTTATTAATTAATACAATTTGATGGTTACACCGCATGACATTTTATTTATTAAATTGAATTATTAAATTGTTTAATCCATGTGAAACCAACATGAATACAAAGATTAGAAAGTGTTTTTACTTTAAAAAGTCAGTTCATATATTGGCTTAAGAGCCTTGTTTGAAGAAAAAAAAGTCTTCTTTTTTTATAGGACTTACTGGCAGACATGGATAAATTGATTGAGACAGACTTATGCACCAACATGAATCCCGGTGATTTAATTCGACCGTTTCACACGTCTGAAACCGATGTGTTCTTTGTCCTCTTTAGATACGCAATAACTGTAAAATCTGTAGCCTTCTCTAAAATGCCACTTCAATAATTCAATGTTCTCAGGAAGGCAGAGTAGGTAAACATCTTCCTTGTGTTGTCGTCAACATCCCCGCGGTACCAAAGGTGAGATGCCGTCAGAAGAAATCAATGGATTCTCAAGGTTATTTGAGTTCTGAAGAGCACTCGCTGTGTGCTAATGAGTCTGGCACACTGTGCACTCGTAGCGCAGGAATTAATCAGCTGTTGATATCACTCATTACAGTCATCAGACCATAACATAACAGCCTCATGAATGTTTCATTTGAAGTTGAGCGCTCACAAAGTCAGCAGGTTCGCTGTTACTCTCTAAAAAGTCGCCAAAAAATCTCTATTTCATGGAGAGGCTTAGATTGCATTTGATCAGTCCGACTGAAATGCTGAGATTGTTCTGCCTTTCAAGAGTAATCCCCACATGATAGTCCTAATGCTGTTGTGTTATAGCACAGATAAGAGATATTCCTAAGGAGGGCTGGAGAGGATTATCCTTTATCCTACATCAATTCCTTTAGCAGAAAAGCAAGCAGATAGTGATGTCTCTAACAGCGTGCTGCGGTTTGTACATCCGGTAGGTGAGATGCGGCCATTTATCGCATAGAGAAGAGCCACTTACAGCGTGAGTGTGAGTGAATGCGTGGCCATGAGCAGATGTGTGTGTAATGTCAGTAATAAATCAGCCTTAATAGAGCAGATCGGCATGTCAGGAAACAGTTGGCAGCGAAGCTTTTGTTTTGAATCACATTTTAGGAGCAACCTCGCTCGCAGACAACACCTGCGACTGGACTGTGTAGTTGAGAGGCAGCGAATTATCGCTAACAAAGTCTAAATTCACAGAGGACTGTGGGAGAATTCAAAAGAAGAACTTGTTATATCAGATACTGAGAGTTAAACCGTTAAAAAGGGCAACCATGAATCCCACTTTATATTAGGTGTCTTTAATAACTACTATGTACGTGCATAAAATAATGTTATATTTTGCACTTATTGTGTTCATGTTGTATTGTAAAACACTTGCTGGTATTGAGGTGGGATGCGGGTAAGGTTTGGGACCAGTTTCACGCTCTGGTTAGGTTCTCCTGAGAACTTCAATATAGAGTAGGGTATGGACATGAGAGATTGCAACCTGTCACTTCACACACTTCTGAATCCTTTTGAGGTCTACTCAGACGGTAATGGATTTAATGGCTGTTCGGTTTTGGGGGGAGTGTGAAATAAACAGTATTGATTGTCTTTTTGGTGTATCGGTATATGTCTTTACTGGATTCATTTCTGCACATACAGACTGATGTCAGATTTAGGATTGTGGTTTAGGGGTCAATGACATGATGCTAATCTTTTTTGTTTGTTTTTGAAAGAAGTCTCTTATGCTCACCAAGGCTCAAGTCTCACCAAAAATACGGTAACACTTTACAATAAGGTTTCATTTGTTAACATAATGTATTAACTAACGTGAACTAACCACGAGCAACACATTTGCTACTGTATTTGTTCATCTTTGTTTTAACGTTAGTTAATACAAATACAGTTGTTTATTGTTTGTCCATGTTAGTTCACAGTGCATTAGCTAATGTTAACAAATACAACTTTTGATTTTAAAAATATATTAGTAAGTGTTGAAATCAACATTAACATTAATAAACGCTGCAGTTAATTATTAGTTTGTCAACTAATGCTAACTACCTTATTGTAGAGTGTTACCAAAAATACAGTAAATATTGTGAAATAATATTACAATTTTATTTTCTATGCTACTTGTTTATTTTTATTTTTCTCTGATGGCAAAGCTGAATTTTCAGCAGCCATTACTCTAGTTTTAAGTGTCAAATGTTTAATGTACGTCCCCACCAAGTTTTGCCAAAGTCAATATTGTCCCTGCTACTTTTTGAAAGCTATTGAAAAACTAGCATGCAGAAGTCTTACAACGCCTCTTCAATCCATCTTTCTTCATAATTTAATTCATGCATGGAACACAAAATACATTTGTGCCGCACAGACAAGCCTGATCTATAAACCTTTCCACTCACATATCGGGATTTATAGCTATTATAATTTCGTGAAACCATAATACTTTTTTCTTTCAGGATTCTACGATGAATATAAAGTTCAAAAGAACAGCATTTATCTTTTGTAACATTCCAAATGCCTAAATGCCTTAATGCTTTTTGATCAATTTAATGCATCTTTGCTAAAAACTATATAATTATTTTAAATGACAAAAAATCTTACTGACCCCATACCTCTGAACAGTAGTGTAATTCTTAGGGGGGAAAAAATCCAAAGCTGCGTTTATGCTAATTAATATTTGAAACACTTTTGTCCATGGAATAAAATTCATGAGTTCCAGTCAACATACAGGGGAAAAAACCCCTCAAAATTATCCTCCTGGCTGTGCGTCTGTAACGATAACAATAATGCAAGGGAGAATAAGAAATATGGACCCTAATCCTGTGCAGGAGTTTATTTTTCACAATAAAAAAACTTAATGCACACATGTGCTGAAATTCCATGCATGTAGAAAAGCAAAACTAATCACTCTGTACTTGAAAACAAGACTAAAGTTAATAGTCCAAACAGAGAAAACCGGTTTTCTTCACATTAGAGTCTTTTACAACAGAGATATCCCCAGTAACAAGGACCAGGAGCTGTTTCTGTGGCAAATGCAGAAGCTGGGCTTGAATAGTGAGTTAACACCTGGTATTAAGATGAGTTTTGCTTTTGAGTGAGGCAGTGCAGTGGTAAGAAAGGACCCGGTGCAGTCGTGACTCGTGACAGCGTCAAGGTCAACAAATCTGTTAAAATATTAGATCATTGACCTTTTTTTATGAGAAGTCAAGGTTAGTTCTGGTCACATGGCAATTTTAGAGTCATTACATTTAATGGTGTAAATGTTTTAAACTGTATAAAACCAAAATAAATACAAAGAGTGCTATTATAGGAACTTGACACGTGTTTTAAACTAGATTTTAAAACGTTTTTATACATCTTCTTTAACATGGATACTTTTATCTGTCATTGCCCTTCAGGCATAGATAGAATAATGATTCTCTCACATGATTTGTGATGGAAGACTAGAAAAGTGACGCCAAGCTCAAACTCAGAACACCCTAGCAACTGCAAAGCAACATGCTAAAAGCCTCTCAAAACCCCTTTGCAACAACACCCTGGCAACCACCCATAAGACTCTAGCATCATCGTGTCAAGTTTTGGACTTCAGAAAATGTAAAACTCTAGTAAAACACTGATGGTTTGCTCTTGCATTATATGCTTTGGACATTTGTGTGCTTTATTATTAATCTCTCTTTATTATTAATATCAGTTTTCACATTGTTCAGCACCTAATTCCAGTTTTGAATGCCTGTCAAACACTGAATGAAATCCCAAGAGTACATCAGAACATCCATTTCTGTCTCATTAGTCCAGTGTGAACAATCAATCAGGCCAACAGTGTGAACCAGCAGCAGGGGAAGCGAGCGGCAGACACTCCATTATTTTGAGTGTCAGACATCCACCCATCTGATTGTGAGCAGCAGTGACATTTCAGATATGTGTGATGGCAGCTCTAATGTTGCACATGATGAATGTAAGCTTAAGGTTCCAGGAGAATGATTGCACTCAGTTTGAGCAATTGCGAGCTCTCCTGATACGTTACTGTTCTAAGTGGAAGCAATCTGAGGCTGATTGTCAGTTCTAACAGTAGACATTACAAAAAAGTGCTATAGTAAGATCACTGTTTAATCAGACTTAACACAGGAAGTAAACAACCCAGCTCATTGGGAAAACGTGGCGACATTTTTGCGAAATAATATATCATTGCTGCTTACACAAATGTCCTGTGAGCATCGCTAAACAGATGAAGGTGAATCTTGTAACATATTACTATGTTAGCTGTTGCACTTATCGTGGCAGTTCGTGAAAGAAATGTCCAGTGAATGGCGCTAAAAGTTTAATGCTCTATCACGTAAATAACGTACACCTACACTAAACCCTACATGAAACCTAACCGATAGTGTTAAAGGTGACCTATAATTCAAAATCGAATTTACCTTGGTATAGTCAAATAACAAGAGTTCAGTGCATGGACATGACATAGAGTGAATCTCAAACTGGACTGTTTTGGCGTTCTCATTTAATTCACGTTTATGAAAAACACCCCTGAAAAACGGTCGGTTCTCCACACAATACCGACTGTGACGCAATAGTCGGAATCATTAATATGTACGCCTCCAAATATTTGCATAATGCCAGCCGTCAATGCCAGGCGGAACTGCGCAGCCGAAGCATGGCAGTTGCTCAGTGTGGATGTACACATGAACACAAAAGTATTTTTTAGTTCCTTCATCTGAGCCTCTGAACAAACAATGGGTCAATTTTATTTTCTCTGGAAATTTCCAAACATTTCACCGAGTGTTTCCTCAACTTGGGCCAATACAGAGCTGGCCTCGGATCGAGCTACCAAGCAACACTTTCTGATGTGTAATTGTTCAAGTTCAGACAGGTAATCTTTCTCTCAAAATCGTTCAATACTGTTTATGCATCAGTAAGTCAAGCCAGTGACTAAAATATCAGCTTCACATCGTTTCTTTTAGTAGGATGAAAATAATCGTATTTAAATTGTGAACAAATTATATACAGAAAGCGATCAAAGAACAATCTTTCCACACAGCGCGAGTTTATCTGGACACTTGCCAAACTCGTTATGAAATCAATGATGCACGTTACTGCACAACGAAGCTCTTACTGTATTTACATCATCGTGTTTGCATTGGTGAAAGCAGAGAGAGTGCAGAAACTGCTTTGCAATGATAAGATCTTCATTCTCGCGATCAACACACTGTCATCTGCTCAATGCTCACCATGGCAACATTTTATGTGATGGGAATAGATCTAAATACTTTAAAAACATCTCACGATTCGTTCATCTCGATAGCTGTTATAGTAAAAACGTATAATAGCAGTAGTAAAAGTATTCGGGAGAGAGTTTCACATGTAATGCGTTGCTATTTCATATGCAAGCATGTCAGCCAATCACAGCAGTGGCCGCGGTTACACTGAATCCCACAGCAGACACGCCCCTTCAAACAGAGTGTTCAAATCAGAGGCTAAAAGCAGGCTAGGAAAAATGCCATTTATTTCTAAATTATGAATATTTTTTATCTAAAAAACATACTAACATTATAAGGGTAACCCAGGAAACATTATAAAATAATAAAAAACAACATTCTAGGGCACCTTTAACGAAAGAAAACGTGAGATAACAGTACATAACTGAAGCCACTATTTGCTTGCTTCTACAAGTCTTTGGAGTCTTGTATTGTGATCAGTGTTTTGCGGGACTCAAATCCAAGCACTGCGCATCTGCAAATGGAATAAAAGTTGTTGGTGTTTTTCTGCCAATAGTGTTCAATTCTGCAGTGAATTTTTTGTATAGGTACGTTTTTGGAGTTATGCGTAGGTAGAGGCATGCATTGCCAAATGCCAATGAGGCAATATTGGAAGTCAAAGTGAAAAATGATTTCAGCTGTGAAAATGTAATTTGTAATATGAATGTAGAAGATTCTTGGATATTGTTGATACAATGCAAGCACCACGGGTTCAATGGCCATTGGATACTCAAGGCTTTAGCCCAGACCTCTGTGGATGCAAATGGAGCATTCCTTTGATTCAATGTTGGAAATTTTGCCATATACTTTAAAATACCACTGGAGTCTGGAGACAAAAACTGTATCAGCATCAGGTATACCTGAACGTTTTCTTGCTATTTAAAAAAAGAACACAAGAAGTGTGTCCCTGCAGCCTTTCTGTAGAACAAATAGCTATAAAGGTGACCGTTATTATAATATTATGGTGTTCTTGATCTTTCAAGATGGCGCCTGTGTGTTGGCTTGCCGTCTGTTGCTCTCGTTGTTTCTTCTCTGCTTGTTTGCTGTGTTTGTAAACTGCTGTACGCGACTAGTCTACGCCCGTCAAGCTCTCCTAGACATCCGTTTCTCTGTTGTGGACTCATTCACAAACTCGCACACCTTGGACGTGGACTGCCCCTTCTACAAATTGCACGAGCCACTCCGAACGGTCATCCTGCACGATATCCGCCAGTGGCCACTTAACACCTCGCGGAGAAAGCGAAGGAGGAAACGAGGAACCCGCGGAGGATTAATCGCAAAACTGAAGGCTTATTTAAGAGCTGGCATTTCGTTTCGGTGCCCGCTGGATGCTGTTTTGCTGAGTCATGTCACTCGGGCCTGATCTCCACAGTGTTGGCCTCTGCTTCCGGTAGCACGGAGTTAATCACGGAAATCTGCACTCATTGAGAAAAGCGTCTTCATCTCACGTTACTATTCCTCCACCTAAGATGGCATTAATAAACGCCCGCTCTGTGGTGAATAAGACCTTTTTATTAAATGACTTCTACTCTTCACATAACTTGGATTTAATGTTTATCACAGAATCCGGGATAAAGGTTGGTGATTTAACTCCCTTCTCAGAACTGGTTCCAGCCAACTCTCCTAACTCTCCTCGTCCTAATGGACGTGGGGGTGGGATTATAACAATTTTAAATAACTCTCTCTCCTCACACTGCCAGTTTGTCCCTGTAACGGCCTTGCCCAGCTTTGAAGCTCAGCTTCTCCACCTAGACTGGAATGGTCCTGTCTGTCTAGGGGTGATATACCACCCTCCACATTCGACTAAGGATTTTATACAGCAATTTACTGAGCTTATCGGCAATATTGCCTCAAACTATGATCGCTTCCTACTGGTGGGCGATTTTAATATTCACGTTTGCTGTCTCTCAAATTCCTTGTCGCAGGAGTTTCTTAATTTAATAGATGCTTTTAATCTATCACAGTGGATCAAAAACTCTACTCATATTCAGGGCCACACGTTGGATCTTGTACTATCTTATCGATGTCAGTGATATTGTGTTCTCAGATTTTCTGCTCTCTGTCCGGAAGCCTATTTAAGGCCCTGTTTACACCAAAATGATTCCGGGTGAAAACGTAATAATATTTTATCGGATGTGCCTTTCGTTTACACGGCGACGGCGTTTTTGGGGCTTAAAAACGCAAAAAGTGAAACCACCCTCCAAAGTGGAAATCTTAAAAACGCTCCACCGTCGCGTTTCCGTCTAAACGGGTAAAAACGCAAATCTGCTCATGGCGGCTCTCGTCGCGTACGCATTTACGTCACAGGCATGCGCCAGTACAGGAAAATAACAACCAACATGTCGGATTATTTCCATACGTCGGACCTTCAAGTTGCCCTAGCAGCTCTGATAAACGTCCAAGAGTCTTTTCAATTTCGCGCTACTAGGGAGAGAAGTAGAAGGAAGGTTGTACGCAGGCGCACGGACTTGTTGTTGTTGTTGTGTGGCAGTGCTTCACATTGCCACCTAGCCGCCTGGAGTGCATACTACATCGCATTTCTAACACTTTTGCGTCTCCATATGCACGCAGATTTCCCGCCCATAACGCTAGTCTAAACGCAGAATAAAAAGTGAAAACGAAACGCCACTTTTGCGTTTTCTCTTCAGATCGTTTCCGTGTAAACATGGCCTTATTCTCACTGTCTCTTCCGGAGCTTTCTCAACTCACTATTGCACCTGTTACATTGTCGCAGTTCTACTCTCCACAGTTTAGCACAAACTTCGAACTGTGCTTTGCTGAACTATGCTCACACTTGCACTTGGATCAACCATTATCTGACCTGGATGCGGATCAACATTTTAGCCTTTCAAATTCTGCTTGGCTTAAGGTAGCAAATGTGACTGCTCCCCTTAAGCCTCACAAGTGCAAACCAAAATCTGAACTGTGGCAAAACTCTGACACTCGTCAGCAAAGACAAATTTGTAGAAAGGCTGAACACAAATGGAAACGGGACAGGCTACTTGTCTCATTTCAAATGTTCAAAGACTCTCGTATATCATACCAGAATGCTGAAGTCTGCAAAAGCTGCTTATTTTTCTAACTTAATTGAATCCAATCACCCAAAGGTTCTGTTTTCAGTCATTCAGTCTGTTGTAAATCTATCTGTTAACACATTGTCTGTAGCCACAGGCTTATTTATGTATTTACTTATTTAAATTCTATGTGAAGACTTCCATAGATTTTTAATTAACAAAATCACTAAATTAAGACTTAGTGTCTGCCCTAATTTAACTGTCCCCCCAATCTTGACACCTGTTTCTGGTTTTTGGGAGGTTTTTGATCCTATCAACCTCCAGACACTGAAGGACGTGACTGTCAAGCTCAAACCTTCATTTTGTCCCATTGATATCATTCACCCGAGATTTTTAAAATGAATCATTGATTCGGTTGGGCCATGGTATCTTTTATCAACAAGTGTCTCAAAATGGGCTCTGTTCCTGCCAATCTTAAAGTGGCTACGGTCACTCCTCTGCCCAAGAAGCCTTCACTGGATCCTTCTGTTTTAAAAAATGACTGGCCTATCTCTGTCTTACCTTTCATTTCTAAGTTATTGGAGAAAATTGTGCTGGATCAACTCCAACACTTCGTCAAATAATTGTATCAATGAGGTTTTTCAATCTGGTTTTAGGACTGCTTATAGCACTGAGTCCGCCCTCCTGAGAGTGCTAAACGATATTTATCTCTCTACTGATTCTGGAGATACTTGAGGTCATCGTTTTTGGGCCAAACGAAAACTCTCAGTGTATTTAGGGAGTCTTTCTGATTTTAAATCCCCAGGAGTGCGGAACTTAGGTGTTCTTGTTGACCTGCCTTTAAAATTTGACAAACACATTTCATCCGTAATCAGTTCCAGTTTCTACCAACTTCGTCTACTGTCTAAAATCAAAGGCTTTCTCACTCCGAAAACTCTGGAAATGGCTGTTCATGTATTTATTACGTGTCGGCTAGATTACTGCAATTTCTTATATTGCGGTATATCAAGTTCTCAAATTGCCCGTCTTCAGTTAGTCCAAAATGCTACGGCCAGACTTATTCATAAGTGTCGCAAATATGATCACATCTCTCCAATTCTCAAATCTCTACACTGGCTACCAGTTCGACAGAGAATAGATTTTAAAATTCTGCTCTTTGTTTTTAAATCTCTACATAACATAGCTCCTGCCTATCTCTCTGTACTTGTTCATCCTTACACTCCGTCCAGAAGCCTAAGATCCCCAGGGGCGGAGTGGCAATCGGGAGAGTCGGGGCTTTTCCCAGTGGGCCGGTAGTGTTTCGCGAGGGCCGGTCTGATAATAGTTATACATTGCAAGTTCTTAGCAAAACACCATCCGGCGGCCTGGTGTGCGGCTGCTGCCCGCTGGTCAAACTGTGTAGATAATAAATGCATCGATCCGCAAATCTTGTTTGAGTTCTTCAATGGTCTAGTGGTAGATATTTTGCCAAGCGTGTCAGAGGTTACGGGTTCTAATCCGCACTCGTATAGTTTTTTTTTTCTCTCTCATCAAAACCAAATATGTTCATCAGTGGTTAAGTCTATATCAAGCAGGGACACGTTTGTGTGCATTTTATTTTGTGATCTCACCGGAACGAATAGAGAGTCTCCGCAATGGCGATAGATTGAAGAGCGCGTCCGAGTGAAGACTGTGCGCGAGCCACAAGAGAACACTGAACCCATGCAACTGATGAGCGAGCGCTCAGCTTGATTTCAAAAACAACAGATTTAAGCGCTAGATCTCTTATTTAATAGCGAACTAAATGAATGCTCTGCTAGGTAACTGGAGGTGTTTTATTTATTTGTATTAGGTACATCCGACCGTGCCTCAAAAAGTGGATGGGGACAATATCGATCCTGAGAAAAAGTGGTGGGGACATGACCCATCCGTCCCACCCGCAAATTACGCCTATGACACGACTTCACTGGATCTAAACAAATCAATCTAACCGTAGATGTTACCAGTAGCGGTGGTTTTCTTAATCTATTTACAATAATTTTGCAAGGGTTCTATGACATTAATATGTTTTTTACCAAAATGTTTTTACATATTTTTTACCCCCTCACCCATTTTATTTCTAAAGCACGTTTAAAAAAACAACACGAGTTAACCACTTGTAACTAACAACAGTTAAAAGCAGCAGAGAAGAGATAGGTCTTCAACATAGATTTAAAACACTCAATTAGATGACTGGATTTAATGTGTAAAGGGAGACTATTCCAAAGCAGGGAGACGCAGTGCTGCCACCGCAAATGAAGCCACACTCGTATGAAGCCACACTCGAGAGATACTGGAACATTTCCTGGTGCCAGTCAACAGTCTGGCTGCAGCATTCTGCACCAGCTGCAGCTGTGAAAGCAACTTCTTAGACAACCCCAAATATAGAGAATTACAGTAATCCAATATGGACGAAATGAATGCATGGATCACAATTTCCATTTCTTTAAAAGACTGGAAGCCTTTCAATTTGGCAATACCCCTCAATTGAAAAAAGCTACCCTTATACCACAGCATTTATTTGATTATCGAATTTCAATTCGGAATTGAAAATCACACAAAGGCTCCAATCCTGAGTATTAACATCAGAGGCTAAAGGGCCCAAATCAAGTGAAAGCTGATTGGCTACCTTTGATGGGCCAAAAATCACCACTTCGTATTTAGACTCGTTCAGTCGAGGGAAACTTGATGCCATCCACAGCTTTATTTCGTCCAGACAGGCAAGCAAAATTGACCATTTCGAGATGTCATTAGATTTCAATGGAAAATACAACTGGATATCATCTGCATAAAAATGGTATGCTACACCATGCTTTTGACAGATTAATCCTAGAGGGGGCATATATAAGGAAAACAAGACAGGGTCGAGACACGAACCTTGAGGGACCCCAGAAACAATGGGAGGAGCAAGGGTTCTCCCCTGTAAATATGATGAAATCCACTTTAATACAATCCCCTTAATGCCTACCCACTGACTCAAAGGTTTAAGTTATTAAGCTGTTTAAATAGGTCAGTCCGAAGTAGAAGTAAAAGTAAAAATAGTTGCTGGAATTACTAAAGTTTGCGAAGATCGCAGAGTTATGTCTTAATAACACTGCAAAGATATTGAAGAGCTTGTGTTGTGTATATTCCACTTTATGTGTGATATTTGCTGCTTATTAAACCTGTCAGTGATATGGAACAATAAAGTCGATTTACTGCCGCATTTACATGCAGCTGATACAAAATTTGCAGTGTGTACATGGCCATTGGTCCTCTTAGCAGGATGAAAAATAAAGCCTTTATGGGAATTTTGAATTGAAAGCGATTGGTTTATAATCTGAAGCTGTCAATCATTTCAGTATGAGCTCACGGGACCTGCATTCTCTCGAAAACTCTACAATCAAAGAAGACTAGTTTGCGGTAAATCTCTTATTTGCATCTAAAGGCTATAATGACATGATTGCGAAAGTGTAGAACTCAGTGAGCACGTGCTAAACACATCTTCAGCACAATGACTCTTGTGTCTCAAAAGACATGTCTGGTATTGGCTACATTGCACAACACTGCTAAGGCACATTGCAATTAGTATTTGTAAAAGTAATTGTGTGCACATCCCACCTTCTGGCAGGTGCAGGACAAAAGGAACTTACTAAAGTGAAAAAAATGGTGGACACATTTGATGAAGGCCTTACAATCAACTGACCCACCATGTGATTTCAATTAGTTTGATTAGGTCTAAAAAGCCTAATAGCCCCACACATAACTCAATTAAGGGAACACTTACATACGGGTATTAACAAACTTATACATCTCAAAAGGGGGCATTTAAAATTCAATATCCCCAAAGTAGTACATAACAGAGCTATTCACAAAAAAAAAAAAAAAAGAGTAAAAAGGAAAAACAATAAGTGGAAGAATCAGTTCCATATATACAACCCCAAACAATTAAAGAACATTACTACACATATTCATAAAACCTGCTGCAATGTAGTCAGTACAGAAATATATTTATTTATAAGAATGGTTTTATATCAAACTCTTCATTAAGATCACAGGGAGACATTGTTTTTAAATAATGAATCCAAAAAGTTTCCCGTTGGAGAAGCCTTTTATCATGATCTCCCCCCTCTAGACGGTTTGTTGACCCACTCCACCCCGAAATATCTGTGGGCGCTAACATTATGCCCGGCTAGTTTTAAATAAGCGGCGACAGGACTGCGCTCATCCCCTGTTCTAAGGTTATTTCTGTGCTCACTGATTCTGATCCGTAGCGCTCTCATTGTTTTGCCCACATATGCTAAGCCACATCATGGGCAGCGAATTAAATAAATAACATATGTGGTGCTACATGTAATGACACCGCGAATGGATGTTGTCTTGCCAGTGTGTGGATGATTAAAATGTTTGCATTTATGCGTGTACGAGCACTGGACACAACTGCCACATTTATAGTTACCAGCTGGCATACTAAGAAAGGACGTCGTAGGTTGCGGATGTGTATAATTTTTAACTAGGTCGTCTTTTAAGTTAGGGGCACGCTTAAAAACAAGCTTAGGTTTTTCTGGAAAAACTCATTAGTTTAGGGTCTGAATCAATAATGTGCCAATGCTTGTAGAAAGATTTAATAAATTCTGACACAAGTGGGGAATATTTTACGCAACATAAAGGGGACGTGTTTGGATTTTTAGTGCGCTTATTTGATGGAAGACACTCATCTTGTGTTATCTGATCAAAACGTTTTATGGCCGAATCAACCCAATCTTGTTTATAACCTCTATTGAGAAATCTTTTTGTCAAGTCTGCAGCCTGCGTTGAGTAAGATGTGTTGTCGTTGCATATTCTACGTACTGATCGGAAGACTTTTGACCAACGGCATGGGATGAAAACTATCCCCATGCAATATAGTATTGCGATCCGTGGGGCTTGCGAAAAAGATCAGTTTTCATGGTCGTGCCATCTTTGTATACCTGAATATCCAGGAAACTGATGCAATGTTTATTGTATTCCAAAGTAAGTTTCAAATGTTCATACAAGAGTTAAGATACGCATGGAAGCCCATTAATCAATCTACTGTGCAGTCAATAATCAGAAAAATATCATCGATAAACTGCTTGTAGAATAAGATCTTAGGATGGAATGGGTTTCTCTGGTGCAGCACAAATTGGTTTTCAAAGAGACCCATATATAAGCAGGCATAGTTAGGAGCCATTTTACTTCAAATGGCAGTGCCTTTTTTTTGTATATAGAACTTATCTTGAAAACGAAAAAAGTTATTGGTCAGAACTATATTAGTCAAGCATGCACTCAGTGCTGAGTTTTGGCTCATATAATGCAATAATCTTCACTTTTCACAATTAGCTAATTGTGGCAGCTGTAATTGTATTCACAATTATTTTTGTTATTAATTGTTCAGCTCTATGAAAAAGACAAAGTAACCAAACATTCGGGACATTACTAAAAACATTCAGGGCTTAAGCCCCATCTGTCAGGGAGAGACGCGGATTAAATTGCTGGTGCAACACAAACGTTTATTTTATCCTCAATGAGCACAGAATTGTTTGATGAAGTCTTTGAACAGAATCGACTCAAAAGAGTGATTCATTTGTAAATGAGCATCGCTCATGCCCATACAAAGGACACAGCGCGCTTGGAATAAACTCATTTAACAACGTATTGCATTAAAATAAAGTAACGAGAGGAACGTCGCCCAACGTAACAAAGTAAAAGTACACCTTGTGTCCCTGACAGGAAAATACCCTGCTGCGCGATCTGTGACAGTAGGCGCGGCGTCATACTACACATTAGAATTGCGCGAAAATATAACGATATTCGAAAAAGCTATTTATGATCCCAACCCAACTTTGATTAACGGCGATATTTTTTTTATCGCCCGATAAGAGTCTCACGTTAACGCAGCACGTTAACGCCGATAACGGCCCAGCACTAGTTCCTTCTGATCTTTCTTCCTCTCTGCTTTCATTATCCTTTATTTCTACCCTTTTTTTTTTGCCTTTTCACCTTTCCTTGTTTCCTCCCAGACCACGTGTAAACCTTTTTTTCCTAATCTCTGTATCTGAACAGTACCTGCAGTGCGTTGGGCCAGGCAGAATCTTCCAGACTGAGTTCTTTTATCTTAAATGTCGCACATTTACCGGTTCACTGTCATGCTGTGTGTGGGGCAGGCCCGGTAAACTATGTGCAGATAACAGAGGACAGTCCTACTAAATCACACTGTCACATTACCTTGTTGCCATGATAGTCCTGTTGACCTCTGTGTTGCTAAGTCACTGCAGATATTACTGATAATCGGAGACTCCATTTTGTGGATTGTTCACTTTGTTTGCCACCACCATTTTACCTGTTACATCTTTTTAATTGCTTTATTACAACTTTATTACACTGTAATACTTAGTTGTACTTTCTGTGTGTGTCTATAAAATATGCATCATGGTGGCTGTTTTATTATGAACAGTAATTGCTATCAATTGTTCAAAAAGACTGAAATTAAAGCCCCTTAATGAAGAGAAATTACACATTCCGCATCAGTGGATATGTACTGGTCTATTGGCTTTTTAGTTACCAAGCAATGTAGAAACTTGCCGTATTAGTACATAATTAATTTACCTTCACAGAATGCTAACCTATAGTCCTATCAGAATTTGAAGTCTAAACTGTCCATTTTTATATCATCATTTAACAGGCAGGTTTAAATGCTACATTTAATTGCCTAGAAAGACTCTTGTTCTCATCAACAGTTGTCAAGTAGTCACAATTCTGTCTCGGGAAATCATTGGTCGGCTTCCGCTCTATGCCTAATTGAATCAGACCCTTTTACCCGCCATATTAATGAGTGCACCTGCACATCACACAATATAAAGTGACAGTATAATGGCATTAGAGATGATTAGATCTGCTGACTGTTTGGTTTGAAATAATTAGGCTAAATACACTTTATGTTCAAACACACTGAGTGGACTTTAAACGTAGCCACGATGAGCAAGTTGCCAAGATGCAGCTCTAAAAAACAAAAGCATATTTGAAACACTGTAGACACCATGTTGTAAGAGTCAATTGTGCTCTTTCAGGTCCTAATGACTCAAAGTGTACATATAGTAGTTTTAATTGGAACTGGAAGCTTGGAGGCATTTTAAAAATGATACTATAAATAGTCCTTTCAGGCTTTGCTTGACTTATTTACTTATGGAGGATGAGAATAAAACGCAGCTGGCTTAGGAGCATTCAGAAATGTGCTGCATTAAATCAGGCTTCATTCTTTGAATGCTGTTTAATACAGCCGAGATGATAAGCCATATATCATCATTCTAATCTTGATAATTCCTTTCTGGTTAATTACATTTTTCTTTTGGTTATTGCAATGTGACTCATGCTGTTTTTTGAGCATCTTACACCATGATTGTTGCATTTTTAAGACAGCATGTTAAGTTAAAATTAGTTCTTCTTTTAAAAATGAGTTCTGGTCTATTCCATTGAGCTCCATTCATCTATCACGTTACGAAGCACACAAAGACACATATATCACTGGAACAGTCTTTAATTCAAAACTCACAGTACAGGCAGGAAAAACTCAGGGAATCACAGGAGAAACAAACCACTGACAAATAACTGAACTGAACTGAATAATTGAAGACAAATAACTGAACAGAACAGGGAGCATAAATACAGGAGCTAACGAAATTATTAATGAGACAACAGGTGAACGGAATAATCAATCAAGGGAACGCTAGGAAACAGGGTCAAAATGAAAACTATATTAAACTGAATATATACTAGCAGTTTTGCACTTAGCATGGCACTATTAGCCCCTGGTGGTAGTTGTAAATGCACCACCCATTGACGGCCATTCAGCTTTATGTTGCTGTGACAAACTTTGTTGATGTAATTGTTCTGCTCCAATATAAACCTCTTTGGGTGAACCCGAAACCGGGTTACAGTGATTATACACTAAAAATAAAGGATCTTTATTGCCATCTATGGTTTCATGAAGACACTTTAACATCAATGGAACCATTCCATTGCATAAAGAGTTCTTTATAGTGGAAAAAGGTTCTTTAATTATTAAAATATTCTTCAATTTAAGAAAAATAAATGGTTCTTTTAAGAACTGTTCATTGAAAGATTATTTAGGGAACACAGATTGGTTCTTCTGGCTCTATGGCTATCAACTGCGAACATCTTTTTTTTGGGACCTTTTATTTTTAAGAGTGTAGGGCTACTTTAGGATTGAGAAGTTAACTAGTACTCAGCAAGTATAAAATGTTTTTTTTTTTTTTTTTTTTGAAAATATGTCGTTTTTTATATGCTCATTAGAATATGACAGTTCCACTGATAAAAAACAAAAAAAGTAATAAAAGATAATAGAGTAATTAACACATTTTGACTCCTCTGAATCCGGATGCGTATGTTTCTAGTTGATTTATTAAACGTTGAAATGTATTGGAAAGGCTCTGTGTGAATATGTCGCACTGCACCTTGGTTTAAAATACCTTCTGAAGTCTGAAATTTACCATGTCAACAGCATTGACCCCTATTTCAACTCTAATCCTTTATTTCATACTGAAGGCACAAAGGTATTTATTTTGATTAGTTCTTCAGCTCACTGTTTCCATTCTGAATGCTCACGGAGGATTTTTGAGATGTGCTTATCTTTTCATTTATTTGTTATTTTGCTCGGCTGCACAAAGTCGCTCTGCATAATTTTAATAAATATATTCTATATTGACTTAGCTAGCACCTATCTGACATATTACATGCTTATGGTATTAGGAAATCCATTTCCTCTTTTTTTAGCAGCCACTGTAATTTCAGGTCCTTATTAAATTTGGCTGAATGTCAGCAAAATAACAGAAATGACCTACCATTATCCAGAGAGTGTTTCCTGAGGCACCGCCGTTTGTGTATTCTTGGGAAAGTTCTGTTGAATCAACCTAGTGTTGGGATAGATGGCTTTATAGTCCATGAATCGAAACGCTGCCGGAAAACTCTCTGAATAGGGCGAGGGAATAAAAGTCCTAATGCATGCAATAGGCCTCATCATTCATTGGCTATTATCACAGATCCTGGAGCCTTTGAAAGAGACATTACCGAGATGGGATGTGAGCAGAATTCAAATATTGAAATTTTTCATTCTCTTGCTCACTCATATTCTTTCCCTGCAGCAAATGCAGCTATGCCTAGATTAGATTTGTAGTTCAACAAAGTCAATTTAGCCCTTGAAGATTGATTTTAGATCTAAAAAATGTCAATTCCGGCTGTCTCTGTAACTTTTTTTTTATCTGTTTTGATGTGTAAATGATAGAAAGAAGACATTTTGCTTGCGTTTAACACATAAAAAACTGTGCATGCTTTTGGTAACAGAAACTGGTAACAGCCTGCAGTGTGATAGATTAACTAAAACTGTTTAAATAGTATTTTACTTATTTTATACCTAGAAAACCTAAAATAAACGGTGACCTGTTATATGACCTACAATTTGCATTTATGTACAATAGATGCATTTTTAACTGTTATGCATCAGCTACTCAAAAGCAAAAATTAATGAACTGAAGTGTAATTTTTCCTTGTTTATTCAAGTGCCGATAAATTAATTACAAAGAGATGAACCAGACAAAACCTGCTAAGTTAGATATAATTATTTCATTTGCCAGATGTTTCTGTAAATTACAACGAGATATACGGAGTTCTATATAAATTCATAAAAGACATGTTTATAATATCAATCTTTAATCAATTTTAATCTATTTACAATATTAATCTCTATCTGTAAATGAAGATAGCTTGATTTTTTTAAAGAATAATAAGCAATCATTGACATCTTAGATGATCTTAGTATGCCTTGATGCAAAAATCTGCACACGTTTATGAAATGAATCTGCTTAACTTCACAGTAAATCAAATCCAGAAATGTTTCTCCCTGCTTTAAATGCACAAGATGAGCTGCAACTGATGTTAAAGACATCAGATCTATTTCCAACCGTGAAAGATGGTAAAATCATGCAATGCTGTTTCTCTGAGCTGATAGAGATCAGAGCATAAGGCTTTAGCTTGTTATAGATAAATGAATATTTCTGCAGATGAAATCTGTTCCGTAAGCAGTCTAAAGTAGAACAACTGAGTAGGGTGATAAATCAGTTAATGCATCAACTCATCACATTAGATATTTTGAAATTCTCCATTTTTCATGTATGCACAGAAACTTAGTCAATTGCAGTATTATTTGAGCTCACCTTATTCGTGCACTTGTTTCGTTTGAGGCCATTCATTCACTGCTCAGACTGAGCTATTATGACTCATAAAGAGTTCTAGCTCTTGATACTTTATGGAGCACTATTTACAGAATGCATAAACAAAACTTATGTCTGCCTAGATTTCCTTTGAGAATTTGTTGAGCGTTCAAAGCATCCAGGAATATGCCATTGCATGAAGCATGATGTTTTGATGAATGTATCTCCTGCATGAAAGCATCCCTTATGGCTAACTTAAATGTTTTTGCAAAGTGGGCCAAGACATCCATCAGGATTTACTCAAGCGGCTACATATGTGCCATTGCAATCTCTCAAGATGACAAAGGCTTGACCTATGAATATTAATGAAGTTATGTTTATTATTTAAATGTGTTGATCAGAGATCAGGTCCGTAAAGTATTTGCTATTTCCAAGATAAAACTGCAATGTGAACAATGTATTAACAACATGCAATTATTAAAGTAAAAATTTCAACATCAATTTTGTGTAATTATAATGCTCTCATTACAGTGATTTTAGGCAGGAATCATTCTTGCTGACCAATTCAATTGGCCAACTTTTGTAAGCGAATGCATAAATGCATGAATTATTGAGCACGACTGCATGAAAAATAACCTTTTTGCAATAAAATGTATGGAGTTCAGGGTTTTAACCTGCCCTGATACAAGTTTTTGGGTAACACTTTACAGTAAGGTCCATGTGTTAAAATGTTAATGCATTAGTTCCCTTTCACTCGAGAACGTCAGACGTAGTCGACGTCGACTGAATGGGGATCACGCTTAGGGAGTCTGTCTTATTCGTACTACTTTTTAATCAAGCCATTGCATTGGTGTGCGTGATTACATGCACCGCCCCGCTGCGCGGGTATAAACATGGAAGTGGACGCACGCACCAGTTGCCTTTTCGCTTCGGAGCTGATTGTATGTCTCTGAAGAGTACCATTGTTTAAACAAGAGTGTCGGTGTTCTTGCGGGAAGACTTCCCAGTGTTGGTGTTTACTGCGCGAGTGCAGCGGTGATCGCGAGCTTCTCAAGCTCTTAACTGCTGTTAACAGCATCACATTTCTATTTGTTTATGTGTTTGATGGTTGGTTGGAGGGCAAGAATTGAGTGCTTCACTGTTTCAGTTCACTGTTCAGTGTTGCTGCGGTCATTCCCTGTGTGCTCCAGCACTGGTGACGGTCCCATTTCCTAAAAGAGCAACACGGGTGCGTTTGCTTCTTTTAAAAAAAAAAGATGTCATTCCACCCGTGCGTTTCTGGATGCATTCGTTCCCTGTCTCTCTGAAACGGTCACAATTGTTGCATCACGTGTTTGGGCTTACAGCACGCTGAAGCAGCTTTTGTGGACAGTTCATGTTCCCATTGCAGGAATATGACTGTCGCGGTGTTGAGGTCGAGACTCGCCTTCGTCCGCGAGGTGCGAGTCCCCATTACCATGCCCCGCTTTCGGGTGCCGCGTGGGGTGGGTGATAGGAGGATAGTGTTGGATGTCTCGCCCGGTAACTATTCCCTGTGGGCTCCTCACTCCTCCCTTCCACCGTAGCCGTTGAAGTCCCCTGTGGAGCGTGCTAGTCCATCTGTAATGGGTGGGTCGGCCATTTTACCAGGGGCTCCCTCAGAGGACAGAAAGCCGATTGCAGCATCTGAGGGTGACCTGGCCTCTGGAGATGATGACTCGACTGTGTTATCTCCCTCTGGTAGGTTGGTTGGCTTACCAGAATCAGTGGAGGGTTCGGATGCAATCGGCTACCTGAAAGATAATCTCCCTAAGTGGATCCCTTCATTGGTGGACCGAGACATTGTCATTGAAAGGGCACATCGTGTGTATGATGGAGGAGAGGCTAACTTCAACAAGCCGTGCGCCCTCATCTTCAGATTACTGCGTTGGCAAGACAGATCAGCTATCCTTAAAGGGGCACGTCAAGTTTATCCAGTGAAGTACGCATCCAATGGAGCCACCCGATCTCTGACCGCTTCGGCACCAACAGCTATAGCATTATCCTGTTCTTCCCCTATACAGTCCAGCGACAACAGCAAAATGAAAGAGCTTCAGTTCTGCCATGAAGAAGGCTAAAGACATTGGCCTGGAGCCATTCCTCATCTATCCCACGCGGATTACACTGCAGTATAAAGGCGGAAAAAAGATGTTCGACACTATCCCGCTATCAAACGCACTTGTGTTCTTGAGTATCTATATCGTAGAAAGGTAGATCGCCCTAATCCAAGAAACACACCTAAAACAAGCCAATGTGGCACGATTTCAAAATAAACATTACAGATTAATTGCATCATCGTGCGCCCTAAATAAGACCAAGTGAGTATGCATCCTTCTTAACCGGAAAACATCCTGCAATGTAAATGTCACTGGAAATGATGAGAATGGAAGACTTGCTTTTGCCCGAGTTTGCATACTCAATTATAAATTAGCTTTCACATCCATATACTGCCAAATGAGCCTGACAGAGACTTTTTTTCTTACATTGGAAACAAACTGTTAGAACAAAATGACTGTTCTTTAGTGGTGGGGGGTAATTTCAATGCAGTCCTTAATCCATCTCTTGATAAATCTAATTCAGATGCAATAGCCACTCCTTCATCTAACATTATTGAATACGCTTCTCAAAGATCTAAATCTTGTTGATATTTGGCGTATGCAGAATGCTTCTGCTAGAGATTACACATTTTTCTCCAACAGACATAAGTCATTTTCCCGGATAGACTATATTTATCTTAAACTAGCCCAATTAGCCCAACCCTAATTGCAGGACATACGTCTATTACTATCATACCAATTCTACTATCTGATCACTCAGATTGCACTATTATGCAACATCGATCTGCCCAACATTAAGACAAAGGCCCCCAGGTGGCGTTTAAACACATCTTTACTAACTAACTCTGGATTTCTTAGTTCACTAAAGGACAATTAAAAGATTTTTTGGATATTAAAGGTGAACTAAGTAACTTTTTTACCTTAACCGAACAGCTTTGGAGTCATTGTAATGTTTATATAACTGATTTCGTGTTGAATGGTGGTCGTCTCGCACCCCCCTGGTGCCTGTGAGCCGCAAAACCACCCTTGCAACTTTGGGCCGGCGGGCCGCCGCCCTCTTTGTTAGGAAGTATCGTGTGATATCCGGTCTCGCGAGGTAACGAATTGCTTTACGGCAAAAAACAGATCTGATAAAATTCTGATAAAATGAGCATCAAACAGAAACAACCCGGCGCCGTATACATGTGGTGTTCGAGGCGCAGGGCGCTCACAGCTCTTAAAGGGGCCATACCTTATTTCCACTCGTTACAGCGTCCATCCTACTAAACAGGTACCGGTGTACAGGGAGAGGGGATCCGGCCGTGAGTGCGAGCCATCTCTGCGTGAGTGCTATTCACGACAGTACATGTACTCCACAGCGACTCTAGGGGTCGCTGTTTGACAAAAACGGAATTCCTACTTAGTGCTGCTTTAACAGAAAGGAATGCTCTAATCCACAAGTTTTATGGTAGGCCACAAAGTGTTTTATTCGTGGTTTCTGTATTTCATTCTCCTCAACTTTAGCTAAAACAAAAGCTTCCCAGATCACAAATCTTGAAAACAAAATAGAATCATTAGAGAACTTACAAAAACATAGCTTCTCAGATGATCAGTCTAAACTACTGGCATCTTTGAAAGATGAATACAATATAGTGGCCGTATCAAAGGCGGAATTTATCCTGCATAGAACTAGACAGCAATAAATACACTTGATGGCAAAATCACAACTAATCCGCAGGCCATTAATAATACATTCTTAACATTTTATGAAAATCTATACAAATCAGAGATTTCTTATGACGATGCTACCAGTATACATTTTCTTGACAAATTGGAGCTTCCCTGTCTCAAGCAAACTGACCAAGATGATCTGGAAGTTGCATTAGGGCTGGGTGAGCTACATAGAGCTGTGAAATGTCTCAATAAAGGCAAATCGCCTGGATTGGATGGTCTCCCACCAGAGCTTTATGTAGAACTCTGGGACATGGTTGGCACACTCATGCTGGATTCATTTAATTTTGCAATCAAGAGTGGGATATTTCATAGAGACCAAAAAATAGCACTCATCACCTTACTCTTGAAAAAGTGAAAAGATCCCTTTGAGTGCTCTAGTTTTAGACCAATATCCTCACTTACAAGTGATCTTAAGATATATGCCAAAGTACTTGCTCTGCGCCTGGAAAAAGTGATTCAATCTCTAGTCAATGAAGACCAAACAGGCTTTATCAAGGGACGCTATGCATCTGATAAAATGAGAAGACTGCTACACATTATAGATGTGGCAGAGACACACCCAAATCCTTGTGGTGGATTTTCACTTGACGCAGATAAAGCCTCCGATAGGATAGAGTGGAAATATATGTTGGCAGTATTGTAACGTTTTGGTTTCAGGCATCATTTTATAGCAATGATCAAGGCGCTATACCACTCACCTTCAGCAAGTGTTCTAACAGGTGACATAATCTCTTCTCCTTTTAACCTGCACTTTTATTTTGTCTTTCTCTGGAACCTCTAGCACAAGCCATTAGGCAATCTTCAGCTTCCCCTATGAAAATTGGTCACCATAGTCATATTATATCCCTGCATGCGGATGATATAATTTTGTTCTTAGATAACGTTGACACCTCTATTCACCCAGTCATTAGGGAATTTGCCTGTCAGTCTACAAAATTAATTGGACAAAATCTGCACTTATGCCTCTAAATAATATGCACACAAATGCTCCTATTCCCATCTATATCCAGACCAAAAGCGCTTTTACATATCTGGGCATTACAATCTATAAAAACATACATAAAATTAACAGAGACAACTTCAACACTATGCTAAGCAAAATAAAATTAGACATTCATAGATGGAGGAATCTAAAGACGTCTCTTCAAGGTAGAATTAATACAGTTAAAATGAACATATTGCCCCGTCTCAATTTCCTTTTCTTTATGTTACCACTCTGCCCCCCTCCAAATTACTTTAAAGACATTCACTCCATGACGGTTTTATTTGGGATGGGAGATGGCCTAGGGTTCGTTTGAATACACTGCAACGACCCTAATTGCTGGGTGGTTTGGCAGTATCAAACTTTGAACTTTATTATTGGTCATTTCAGATCAGAGCACTCAGCACATGGGTTGACCCACAGTCTACCACTGCATGGAGATTGATTGAATCTAAGATATTACCACACAAGCTGCAAGAAATCCTATTCTCTAGTGTAACAAATAAAACAATTAAAAATAATTTTGGGCCCATCATTGCAAACTCTATACAAGTGTAGAAGAAAGCAGAAAATTGGATGGGCGGCCCTTCTAAATTCTGTCAGAACATCTAATCAACCATTTAATCAACCATCTTGGTCATCTCTTGGAGTGAATACTTTAGGTAATATACTGTATATGACACTCAATGTCTTTGTTCCATACAAGACTTAAGAACACACTTTTCTCTTCCTGTGTCCTCCTATTTTGTTTACATTCAGCTAAGATCAGCCTTAAAAACTTGTGGAGTTCCCTGGAATTCTCCTCTCCCCTCGCATCCCATGTTACAATGGATTGCACAATTACTGGGCAGATCTTCTGTCTCTTTATTATATAGTGCACTAATTCAGCACAGTGCCAAGGCTCTACCAATTGAATCCATATGGAACAGGGAGTTGGGGAGTTTAAATATAAACCTAGATTGGGAGAGAATATGGTGCAATCTAAGTATGACTTCTAAGAACCTAGCTCACCAACTAATTCACTTCAAAACCATACATACTGTAGAGCCTACATCACACCTTATAAGAGATTCCAGATGAAATTACAAGCTACTAACAGCTGTCATATATGTAACACTGCTTCACCTGGAACGTTTTTACACATGTGTTGGGATTGTACAGTTATCTCTAAGTTCTGGTTGCATGTAAACTCAGTTGGAACGGACATACTTGACATTTTTTTATGTTCCTGATCCTGGTTTCTGTCTCCTTAATGATAATTCTGATATGAAGCGAATTCAGTTCAAAATGGTATTTGCCAGGTTTACCTCTGCAAAGAAAACAATTTTGAAAAACTGGTTTACTCCGGATATGTGTGTGGAATCATTCTGGATCCATAGCCTTGTCAACATTGTCAACCTTGAACATAAAAATGCGCAACTCAATAAGGCGCGACCAAGCGACTGTACAAGCTTGGAACTCTGTCCGTCCGTTCATTGCGGTTATAGGTGCACAGAACGCAAGCCTTAGGACCTCAGACCATCTCTTGTCTGTTTAGGAAATAAGCAGAAAGGGAAGGCTGTTTCCAAGCGAGGTTGGCCCACTGAATGGTGGCTGCCTTCATCTTGGTGAAAATCCCAAGATGCACGTGTCCACTTAGGTGGTGAGCTCCTCTGAAGTGAGTGTGTGCTCCCGCCTAGGCGTTGACACAGAGTGCTTCGCTAACAGATATTCTAGAGTTGGGGGCTGGGGCTGGGCGACACCCATAGTTGAACCGCTGCTTCCCGTGGGCTCCCTTCTCATGAAGCCAGTTTCACCGTGAGCCCGGTTCGAAGTGTCGGCTTGCTGCACCATTCCCCTCATATGGACTGGATACGTGCACAATTCTTGCTCCAGTAGAGTTCCCTCTTAACCGAACCCTGTTGAGTTCCTCCACACCCTCCGGCGACGGACGCGGCGGAGCATCCGAAGCCAGGCCTTGTGGAACCTGTGTTAGGCTGGGTCCATATGTTGCGATCCCTATGGTGATCCCACATGTGTATTCTTCCACAGTACGGCTCCCTGCGGCGAGCTCGTGTCTTCCCTCGGCAGGAGCCTGCTCTGCAGTCACTGTCCGGTTGGGTCTCCCCCTGTCACAGGCTGGAGTCACACCAGTGACATTCCATATGTTGTACTGCCCGGTCTTCCACCCAGTTCATATGTGTATTCTACACATGTTACCTCCCTTTGGGCAGGATTTGGCTTCCGCTGCGTCCCTTCCTTCCATGTACAGGGAACGCTTTCTCAGTGGTCCTGTAGGAACAGCAGTGACTTCCCTGGCCTAAAGCCCTGTCCCTTCTCCGCCTTAAAATGCAGGGGGATCAGGAGGCTTCTGTCTAGGCACTGGAGGGTGGCAGCACTAGTGGCGTTTTCATTAGATCCCCATTCAGTCGACTTCGACTACGTCTGACGTTCTCGACTGAAGGAGAGAACGGAGGACGTAGTCCCCTCGCCACTTCTGCTGGACCACCTCTGACTCTGGGGGCTGATCGACTCCTCAGCGAAAAAAGCAACTGGTGCTTCCGCGTTTATACCCGCGCTGTGGGGCGGTACGTGTAATCACGCACACCAATGTTGAATTGGCTTGATTAAATAGTAGTACGAAGAAGATAGGCTCCCTAAGCTTGATCCTCATTCAGTCGACGTCGACTATGTCCTCCATTCCCTCCTTCAGGGGTTGCATATGCAACCAGGAATTTAATATGAGCTAACATTGATCAGTATATTTTTTTACAGCTTTTATAAACCTTAAAAACATATTGAGCTTGACATTAACTAAGATTAATGCTATATAAGTAGTATTGTTAGTTCATGTTATCTAATGTAGTTAACTAATGTTAACAAATTAAACATTATTGTAAAGTGTTACCAGTTTTTGTTTTAATGAAATAAAATTGTAGCTCCACATCACAGAATGTCTATCTGATTTCACTTTAAAGCACACAAACAAGCAACAGAGAAGCAGAGAGCGTGTCTAAGAGTCGTGCACGGCACAGAACACTGTCGCTTTCCGTCACAGATGACAACTGTAACGACCACTCATAAAAACATAAAACTGGACAAAGATTGCTTCTCAAAACACACACTAACAAACTGAAACTCCTGCCAAGCAATTGGAGATGCTTTTGTTGTTGATGTATTCAGTTGGCCAAGGCGAATAGTCTCTCCTGCTACTATTGTAAATGGCAACTATGCCATTTAACAATGGTTATTTTGGAAAATAGTTTCAAGTTTGATTCTTGCTTTTAGCAAGTCGTGATATAATTTCCTTTTTTCTCTCAACACATTTCCAGTCCACTATCTGCTGTAGGCTGTCTAAACTCAAATACATAAATAAATAAATGATAATTAACCCTACTTAAAATTGATTAAAGAACGTTTTTCCACACAATTTAATTCATTTCATTCCGATTAAGTCAGCTCCATTGGGTCAACACACTTTAGTTGGATTAGGTCAATGTAGGTCAATGTTTAGTTGGATTAGGTCAATGCGATTAGGTTAATGTATAGTAAGATCAAATTAATTTTATTAGGTTTGTTTAACTAAGCCTTATTACATCTGTGCTACTTTAATTAATTTTTATTTTAGTTCACTGTAAATGATTGCTGGTTTAAAAAGTAAGTAACCTGGTTGCCTAAACTTCACTGAAACAAAAAATGTTAGTTAATACAAAGAAAGAGATTAGTTTAATCAGTGGAATTTCAAAATATGTTTTCTGAACAACATTAGTGAAAATAAGTTGATTTGACAAAAGGGAAAAAAAGTTGTGATGAATCATGAATATATTTTGTTACATTGTTGGTGCTATAATTGATTTAGTATTATTCACATTTAATCATTTAACATACTTTTTTTCCAAAGCGACTGACTTACAAATGAGAACTGTAGAAGAAATTAAATCAACTAGAGGGCAACATATGAAAGTGCTATGCCAAATCAAAAATTAATAAAACAAATTTTTTTTTAATAACTTTGATTGTTTTATAAGTATGTATATATATATATATATATATATATATATATTAGTGCTGTCAAACGATTAACATATTTAATCGCGATTAATCGCATTAATGTCATAGTTAACTCGCGATTAATCGCAATTAATCGCACATTTTTATCTATTCTAAATGTCTCTTGATTTCTTTTTGTCCCATTATTTTTTCTCATTTTAATGCTCTTATCAACATGGAAAAGTGGATCGGCTTGCTTTGTGCAAATGTTTTTATTTTTTATTTTTATTTTTTTATACATTTTATTTATAATTTTTTTACATTATTACAAAAAAAAGTAAAAAAATAAAATAAAAAAAAAAGCCCTCTCTCCACAAGCAAGGTATTGGCTATTCAAAAAAAAATAACAAAAATAAGCAGTAATAAACATAGATTTACAATTAGTCTGTGGTCATATCAAGTTGGGTCAGGATGTTCAGAAAAGGAGTCCAAGTCAGTTCAAAGACATCTAGTTTTCCTCGGATAGAGTGAAATTTTTTTGCTGGTGTGCAGTACGACAGGAGTTCATTGGCCCAGTGTTTTTGGCTGGGGGGGGTGACACTCTTCCAATCCTTCAGTATACACTTTTTGGCAGCCGTTGCTGCCAACAACACAAAATGCTTCATATTTGAGTTCAGCTTCAATAGGGTTATGTCCCCCAGTAACCAAATCCTGGGATCAGCATCCAGAGGCTGTCCACAAACCCGATAAATTACTGATATGATGTAAGCCCAGTATAGTTTCAAACGGGAACAACTCCATAGCATATGGACAAGAGTTCCGACAGAAATGGTGCATCTTTGACATTGATCGGAGATGTCATTTCCAAATTTACTTAACCTGTATGGTGTAAAATATGTTCTATGAAAAATATTGAATTGAATTTGTCTGTGTTTAGTAGACACCAATTTTGTTTGTGCCAATTCCAATAATCTGTTCCAATTCTCGTCTGTATAGGTACACCCAAGATCAGATTCTCAAGTTTTCAATTGTAGTTTTATACACTGTAGATATTAACCCTTTAATTCTGTTGTGCTTGGGATTAAAGATGCATTTTTCAAGCAAAGATTCCTCGGGTCTGTGTGGAAAAATATCTTTAGTTTGACTCTTGATCCAGCTTCTAATTTGAAAATATTTGAAGAAGTTATGTTTATCTATATCATAAATTTCTGACATTTGACTGAAACTTAAAAAGACATTATTAATATAAAGATCACTGACAATTTTTACTCCTTTTCTCTCCCAGTTTTGTAAAATTCCATCAGCTAGAGCTGCTGGAATGCTGGGATTATTTGTAAGAGGTGAATAAACCGATAATTTTATGTTTTGTCCGACTAATGCATGTAATTGCTGCCAGGCGTCAAATGTAACAGAAATTATTGAATTTTGTGTGATTGTTTTTAGTTTCTTTTTAGATTCCAAAAATGGTATAATAGTTAATGTATTATCCTGTAATTCAAATTGTTCGATTGACATCCATTTTACTTCATCTACTCTGCAATGAAACCCCACAAGGCACGAAGTTGTGCAGCCAAATAATACATTTTAAAATTTGGGAGATTCAAGCCACCTTTAGAATAAGGTGCCTGTAAGGTAAGGAGTTTGACTCTCTGTGTTTTGTTGTGCCACAGGAAGGAAGTAAGTGATTTATCTAATTCCTTGAAAAATGGCATAGGGACCTTCAGTGGTAAACACTGGAATAGGTAAATAAATTTGGGTAATAGATTCATTTTTATTGTGTTAATCCTTCCAATCAGGGATAGGGGGAGGGCCATCCATCTAAGTAACTATTTTTTTGATTTATTAAGCAATGAGGAGTAATTTTCTTCATATATTTTGTCACAAGTGCTACAGATATTGATTCCTAAGTATTTGAAGCCCTCATGTTTTTTTTATTGAAAACAACATTGGCATATACTGTGTTCAATTTCACACTAACATTCTCACTTGGAGCAAATAATCTCTCACACAATGTAACACTGTCCATCAATAAAAGGGTGAAAGAAATACTGACAGGTACTGATATTGACGAGGGGGCGGAGAATTCGCATCAGCTGTGTGTGTGTGTGTGCTTGGCCATCAAGTGGTGTTTCAAAATAATTAAATTCCTCTTCTTTATTTTAATTATACATGTATACCTCCTTTCCATTGTTTTTTTCTTTCTTTCTTTTTCTTGTTTCTAATATGTGATTCGAATGTTCTTAAATTTCATTGATATGAATGTTATCTATAATGCTCTTCATATCTTATGATGATTTGTAATAATTTAGAACAGTATATGTGAAACATTTATATCAACTGTATTATGTCATATAATTTTGAAAAAAAAAGAAAAGGGATGTTTCAGACTGGACGTGCTGCGATGATGATAGCTCAGTTCACAACGACAAAACACACAGATCACTTTGGTCTTGTCAATGGAACCATTTGGCAACTTTTTAAAAGTAAACTTTCAATTCAGAATCTTATTGGCATCCATTTCGGCGTCTCGCGCTCGTCATCCACTTAAAACGCAACGTTAACCAACTATTTGGCCGGCTCGCAAGCCCAAACGAGTGTGTGCGGCGTCGTGCCTGTTGTTTTGTTTCCGGTCTAGCTAGATACGCTTGCGCTTTGGTCGACGAAGCAACAAAACGTCGCGCAAGCCATTTAAATGAATGGGTTTCAAAGCACCGCGCCGCGCCGCACATGCCGCGTCCTGATAAAAAGCATGTGAAAAAAAACTACAAAGTTTGCTAGGCCAAAAAGGCCGTTAATCGCGCGATAAAAAAATTAACGCCGTTAAAATGGGTTTGCGTTAACGCCGTTAATAACGCGTTTAACTGACAGCCCTAATATATATATATATACTTATATATATATACGTTCCACCACATCCCAAAGATGCTCTATTGGGTTGAGATCTGGTGACTGTGGGGGCCATTTTAGTACAGTGAACTCATTGTCATGTTCAAGAAACTAACTTGAAATGATTCGAGCTTTGTGACATGGTGCATTATCCTGCTGGAAGTAGCCATCAGAGGATGGGTACATGGTGGCCATAAAGGGATGGACATGGTCAGAAACAATGCTCAGGTAGGCCGTGGCATTTAAACAATGCCCAATTGGCACTAAGGGGCCTAAAGTGTGCCAAGAAAACATCCCCCACACCATTACACCACCACCACCAGCCTGCACAGTGGTAACAAGGCATGATGGATCTATGTTCTCATTCTGTTTACGCCAAATTCTGACTCTACCATCTGAATGTCTCAACAGAAATCGAGACTAATCAGACCAGGCAACATTTTTCCAGTCTTCAACTGTCCAATTTTGGTGAGCTCTTGCAAATTGTAGCCTCTTTTTCCTATTTGTAGTGGAGATGAGTGGTACCCGGTGGGGTCTTCTGCTGTTGTAGCCCATCCGCCTCAAGGTTGTGCGTGTTGTGGCTTCACAAATGCTTTGCTGCATACCTCGGTTGCAACGAGTGGTTATTTCAGTCAAAGTTACTCTTCTATCAGCTTGAATCAGTCGGCCCATTCTCCTCTGACCTCTAGCATCAACAAGGCATTTTCGCCCACAGGACTGCCGCATACTGGATGTTTTTCCCTTTTCACACCATTCTTTGTAAACCCTAGAAACGGATGTGCGTGAAAATCTTTCCCATTCTGACATTCAGTTTGGAGTTCAGGAGATTGTCTTGACCAGGACCACACCCCTAAATGCATTGAAGCAACTGCCATGTGATTGGTTGATTAGATAATTGCATTAATGAGAAATTGAACAGGTGTTCCTAATAATCCTTTAGGTGAGTGTATATATATATTTTTTAATCAAATTAAAATATGTATTTGTTTTTGTTTACAAGTACAAATACAAGTACATCAATAACAAGTGGCAAAATAAAAATCTGCCCATCTTGGCATACAGAATTTATCTGTCATTTCAAACCTTTTATTACTCACACACAAGAATGAGTTTAGCAATGATTGAGGTAAAAAGTTGAAAAAAAGAAGTGACGAACTCTCTTTATATTGGCTTGACTGAAACCAGACACGGCACCATTAGCTGCTGGTGGATAAATTGAAGTTGTGCTGACCAGGTAAAACCACTTAAAAACAGGAGCTGGTGCACTTACTAAAGGCCTATCATTTACTAGCAACTGCTGACAGCCTCTGGGTTATTAATAGATCTTGCCGAAATGAAAGTAAACACAACCTTAGCTTGGAGGTACTGTCTGTCTTCTTTAATGTGCCAGGTAATAATGGCTGTACTTAGTTTCCTCACAAAGATAAATTGGCACAGCCTAAGAGCGCTAGGAAACTCTACCATTCTGGCTAAATGAAAAACTCATCCCAGGGGAAGAAATATTTTAAAACATCTTAGGGAAGCACTGTTCAGTTGTGTTAGTCAGCAGAACCGCACCATAAAAAATGAGCTGTTTAGATAAATCAATTAGGTAAAGAATAGCAGTGCATCTCCATTTCCGCAAGTTGCTAAGCTATTCTATCTCACTTGTGGCATTGTATAATGTTGGGCAAGTCTATATATTCCAAATAGTGTTATTTGAAGGTTTATTCCAGTGTCTTGCCTCATATACTGCCATTGTAAGTGCATTATCGTAAACATGATTTTAGGTTGCATTTACTAATGTATGAAAGACAATTCGAAATTATTTTCTATAGCACAGATGAGCTTATATTTATATTTAGCTATAACAATTGTGTCCTCCAAAATATATATATTTTTTTGTTGTTCCAACATTGCAAAAATGATCTTCTTAAAGGGATAATAATAATAAAAATTGCACATTTACTTTCAGAAAACAAACAAATATATTTTAAAGAATGCTACAATGTTTTTATACAGTAAAATGATAGTCATTGCAGTCCAGTGTTGTTCCTCACTCCATTGACTTCCATTGTATGGACAAAAACAGTTCTTGAAAATATCATAGTTGTGTTTCATTGCAGGTTTGTAATGACATGAGGTTGAGTAAATGATGACAGAATTTACGTTTTTTTGGGTGGATTTATTTTCAAGTTCAGAATCTTTGAAAAGAGTTATAATTACTGCAGAAACAGCATTACATATTGAGGCTCTAGTTATCATTGAATGTATCTAATGCAAGTGTATAACAGCATTGTCACATTTGTTTTAAGCATAAACAAGTTTAAAATAAGTGGAAAATATGCTTTTTGCAGTATAACAAAATAAACAATGTTCTGTGATGATGGGTCCTTAACTCAATCTGCTTGCAACCACATCATTCTCTGTAGGGCACAGATGATTGGTTCCTGCTGTATCAATAGCCAATGAGCTCTCTGTTCAACCTTCAAATGCTCAGTTAGCATTTGCCTTAACAGTGCAGCACACTTTCAGAAGCCCTCCACCTTCCCCAGCTCCACCTGTATATAAAATGAGACAAAAAGATAAAGTCATTAAGCCATATGCTGATATATTTTCCATGGAACGCAAAAGAAGACATTTTGAAGACAACTCTTTTCCATAGACCACCGCTGACCATACATGTTCTATTTCTATAAAGTAGAATGACTGCTGAACTGTATTTCCAAGTCTTCTGAAAAGAAACTAAATTAAATTTCCATAAATTATTAACTAGAATTCTTCATTCATTGTATTCAAATACAGTGAAATGTGGGCTATTGCAGAGAATTTTCAGTTAATATCAGCTTAAATTTCAGTCTGTTTGTCACACAAATGATAGCTGGAATGAAGCACACGGGTTATAGGACTATTTTAGTTTGACAGTCATGTTCAAGATGTAGAAAAGAGCCGCATGAATATTCTTCAAATTTTCTTCTTTTGTTTTCCACTGAAAAAAAAAGAAAAGCATATGGGTTTTCATTTCTCGGTGAACTATCCCTTTAGGTTTCTCAGCAGAGAAGTCATCATTAAGGGTTGTTACAGTATATTCAGCTGAACAATGTCTCAGAAACTCTATGAATGGTAATGTAATGGTGCACAGAGCAGAGGAAGGTAGATGGCTGGGAATTAATGCCTGCACTTTGAAAGCGGGTCTGCTCTTTCTGATGAAACCGGTGTTCTTTACAAAGCGTCTGGAAAATGGATTTTTCCACAGGTGCCAATAGCTTCTCTAAATGGCCACGTGCTCTAATATGTCTTGATGATTGACCACTTTCCTGAGCCCTGCAGGGGAGAGTTTCACAGGCTCAAGCTGCAGGGAATAAAAGCGTCAGGACTGTGAGATGGAGGACGGTACTGAGGCTGTGGAGGTGCTTTTATATAAGGCATGGGAGCATGTGTGCATTTAAACTGTGATGGGACTTTATTTACTTCAAACTCATCTCTGATTTAGGGATTTCATTTCACACAAACTATTCATTGCTTACCTGTAAAGCTTGTTTCTGTTCTATATAGAGCATCTTCTATGTTGTTAGTCCTGGTCTTTCTCACTATCTATCTACACCCAGATTATGTTCTACACACAGGTGCTTCATTTCCCTTTTTGAAAGAGATATTAGCTTTTGGGGACCTATAATGTGGATTATTTGAATGGATGTTTTATCAACCACTTCTTTTGGAATAAAGACATTTACCCATGGGTAAATAGGGTCATTTGAGTACTGACATCATGATTTTATGTTGCCAGGATTCAGTCGGGGTCGTACCTGAGCACCGGCTGGTTCACGCTCATTCTGGCCATGGACATGTGCAAGGAGATCCGAGTCTACGGCATGATCAATGACACATACTGCAAGTAAGACTGACATGCAATCTATCACTTGACAGTGGTCTTTAAAGCAGTTTCGCCTGTTTTCAGGGTGTAATAGGACAGCAGAGCTAATACAAGAGCAGTTGTCTGTAATAATACAAACATACACACCAATATCTTAGGTTCAAAATTGGAGTCATGAGGTGTATTTTTTTTTAAATTATCTTAATATGTTCAATAGATTCACTTAGAAGTTTTTTGCACAAAAAAACGATCAAATATTTGCAAAAAAAAGATTATTTTTAACTTTCATTCTGACACTGTCTGAAATAATCTGTTTCAAGTGGGTGGCTCCTTTAAAGAGTTAGTTCACCCAAAAATAAAAATTCATTAATTACTCACCTTCGTGTTGTTCCTGACACGTAAGACTTTCGTTCATCTTCCGAACACAAATGAAGATCTTTTTAATGAAATCTAGAGCTTTCTATCCCTCCATTGACAGCATACGCGACTACCTTTTTCAAACCCCAGAAAGATTGTAAAGACATTATTAAAGTAATCCATGTGACTCCAGTGGTTTAGCCTCAATTTTATGAAGGTTTGGTGGTAAGGGTGGGTTAAGGGGTAAGAGAAGGTCAACAATGTAATTATGGATGTATGAATTACAGCTGTAATTACATGCTGGTATTTTTTTCAACTATAAGTACAATGTAAAAATGTATGGACACAATAAGTGCAATGTATCAAATGATTCATTTAAATGTTACTGCATAGTAGTTAAAGACACTTAATATAAAGCGGGACCGAAGTTTCTTTGCAACTTTCCAACTCTTCTACAAATCTCGCAAACAAACAAGCCATTTTTGGACCTTGGTTATATAAAGGCTTTTTGTACTGTGGAGGACATTTTAAACTATATTGCAGGATATTGTAATGGTACAAAGACCTTTTGTATGTACAACATTTGATTTCTCATGTCATGACCCCCTTTAGGACCATTGTAACGTTGCAATATGTTGAACACCAAAGCAAAGTCTGAACACATTATTTAGTACTATTTATTTATTTACTGCACTCATTTTTGGTGTTCAAAATGTTCCTTCTGTTGTTTTCTCACACATTCCCCTGCATGTCTCCTGAGTCCTGACATTGTTATTCAATAGTTCTTTAGCAGCATAAAAGCCCTTTTATCATGAATCTCTCACTATGATTCCATTTTGATGATAGTGTCCTTAACAACCTCACAACCCCCCTACTGCAGATAGACATAAGCAAAGCACACAATAATGGGATTAGAGTGTTTGTAAAGTAGCTATTATAGTCTGTTTTCCCAACCATTTATTCATTTCGCTCTCCCTTTCAAAACAATGAGCAATTTTCATTCCAAAGCAACTCCCAGTCACCTGTAAAGACTGGCAAATGAGAAAACAGTGGCTCCAACAAAGTCATTTTCATGAAAGGCAGTTCAGCTGGGAAGTATCTATTTTAGCATAATGTGCTGAGCTGTTGTTGCAATTGACCTTGCTGGATCTCTTGTAATTAAAATTCAACAGGTGCTACTGGGAGAGAAAAATTGAATCTATTTGAGAGCAAAAAAAAAGTCTTCAGAGCTACCATTTCTCAGCGGGAATTCTCCTTATGGACTCAGTCTTTGAATTAAAAAGTAGCAATGAGTTAAAGCTTCCGCAAAATCAAAACTGCTACAGTACGTGCTTCATAGACTTTATTGTGCGTGATTCATCAGTGCATTCCAGGAAAAAATGTCCTTGTTTTTCTTTTTTCATATTTTTTTTTCCTAATGGTTTTTTCAGTTTCACTCAAGAGATACGTGAAGCTGTCCGATGGTCCACTTTAAACATTCCACTAAATAACTTGTCAACTACATGTCAACTAACTTTCATTAGAGTATTAGTAGGCTGTTAGGTCAGGGTTCGGGTTAGTAGAATACACTGACTTGTAGTTGCTGTAACGTGAATTGGCTGTAGAGACAAAACACACAAAATAGGAACATAGCACAGAGAAAACAAAACCAAACTGATCAAACACGTAAAGGCCCTTTCACACTGAGCACGACGCAATAAAGCTAAGCGAATCACAGACAAACGGAACATTCACACTGAATGTGAAACGATTGATTGCCTTCAGCTAATTCACGCCTGAACAATAGACCGTTTACCCACCGAGAATACATTTTTCCTCATGTGTGTATCTCGTAGGTTTTTCTATTTGGCTTTAACCTGCACAACATACAACAGTAAATTAAGATAAATAAAGTTTGGTACTACACAGAAACCATCATCGAGTGCGTGTAAAAACTTCAGACTGCGATCTAAAGTGGATTTTGGTTAAATAATGGGCATACGTGCATTATTATTTTTATAATAAACTGAACGTTTACACCTGCTTAGCATTTCTCATGTAAGACATGAAAATACATGAAAAACACATACAGAGCATATATCGTCATACTCATATATTTATTTGGCTTTACATTTCATCTGTAGAAATGTTTCTCTTATAGTTGTTTATGTGCGGAACTCAGAACGAGGAAATGAACACAACGTCGTCATTCGGAAGGGCAGGAGTTATGAGCACATAATACGACTGACAGCTCTAGAGCGAATGAGCTCTTTGACTCATAACAGACACGGGCAGAAGAAAACACCATTTCAAGCTCTTCATATAATATCATACGGGGGAAAATTGAGTAGAAAATGATCATCTGTATAAAGAACATGTGAGCATGAATCTGTTCTCAGACACCAATAATTAAAATAACTCAAAATCCATTCTCTTCTGGAATTCTTTTCTTCTGTGTTTACACAGGATTTAAAAACAGTGCCACCACTCTAACATTTTTTTGCAACAGTAGCGGCTCGGGGAAGCTCAAATCTAATTGGACGGCTTGTTTACTCGAGGGCCACGGGGGAAAAAATCGACACACTGGTCGGAAAAAAAGTCGTGCTTTGTCGCGCTGCGATTGATCGCGCCAGTTGTGAAAAACTCCATAGGGATCTATTGTTTTGATTCAAGAGCGTCATCGCAACGTACATTCGTGTCGCGTCACGCTTAGTGTGAAAGGCCCTTACAGTGGCAAAGTTACTTATAGTCAGTAGAACGTCGAAAGTGGACCATCGAAATAAAGAGTAACTTAAAATAGTTGTTAACGCCTTTTAAAATATAGGATAGTGAAAATGGCACTTTAATTGTCATGAAATAACAAAATAACAATTTCTTCCATTCTTTTCTTTTTTACTTTAGATCAGAAGGCTACCGGAAGGTCCCCTACCACTACTATGAAGCAGGAAGTCGTGACGAATGTGCCGAATACCTCTTGCACGAGAGCGCTCCTTACGGCGGGCACCGCTTCATCACAGAGAAGGCTGTTTTTGCCAAGTGGGCAAAGACGCACCCCATTAAGTTTTTCAGTCCGGAATGGCAGCTGTCATGACCAAGACTCCCATTCCTTCAGAATATTCCTTAACACTACGGCCTTGTTGGCTCTTTCCCCCTCCATCTTAAAGTAACACACATGAAACTTGTCATGCAGTGTCTAAACGAAACATTCGAATGCGATTTCAAATGGTAGCTGTCCAAGTGTCCCATCGTGACCATGAGGAGAGGTCTCTAATGAACCTGGTGTTAATCCTGGTGTGATCGAATAGTGGATTTAGCATGTTCTCATGTTGTTCACAATCAAGTAGTATATTTCTTTCAGAGTACATACACTTATTGCAGAAAGAATGGGCTCAGTAGAAAATCACGTCCTTGTTTTATCTTAAATCACCTCACATTAGGGCTGGCCGATATACCAAATTATACATACAAATTAGAAAATAATTGTTCAGCCTTTTGATGATATTCTCTATTCATTTCTATACATATATGTGCTCTGAAATGGCTTAGAGGTCATCCACTCAAATCATGTTTTGAGTTTACAAATTTGAAGCACACGGCAGTGGAAGAAAAAACGGGACTTTTAAATTGAAATTGTTCAATTGTTTTTAGAATATCGTGTCACGTGCGAGACGCTGCAAAAGACGTAAGAACAATGGCCAAACACGCCCTGGAAACGTGTATGAACAGCCCTTTTCAAGGGAGAATTTATTTTATTATTATTTTTCAGTTATATCAAACTATTTCAACAGCGATTGTAGCCAGTTAGACTCAAAATAACAGTAAAAATCTGTGTTAAACATTTTTTCTAAAACCTAAGGAAAAATGGTATTTAACGATGTTAATAATTCATGTGAACCAATTTATCTACATATATATTTTTTTATAGACAGCCATTGCTGCAATTAGATTCAAATGATTAATGCAAGTAAAATACTGTAAAAATCTGTGCAAAATTTTTCACCAAATAAACCCAAATTAGAACGATATTTAACCATATATATATAAAAACAAAACAAATAGCAAACAAACTGCAGAATCAGAATTTTAAATCAACCGATTTACAGAAACGAATGAAGTTTTTGCCACTAAAGTCTAAATCAAATATGCTATTAAAACATTTCTGTATAAACACTGTCATACTCGAGTATGACACAGTCTTTAGGAAACACAATGGCTAAATTAAAAGCACATTAAATTATGAATATATTGTGAAAATTTGATATATATCTCCCAGCCCTAGTTTATTTTCGTCTCATAGACAAGTACTGGACTGAAACCAATCTTAGGGCATTCTTTTGTCAAACATTTTACCCCTGTACAAAACCCATAAAAACCTTTAGCCTCAAATCCTAAAAATTCCCAAAGTGACTCGCATAACTTCCTTTAAACCGCTTAATAGGTCATTCAGAACTTATTATCTCCTGTTTTTACTTGTGCAAATGAATACCTGAGTAGAATCCAGGTGGTTGTTGATCTGAGACAGTAGAATATAAAGTGATTTTCTGTTGTTATGTGCCATGACAAGAAAGCAGCCGTTGCTTACGATATGCAGGACTACTGTCGACAAAAGACACGAGGAACGATTCAGAGCGAGTGAATGTGGATGTCAAGACTGTGCCTGTATGAAGTGTAGCATTTCGGTGCAACTCAGCAACCTATCCTTCATTTTTATGCCTTATTTGCTTATTTAAAAATGACACTCCTGTCCACCCCGTCAGAATCCTGTATTCCCGAGAGATGAAGGTACACTGTCCCTGTTGTCAGGTCAGCAGGTTAATTTGATCAGCTACTGTAGCTAAGTGTCGTAGCATCATATAAACCAGCAGACAATGCAGCGCCCTTGGGGATCACCTACTGCTTTGAGACTCCCTCTGAGCTTGTCGTGTTGTGTTTTCCCCATCAAACACAGCATGCACTCTTTTTTTTTTTGTGCATGTATCAAGAACGTTCATCGTCGCCGGTACTGTAACGTAACAAGTTTTCGTATCAGCTTGTGATTCTGACATCTTCTGGCAGCTCAGCCCGGACAGCCTTTCTTCTTATGCACCAATCTGTGTATGTTTGACCAGCACTGCAACATCGCCTAAGCACCGTCACAGTTTCTCCCTGGAGAGAAGGCTGTTCTGGGTGCACTAGAGAGAATTATATCTGGCATGAGAATATGAGACTGATACACTGAACGGATAGGAGGTGCCACTGCTGGAACACATTGATGAGAAACTACTCACGCCTCTGGCCAACCTGTTCATTAAAACAATTGATGCCAGCTCAATTTCTCAGAGTGCTGACCCGGTATCATCATCTGTCGTCTGTATTGATTTTGTTCACCATGTGATATATAAAAAAAGAGCTGGTCAACAAACGGCACTTTCACTCTTCGATGTATTTTTGACTTTAGCTTCTGCTGTTCATGCCTCAGTTATAACTTGATGTTCTCATGATATACACTACATGACCGAAAGTATGTGGATGTACTGCAAAAGAAATAATTGTTTATCAGTATTTTTGTCTTGTTTCCACTTAAAAAATATCTAAAATATAAACAAAATACATTTGCTGGAGGTAAATAATGAGATAAGAGCTAATTTGATTTCTTAAGCTAATTTTCACTACCGTTCAAAATTTTGGGGTCAATAAGATTTTTTTTTGGAAAGAAATTAATAGTTTTGGTCAGCAAGGACATTTAATCAGTCAAAGGTGACAGTTAAGACTTCTACATTGTAACAAAAATCTTATTTTAAATAAACCAAAGAATCCTAAAAAAAATCATGGTTTTCACAAAAATATGAAGCAGCAAATCTGTTTTCAACATTGATAATAATAAATATTTCTTGAGCAGCAAATCCTCATATTAGAATGATTCAGAAGGATCATGTGACACTGAAGACTGGAGTAATGATAATATATTACAATTGAAAACAGATAATATAAATTGTAATAGTAATTCACAATATTACACACTATTACTCTTACAGAAGAGTCTTCTTTCAGAAACATTTAAACATTTACAGACCCCAAACGGCATGATGTTTAAGGATTTTCAATGGAAAACAAGACAAAAATACTCATTGGGAGAATTATTTTTGCAGCACAGATGATGAGATACCCAAAATGAGCTTGTTTCAAAGTCATTGGCATTAATATAGAGGTGGTCCACTCTGTGCTGCTTTACCAGCTTCCACTCTGGAAAGGCTTTCCGCCAGATGTTGGAATCAGGATGCAGGAATGTACTTCTATTTCAGAAGAGGAGCATCTGTGAGGTCAATAGCTGATGCTGGATGATGGGGTCTGGCTCACTCAGCTTTCCAAATTAATTTCAGAGGTGTTCAGTGGGATTCATGCCACACTTTGTGAAGGCCAGTCAAGTTTTTTCATTGACCTTTCTTTGCTCATAGTGACTTTGTATAGTGCTCATAGTGACATGGTTGTATTCTTGATTGTATTAACTTCTCAGTAATGGGCAACACCTGTTAACTGGAAGTGTATGTCCATATGCTTGTGGTCATGTTGTGTATATCAGAGCTTGGAAAAGTAGAGGTCGTGACTCTTTGAGCTCGGTTATCTCAGTCTCGGGATCTGCCTGATGCAGTCGATGCCTTTCCACAAATCTGCAGCAGCTTTGGCGGTTTAGCACACGCTTTTGAATGTTGACTTGTCACCCAGATGCCCGACTGAGTAAAAATTCAGCACATTTTGTGTTTTTTTGTTTGTGTGAAAAACCTCCCCGCAATACTGACTTTAGCATTGAGCTTATCTTGTGAGGTTGTTTCTTTATCAAATGTCGTAAGTGCTTTTCTTGAACCTTTTGAAAGTGCGTGCTTGAGGTGTACACTTGATCACTTTTCTTTGCAGCATAAAGTGTCCTTTTTATCTTTCATTTAGTTGTATTTTTGCTGCATTTCTGATTTTTTTTATGTCCTCACATAATTAAGGTTTTGGCCATTCACTGCAATCAGAAATGTCTGTTTTTTTTAGGTGATGATTTCCTGAGTGTTTTCTCTCCATTGTTAGTGCAATCTACTAAGAGTCAAATATACAGTGCTTTCCAAAAGTAACAATCCCACTAACAAGGAAACAATTGCCTTTCAATTGGCCTCCGACTGTGAATCATTACAATAATTTCCACATTCACGGTAAAAAACAATTTAGAATCATCATTTAGATTTCCGACAGACAAAATTAACAATGCGCATTACATTTATGTTATGAGAATGTAAAGCAAATTTCATAGATGAGGAGAATATCCCAATATAACAAGCTATTACATAAGTATTTTATTTTTACAGTGGTGTTAGTACATGTAAAACCTGCCGCCATCTTTCTAAGTTAGATTGCTAAGGTGTTCTTACAGATTTTTGGCATGTGGTCGCATGCTGATCTAAGCCAAAAGATCCCACTGACAAGTTTTTTTTATGATATTCAGATCCCTATTTTGCTTTTTAAATGCAGTTTAGGGATTTTTTTGCAAATGTTTTATCATCTGATGGGTAAAAATCATAAGATCACTTAATACGTACTTACACTGTAAAAACGTCAACCCATTAAAATGGAAAACTTTACATTTGAATTACTGCCTTGAATTTTTCAGGTGGTGCCAAAGTCACAAGCTGTAGTGAAAAGTACAATACACTTTTAATTGAATTAATGATAAAGAAAGCCACATCTAAATCAACTAAAAAAAAAAAGGTAAAAATGACATATTATTGGGCAAAGATATCTTCATATTGTTCTGTATAAGAAGGTGGTGCAAACGAACGCATGAAAGAAATAGCATAACCGTGACCTAGCAGCAATATGGGAAAAGATAGGTGAATTTAAAAGCAAATCTAACACGTATAACTAAAATTAAACCCATCACGCTTACAGTGAAATCAAGTCGTGATAGCATCCTGCTGTGGGGCTGCTTTTCCAAAGCAAGGACTTGGCATCTTGTCAACAAAGAGTGGATAAATCTAGAATATCTTTTAGCTTGAATGACCAGGCACTAGGCCGTTTTAACAATGGAGTGGCCTAAGAGGTGAATTTCCTACAATGGCCCCGTCAAAACCCTGATCTCAGTTCAATTGTGCATCTCTGGTGCTATTTGAAAATCACCGACTTACCTGAAATATCAATCTGTCTGGTGAAAATGGGACAAAATTACACCTCAATACAGCTGTGAAAAGAGGTACATGCCACAAAAGACTTCTATAAAGCTATCATTGCTTCAATGCTATAGCTCTATGATATCCTCACATGTGTAGACTGAATACACAGTTTTTCTTTTTATTAAAGATGTAACTCAGTTTAATTTGGAACTCA
The DNA here is from genome assembly GCF_029890125.1 of Rhinichthys klamathensis goyatoka. Lineage (NCBI taxonomy): Eukaryota > Metazoa > Chordata > Actinopteri > Cypriniformes > Leuciscidae > Rhinichthys > Rhinichthys klamathensis. Next base: position 3,999,608 of record NW_026606564.1, on the reverse strand, counting down.
GAAATGATTAAGGGTCTGAAAACCTTTGCAAAGCACTGTATCATCTTGTGTTGTGATCTTGAGTGTTTTATGAACCTTGCCTTGAAAGTGTTTCACAGTATTGGTCTGTAAAAATTAATCTTGTTATCTGTGTTAACTATGTTGTGGTGTGTACAAAATATGTCTGTTTCTAATTGCAAAAGAGACCAAATGGATTCAAACTGTTTGGGTGTTAGTAGTCCTTTGCTATAATATAATTACATTATATTTATTTAGTTTATTTACAGGTCAGTCTACTGTATCTTGGTGTGTAATTATCAGCAGTAATCACAACAATCACATAGGGAGCATCTGATTCTTCATGTTCATTTATGAGTAGAACAGTTGAAGTTAGGTGTAATTCGTTTGTCTTGACATTTCCTGGTCATTCCTGCTGTCTGAGAATGTGTGAATATCATCATAGCATTAGAGAGGATTGGTTTATAGACTTTTACTTTACTTTTTTAATCTTGATTGGAAAAGAGCCACGTAAAGATTGTTTAAAATTTCCACTGACAATATATACTATATAGATCGTTTTTAAATGTTTTTCACCAATGCTCCATTTATGTGATAAAAATACAGTAAAAATGGTAATATTGTGGACAATGATTACAATTTAAAAAAATTTTTTAATTTTTTTTACAAAACATTAAGTGTGCCATTCATCTTCAGCATTTATTTGAAATAGAAATCTTTTTTAACATTATAACATTATATATGTCTTTACTGTCACTTCTGTTCAATTTAATGTATCTTTGCTGAATAAAAGTATTAATTTATACATACATATATAAACATTACTTCCCCAACTTTTGTATAGTAGTGTATAACACTTTCCACAAAAATATTTAGCAGCAAAATCTGTTTTCAACATTGATTATAAAAATAATTTTTTCTTGTGTAGCAAATTATCATATTAGAATGATTTCTGAAGGATCATGTGACACTGAAGACTGGAGTAATGATGCTGAAAATTCAGCTTAGATCACAGGAATAAATTACATTTTAAAATATACTAAAATAGTAAACAGATCTTTTAAACTGTAATAATATTTCACAATATTACAGTTTTTACTGTATTCTTGATTAAATAAATGCAGCCTTGGTGAGAAGACAGTCCAGGTTGGAAAATGACAGAGTACAGATTATTAGTTATTAGTGACATGTATTAATGAAGCCTTTGTAGAATTGATGGTTTCCTGCTCTGTTGTCTCCAGACGTGGTTGCATTTGAGAAGTGGAAGTGATTATGAACAATGGTTACATTCCTCATTAAAATCTAAATGAACCATGGGACAGTGAGGGGAATTGAGCTTTAATACCCCATCAACCCCAGCTTGCATATCTCCTCATTTCAACATATCTGTCATTTTCACATTCTTTATATGTGCTGTAACTCTACAAATCCTGTAAGGACTCTAAGGATAAATGTCAGTGAGCACCGCTATGCCAGTGATATTCACTCGACATTCTGTAGTTCATCTGAAACTTTGTTGAAGCAGGTCAGATAACTCATCACTTCAGGGTTTTTTTTTATCAAATGCACATTTTCCTGCAAAATAAATTTTCTTGGAATGTGCTGATGCCCTTCATTGAACAGATGGCATTGCCATATGTACTGTGCTCCCATCTAGGCTCTTCTCGCAGCTCAAAACCGCAATTTCACTGCTGTTCTGTGGAATTACAATGACTGTATGAAAAACTAGGTGTAAGGAAACACCCGTGGAGTGTCAGCTGTTCTGCTTCCCTTTGTTGCATTATAAAATAATTGTTTTCTAAGTTTTAAATCCACATTGTTGATAACCCTGCTGAAATAAAAAATAAAAAAATCTGCTAAGCTATAGTTTTCTGGTTTTGGATTGGCATTTGTTAGATCAGACTGAGAGACCAAATGCCAGCTAAGATCAGAAACCATCTTAGGTTAATTTAAGCCCTTTTCAGCAGCTCATATTATTATGATGCTGTATTTATATTATTGGTTTCCCCTACCAATTACAGTGGGGAAATCAGTGGTCCTTCACACTCTTGTTAAAATATGTTGCTGTTGTGGAAGCTGATTGTTCCGTGTTGTTTAATATTATCACTTTGTCTTCTTTAACGTCTTGTACTATGTATGCTGCTTTGTTTCTTTTCCTCTTCTCGTTATTGTCTGTTACGCTGCAATGTTTGTTTGTTTTTAAAGAAAAAAAATGTTACACATTGACAAAATGTTGGCTTTTAAAGCAATGTGATTGTCTCACTCATTTTTGTACTTGCTGTCTGGCTGTTTATAATAAATGACAAAATGAAATATGTGACTTGTTTGGGAGTCCTATGAAATGTGCATGTAACATTGCATTCTGAAACTCTTTAATTAATGGGTCAAGTCAGGGTTCTGTCACTTTGGTCTCGTTAATTCTGAGGGGCCGTTTACATGACACTGTTTTAAACTGAAAACTTTTTCCGTTGAAAACGCGTTTCAAAGTGCGGGTTTTTGAAAACGATACCGTTATTGTCAAAACCGCGAATTTGTGAAAACAGTGATGTCATGCGCATGTGTTCAGTCTGTAGTCCGTAGTGTTTCTTTACAGAGGGACATCGCCACCTACTGGCCTTGCAGCAGAATACAGCGATTTTAAACGTTTTCGCGGATCCTTGTGAACGCTTTGACAACATTGTCGTCTGTACGGAGCGTCTGTACGTTTTGAGTGCCTGGTATACGTGTTTATTTGCCCAGGTGTTCTTCTGTTGTCGTGTTCAGTGTAGCACGTGGTTCGTGTTTTTCATCGGCCGCGAGCTTTCATGTCATGTTTTGTGTGGACATGCAGTCTCTGAGAGCTCTTGTTGACTGCGTGTTCATGTCATGGCTTTGTTCTCTTACGAGAGGCTCTCTCGTATTGCATAAGCTAGCTTACGCTACGGGAAAAGATGAATCTTTTCTGAAATATTGAAGCCAAAAAATTATCTGCAGACCTTGAGCGGGCTAGCTAGCGAGCTCATTGGTTAGTCTGCGGCAACTGCTGCAGCCTATAGATGAACTGAATGAACTCGCGTCCAATGAGAGGCACTCGCGTCCAATGAGAGGCACCCGCGCCTTCATCGCGTCACAGCCCGCCAAACTGGGCGTGGCTAGAGTGTATATAAGCGAGGTTCGTAGGGTGCTTCCCTGATTTTCATCTCTTCAGCGAAGCTCTTCGCATCTGATCCACAGAAGCCGCGTCGCCGTCTGAGGGGCATTTTAGCGAGCTTGGACAGCGCTTGAAGAAGCCGGCCGTCTTCGCACCTTCAGCCATCCTGCAAGCGACGCCATCCGGTTGACGTATCCTTTTTTAGAGCAAAGCTAGTTCCTCAGTGAACTTCACAAAAGAGCACGAGCGTCTTTGTAAAGATGCCTCGCACCACCTGCGGCTCATGCCGCGCCCCTCTCAGCGCCGGAGACCGCCACCTCATCTGCGCTCTCTGCCTGGGACTGGAGCACGCAGAGCTCGCTCTCGCTGACGACGGATGCAACCTCTGCGAGGAGCTTCCGATGTCGACCCTGCGGGCTCGACTCGAAGCGTTCAAAACCGAAGCCGCCGCGCCGCCTTTCGTCTCGCCGCGCAAAAAGAAGCGCCGCTCCCAAAGGCCGCCAGAACCGGTGCTGGAAGCGACTGTCTCGCCGGAGCCTCTCCCTCGAGCCTCGCTTTCACCCCCCCCCCCCCCCCCCCCCTCACCGGACGCGCATTGGCCGCCGAGCGGCCGCACTGCTGCCATCTCGGATGACGAGGCGGAGGTAAAGGACTGCTGTTCCGTCATGGCTTCGGACAGCGAGGAGTGGTCAGGCTCTCTCGCCTCCTCCTCGGCCCACGAATCCAGCAGGACCAGCGCCGGAGTCGAAGAGGAACTAAAGGCTATTCTTCTATCCCCCCGGTCGAGGATTCGGTTGCAGCGCACCTTTGCCCGCCCTCTGCGAGATGGCGGTCTAAGCCCGCGCTCCCGTCTAAGGCCTGCAGAACTACTTCCGCTTGTGTTGGCCGCGCCTATGCCGCCGCCGGCCAAGCCGCATCCGCTCTGCATTTCATGGCCGTCTTGCAGATCCTCCAAGCGGACCTTCTTCGGGAGTGGGATGAGAAAAACAGGCACCCAGAGTCTGTGTCAGACCTAAGGAGCGCGACGGATCTCTCCCTTCATGCCACCAAATCTGCAGCTCAAGCCCTGGGAAATTGCATGGCCTCGCTGACTGTGACCGAGAGACATCTGTGGCTAACGCTTGCCAACATGGGAGAATCTGAACGCGCCACGTTCCTCAACGCGCCGCTCTCTCCTTCCGGTCTCTTCGGTTCCGCGGTGAGTGACATTATTGACCGCTTCTCGGAAGTCCAGAAAGCCACCCAAGCCATGAACCTTTTCCTGCCTCGTCGCGCTAGCTCCTCTGCAGGCCGCCCACATGACCAGCCTCCTGCACGAGCCCCTTCACAGCGCCCAGCTCAGCACAGCCAGACTTCTCAGCGTCGACAGGGCGGCCGCCCTAGATCGCGCTCAGACAGCCGCCGCAGACCGCCGCCCCCCCCGCGGGCCTCGGCCTCGGATCGCGCTAAAACCTGAGAAACCGAAGTCCTCCTAGCTACGTTGAGAAAACGATGGCTCAGTCCCGCCGCGGCCGGACCACCGTCAAAGCTTCGCCCCCTGTCAGTCCCCTTCTCTCAGGCTACTACAGTGGTGGATACAGCAGCCAACAAGCCGGTGAAACTACCCGCTTGCCTGCACCCAAACGCCGTTTTTACGGCGACCCAGAGAAATCTCTTAAAGAGCAAACATGCCTTATGTGTAGAAAATGTGCCCACAACCCAGTGTTCACCCCTACACACAAGCATTACACTACCCGTGTCCCTATCAGAGCCCACTCCCATAAAGCGGGCACAGCCCGCTCGAGTGTTAGAGTCAATAATGGTTCATGGTTGTTCTTAAACGTGCTATATAAATAAACTTGAACTTGAACTTGAACTTGAATAAACGCGCCCACGAGCCCGTGCGCGCGCCCCCTCTCTGCCCGCTCTGTCACACGGCCAGCTATCACCTCTCTGTATGTAAGTCCCGTGCCCGTGACTATGCTCGCGCATCACTTAACAGATGTGACTCTTTCCCCATTCACCTCAATCGGGAAGTCACTCACAGAACAGCCTGTTCCCGCTGTTTGCGAGCCGTCATGCATAAGCACAGTAAGCGCGCTCACACATCCTGTTCAGCTCGCTGTGTACGGCAATCAGGGCGATTTGGCCATTCACCCTCTGGCGCTACGCTTCAAAGTGTGGGAAGCTATCCCAGGGATATCCAAATGGGTGTTAAGCACGATAAAACAAGGTTATTTGCTACAGTTCGATCACCGCCCTCCCCGCTTCCGAGCGCGGCTCGAAACGACTGTGAACACGGCAGCAGCCTGCATGCTTCGTTCAGAAATAGCAAACCTTCTGTGCAAAAGGGCCATAGAGAGAGTGCCGCCTTCTCTGAGCGAGTCGGGGTTTTACAGCCGTTATTTTCTTGTTCCCAAGAAAGACGGCGGCCTCAGATCGATTTTGGATCTCAGATTTTTGAACAAGGTGCTTGCGAAAAGTCCGTTCAAAATGCTTACAGTCAGGAAACTCCTCGCACACGTGCGCCAGGGGGACTGGTTTATTTCTCTCGATCTGAAAGTTGCCTACTTTCAGATTCAGATAAATCCCCGTCACAGGCCATTCTTGAGATTCGCCTTCAACGGTCAGGTTTATCAATACACTGTCCTTCCGTTCGGCCTGTCCCTAGCACCCCGTACTTTCACGAAGTGCATGGATGCGGCGCTCGCACCCCTAAGGAGCCAGGGCTTGCGAATCTTGAACTATTTGGACGACTGGCTGATTTTGGCACAATCACACACGGAGCTGCTGTCTCACAGGACAGTTCTCCTCAGTCATCTGAACAGCTTGGGTCCCACAGTCAATTGGACCAAGAGCTCACTACAGCCCAGTCGAGCGATTTCCTTCCTTGGAATAGAGCTAGACTCCGTGGCTATGACGGCTCGCTTATCAACACGCGCCGCTTATCAGCACGCGCCGTGTTCAGCGACTAGCCGCATCTTTTCAGATGAACAACCTCACGCCTCTGAAACAATTTCAGAAAATGCTAGGTTACATGGCCTCAGCCTCAGCAGTACTCCAGCTGGGTTTACTGCGCATGCGCCCGCTTCAACATTGGCTAAACACCCGCGCGTTTCGCCGGGCTTGGGCCACAGGCCGCCAGCCGATCAGAGTGACTCAGACCTGTATCTCAGCTCTGCAGCCCTGGACAGTGGCCGAATGGTATCAGCGGGGAGTGATGATGGGAGCTGTATCTTGCCGAAAAGTCATCTCGACAGACGCGTCCAACACGGGTTGGGGCGCGGTCTGCGAGGGCTCACGAGTTTTTGGCCTATGGTCAGTTCAGGAAAAGCTCCTTCACATAAATTGTCTGGAAATGATAGCGCCCGCTTTACGCCCGTCTCGCTATTGCCACAGGTAATGCAGAGGATCAGGGAAACGCGCTGCTCGGTGCTCCTCATAGCCCCGCGCTGGGAGAATCAGACATGGTTTCCGGAGCTTACGCAGCTTTCACTGACAGCCCTGTGGCCCATTCCAGTGAGAACAGATCTCCTCTCTCAAGCTCGCGGCACGATCTGGCATCCCCACCCAGAGCGCTGGGCGCTGCACGCGTGGGTGATCAACGACTACCCATCGCTTTGCCAGAGGAAGTAATAAATACTATCATACACGCTAAAGCTCCTTCCACAAGAAGACTCTACGCGTCCAAATGGTCTGTGTTTTTAAAATGGTGCACCGACAGAGATCTGGACCCACGGACATGTGGGGTTTCGTCGCTGCTCGTGTTTTTACAAGAGCTATTGGATAAGGGCAGGTCCCCATCCACGCTCAAAGTATATGTGGCGGCCGTCGCGGCGTTCGCTGAACCTCTGCACGGCCAGTCACTGGGAAAAAACGAGCTGGTCATCCGCTTCCTCAGGGGAGCTAGAAGGATGAACCCCCCGCGCCCCCCATCGGTTCCTATCTGGGATCTTTCTATAGTTCTCGAAGCTATGAAAGCCCCTCCTTTCGAACCGCTTCAATTCGTGGATGTGAAATACCTTTCACTCAAAACCGTTTTTCTGACTGCCCTGTCATCAGTTAAACGTGTGGGAGACCTTCATGCGCTGTCTGTCAGCGCTGCGTGTCTTGAGTTTGGATCAAATGACTCCAAGATCATTTTAAAGCCTAGACATGGCTATGTCCCCAAGGTGATCGGTACTCCGTTCAGAGCGCAGATCATTTCCCTATCGGCTCTGCCAACATCCGAAAGCGAATGTGACGCCAATCTCCTCTGCCCTGTGAGAGCACTGAGATTGTATACTGCGCGCTGTGCCTCTTTCAGACGCTCTGAGCAGCTTTTCGTTTCGTTCGGAGGGCGCACCAAGGGTCTCGCCGCCTCGAAACAGACACTGTCTAGATGGATAGTGGACGCTATTGCTGCTGCGTACGCGTCAAAAGACCTGCCATGCCCGTTAGGCATTAGGGCTCACTCCACTAGAGGCATGGCCTCCTCGTGGGCATGGTCCAGTGGGATTTCCATTCACGACATATGTGTGGCAGCGGGCTGGGCTTCCCCCTCCACCTTTGTCAGATTTTACAATCTGGAAGTGCCCGCCCTGCAGGCAAAATTACTAGCGGTCTAATACGCTACAGCTCTCCTGGTGAGCTGCACTGATGGGAAACTTTCCACACAGACCGGCACCGCCGCTCTGTCTCCCTTCCCACTACGTGCTTATGTATTACATACACACTGGCCCGCACTCTTGCTGGCCAAATATTTTTCCCCACTCATAGGGCTCCCCGGGGTTCTCCCCCTGGGCTCATGCAGTGGATGCTTGGCGCGCACGGCGTTGACAATGGGTTCCCGTAGCGTAAGCTAGCTTACGCAATACGAGAGAACCTCTCGTAAGAGAACGAATCGGTTACCTAACGTAACCTCGGTTCTCTCTAGATGAGGGAACGAGTATTGCGTAGCCGGCTGTGCTCGCGCCACAAGCGTTTTTCGCTTCATTTAATGAAAACCAGGGAAGCAGCCTACGAACCTCGCTTATATACACTCTAGCCACGCCCAGTTTGGCGGGCTGTGACGCGATGAAGGCGCGAGCGCCTCTCATTGGACGCGAGTTCATTCAGTTCGTCTATAGGCTGCAGCAGTTGCCGCAGAGCAACCAATGAGCTCGCTAGCTAGCCCGCTCAAGGTCTGCAGCTGCTGCACTGCGTTGACAATGGATACAAAAATTAAGGATAATTTTTTGGCTTCAATATATTTTGGCTTCTAAAAGATGAATCTTTCCCCGTAGCGTAAGCTAGCTTACGCAATACTCGTTCCCTCATCTAGAGAGAACCGAGGTTACGTTAGGTAACCGATTCGTTTTGTTTGTTTCTATGTGCCACCGCCACGCACTCTTCGGTCAACCCCGCTCTTCTTATTACCTATTGGTTCATTTGCCCCACCTTCTATCCCTTGTTAACCTCCTGATTTCCTTCCCTATTTATTCTTCACATCTGCCATGTTTTTCCCTTACTGTTTTTTTTTATTATTATTTCAATAAAAGCCCATAACTCGTTACTCTGCCTCATTGATTCATTGCCTCATCCCTTCCTGACACAATCACATGATGTGATTTTTTTTTTTTTTGTCTGACAGTGGGTCTATTAACTTATTCAAAAAAAATTGGAAAAACTATTTAATAAAAGGTATTTTAATTAAAATTCTTTTAGATATTTTGGGTGGCCTAAAGTAAAAAAAAATGTCAGGGTGATACAACTGCCTTGATATCATAATGAATAAAAAAAAAAGCATCATTAAAGCTGCTGTCCGTAGCTTTTTTTGGGTTAAAAATTATCCAAAATACATATTTGATAAAATACATAACCAGCCAGTGTTCAAAACTATCTGCTTGCCTTAGCTCGATGCAAAACGGTAAGCTTGTAATAATGTTTTTAATTTTAGTGGTACTGGTGGATTTCCGCGGGAGATTCGAGCATGTCTTTGCGTCATTACGTCACATCTGTACACATAAAGAAGGAGTCTCGGCTAGTATAAGCTATATTGCGTGTGAGGATGTTGGAGGTAGAGATTTATAGCCTTTTCTCACAGCACTTGATATAATTAAACTTATCAATTTGATGGCGGATCCAGAAAGGTTCAAACGACGATCATCATCAGTGACAACTAGAGACTCACCCGCTGTAACATGCAAAAGACTTCGTTCGGACTTCGGAGTGGCTACAGAAAAAAAGAGACTGCAACCGGACCCATGCGAAAACAAGGATAATATCGGAAGGACATTACATGATGTAGTCACGCAATGCTTGCTGACGTTGTTAACATTAACAATTTGAGAACATAGTATAGCTACTTTGCACGGTTTTGCGTGAAATGATAATTTATAAGCAATTGTTAGATTTAATCAGCGCGATTTACTGCAATGTCAGAACCAGAACAAAAGTGAATGTTTCTTACTAGTTCAGATGACATTTCCCGGTGAAAATTGTTATGTTGGTCATACTTCCAAAAAGAATAATCTGTGATTCTGAATGACAATATCCACATCGGCGCGGTGACTGACAGCTGCACACTCTCCTCAAACATTGTGTTCCTCCGCGCTGTGCCGTGTCGAGGGTGTTGAACTACAACCCACGTAAAGTTGATAATTCCGCGAATGACTGCAATTGCAGATTTCGAACAGAGATGGCGACAAAGAGGAAAAATGCCGGACTGCAGCTTTAAAAAGATAAGCTTTAGTAATATTTGAAAATATTTGTCCACCACATAAAAGTCATGTGGTGCAACCAACATGCAGACAAAAAAGACTACCATAAAAAAAATCATCCAGATAACTTGACCTTTTCATGACAAGGCAAGGTTTGTTCAAGCTGTAAAATGTCATTGTGGTGCAACTCCACAAAAATGATATTCATTAATAATTCATGATATTCTGCAGGAGATAATACAGCATCTGCTGGCAATATATACACTCACCGGCCACTTTATTAGGTACCCCATGCTAGTAACGGGTTGGACCCCCTTTTGCCTTCAGAACTGCCTCAATTCTTCGTGGCATAGATTCAACAAGGTGCTGGAAGCATTCCTCAGGGAGTTTGGTCCATATTGACATGATGGCATCACACAGTTGCCGCAGATTTGTCGGCTGCACATCCATGATGCGAATCTCCCGTTCCACCACATCCCAAAGATGCTCTATTGGGTTGAGATCTGGTGACTGTGGAGGCCATTTTAGTACAGTGAACTCATTGCCATGTTCAAGAAACCAATTTGAAATGATTAGAGCTTTGTGACATGGTGGAAGTAGCCATCAGAGGATGGGTACATGGTGGCCATAAAGGGATGGACATGGTCAGAAACAATGCTCAGGTAGGCCGTGGCATTTAAACGATGCCCAATTGGCACTAAGGGGCCTAAAGTGTGCCAGGAAAACATCCCCCACACCATTACACCACCACCACCAGCCTGCACAGTGGTAACAAGGCATGATGGTTCCATGTTCTCATTCTGTTTACGCCAAATTCTGACTCTAACATCTGAATGTCTCAACAGAAATCGAGACTCATCAGACCAGGCAACATTTTTCCAGTCTTCAACTGTTCAATTTTGGTGAGCTCTTGCAAATTGTAGCCTCTTTTTCCTATTTGTAGTGGAGATGAGTGATACCCGGTGGAGTCTTCTGCTGTTGTAGCCCATCCGCCTCAAGGTTGTGCGTGTTGTGGCTTCACAAATGCTTTGCTGCATACCTCGGTTGTAACGAGTGGTTATTTCAGTCACTGTTGCCCTTCTATCAGCTCGAACCAGTCTGGCCATTCTCCTCTGACCTCTGGCATTAACAAGACATTTCTGCCCACAGAACTGCCGCTCACTGGATGTTTTTTCTTTTTCGGACCATTCTCTGTAAACCCTAGAGATGGTTGTGCGTGAAAATCCCAGTAGATTAGCAGTTTCTGAAATACTCAGACCAGCCCTTCTGGCACCAACAATCATGCCACGTTCAAAGTCACTCAAATCAACTTTCTTCCCCATACTGATGCTCGGTTTGAACTGCAGGAGATTGTCTTGACCATGTCTACATGCCTAAATGCACTGAGTTGCCGCCATGTGATTGGCTGCTTAGAAATTAAGTGTTAACGAGCAGTTGGACAGGTGTACCTAATAAAGTGGCCGGTGAGTGTATATGAGTGGCATATATATGCCATTACAAACATGCTATTACATTTTATTTGATGTTTTCACCCCCCAAAAATATTTTTTTAAACTTTTCTCAAAACTATATGAAGCCAACCAAGTGTTTTCTTTATTGTGGACACTCTTATTTGAATTTGACCGTAATAGATAATTAACAATGAATCTTAATACTAACAAATAGTTGCACATAAGTAACATCAGTGTTGTTGAGCAGGCGAAGAAAACATTGACTTTTAGAAGGCGAGTTTCTGAAAAAAATAATGCTGTGATTCAAGGTTTCCCTTACAGGGGGACTTGAAAAACATCAGCTGTCTTTTTCTCTGCCACAACCCAATTAACTACTGCTCTCTGCCTGCTGCAACAGATTGCTTCAAAGATACTGTGTAGCAGACGCTGTACAATCACATTCGCCTGCAGAATGTTTGCAATAAACGAGTTCCTCCCCATTAAAGTTTTTATATCTTTTCATTGACTTCAGCCTGAGATAAAAAGCATTTTTGTTTTCCCATTTAAAGGTAGAACAACATGAGCCAAATGGAGAAACGATAAGCAGGCTGAAATATAGAGTCTCGGAGCCAAAGCCTCTGGGTTCAGTGCTGCTGCTGGTCTGTTCGTATTGATAAACGGCCTGAGTTTTTACCTGCAGCTGGGAGAGTGAGTCCATATACAGATGCTGGCAATGATGACCACATGCAGAGTTTATGAGAAATATGTATTGTAAATATGCCATATTAAGCTTCTGCTAGAGGGAGTCTTCCCAGAGCAAAATGTTATTGCGCTGAGGTCACTCTTTTATAGCGCAGGAGGCTTAATGGAGTTTCTCCCTTTCTCTTATGAAATCGTAGCCTGGGAAAACCCAGACAACTTCCGGCAAATTTAGATTTGCTCTGATAGTTAGTCTGACAAAGAGTTCATTCAAGCCCATTTCCAATCTGTCGAAATCGAGGCACCAATCAGAAACGTTGGGGCGGGCTTTACACGATGACGACAGCGCTGGGATTTTGAAGCAGATTTTGTAGCCTACATTACAAAGATGGATGCCGCCGTCGAACATCACTCGTTCGAATCAGCTATCGCGTCTGTTTTAAGCGACTTGAACGTTTCCTTTTTGTTAAAAACCGAGCAAAGAACAACACTCGGAGATGTTTCTCCGCCGCTCTGCATACGTCATCTCCTTCATCACTCTGATTGGTTTTAGGTCTATCCGCGACGTCCGTTGGTGACGCCCCTCTGGAAATGATTTGTCTATGACGCTTTGCCAGACCATAACTCAGTTACAACTGAGAATGGTCTGGTTTTAACCAGGCTAATGAAATTGAGATGAGATTAATTAAATTTGTCTCATGAGAAACATCTAAGAAAGAAGTCAAATAATTTGCTGCCCATTTAATCTCATTTTCTAAGAGAAACCATTCTAATTTGTGATTTGTCACTCAGACTTTCTGCATAGGTCTATCTAAATTTATTTGCTTATTTCCGAGATTCTCAGAACGTATTACTAGACCGTTCATGTGAATAAATGGCAGATGCTTCCCCTTTAATCTGTTCGATTTCTAGTGGTAGGTGTTCATCTTAAATTTTGAAATAAAATAAAATATTTGAAATAAAATATTCTCACACACCTGAGAATAATGACATGGTATTTTTTATGATGTAACTGATATTTTAATCAGATTTCTTAGCTTAAATTAATTGTCATTAACCCTAATGTGACAGAAGTTAAACATATTTCTGCATGAGTGCCAATATAAATGATGGAGGCTATTAAGTGGTGGAGTTCTAATCACACTAATACCTTCTTTCCACAATATCAATCAGCTCGAGCTCTTACTGAAGTCAAAGACCAAAGCGCCTCCAATCAAATTTTAATGAGGAACACGCTGGCAGACTGAGACTAGCTGGAGAATGGGCAACGGTTCAAAGAAACACCCGGATAACATCACATTTCATCATGGGGACATTTCAAGCGACAAGAAATGTGGCACTTTTTCTTGGAGTCATAGATAGATAAAGTTTGTTTTGTAGCTGATGAGCAAAGTCATAATTCAGTGCACTTTACTTATAAGTTACAACAAAGATGTAGCAAAAACCCCGTTAGCGAGGACCACTAAAGAACTGCAGTTGAGGAACTGTTAAAACAGCTGCTGTTTACCACCATCAGCCTATAAGCCTCAAAGTAAATTCCCTAACAGGGATTGTCGTGAAGACTAATTATTAAGGAACAAACATAAAGGGAAACAAGTTGTAGTTGCTTTTTTCCCTTTTGTGTCAGGTGGATTAGGGCAAAATGTCTACAAGGGTTGCTGTGTATAAGCTAGCCATGGCATAAGAGCGGGGAGTCTCACAGCTCCTGTAGTGTAGTCACCCCTGAAACTAGATTCCAGCTCCATCATGCCTCGGGGAGCAATTTAATTAAAGCTCCGCTCCGAGCATAGGACAATCATCCGCTCTAACCAAACCGAGGAGTGTAAAAAAGAAGAATATCTTACTGGGCATTTGCTCTTTCTTTGGACAGGGTATAGTTCAAATATATGGAAAGCAAGAAATAAGTCTGAAGGAGTTTATGGATCATGCCAAAAGAGTGTCCACAAAACAAAAAATGGAAATTTGGGTCTGCAGGACCATGTTCCACCAGTTCCCTCTCGTTCGCTGGAATATAGATTGTCTTCACCTGTTCACTACTACCTCCTTCATCAATATGTATACTCACGTTACCATCATTGTCTTGTCTCGTTCTGAGTTTGTAAGACCTCAGTACCATGAGTGGTGCCTCCTAATCTTCTTCGGCAGCGGGTTTCCTGCAATAAAAGGGACTGTATTAGTATTCTTCCATTTTCCTGCAAGTTACTGTCCTGTCTCTCACCTTGGTCGGGGCTGTCCACAGGCCTTGGAAATCAATAAAGTGAATGAACATCAAGACAAAAGAAGCCTTTAAATTACCAGAAATGATCTCAACATAAACTTCTATTTCTGCTGTATATATTTATCTTAGCCCTAAAACCATCCAAACAAAAAATGCCTTTTATTGCAGCAGTAATATTACCAGTGAATGAATACATTTTTATGCCACAGAGAAATCTGCAGAAATACAGTGATGACTTGCCAAATGAGCTCATTACAGCAGCTAAAGAATGGCTACACATGTCATTTCAGCATGACTCGCCTCTGGATGATTGCATCCCTGATGATAATGAGCATCCTCATATATTTCTTTTTTTACTCCACGACAAATTTAAGACTTCAGTGCATTTTCTTCATCAGCCAGAGCTCTTGCCGCAGTAGAGCTGAGACCTTGACTCAAGGCTTTCGCTGGCTCTTTGTCCTATATATAATTAGCAAGTACGCCCAATCCACCTCGTTCATTACCCAAACGCCGGTGACAAATGGGAGGGAGGCCTATTTTCACTCCGGTATCTGTTCCCTGCAGAAATATGGCACTGCCGAGGTAATGGACGATACTGTGTTGCTGAACATTAGAGAACTCAACAGAGCTCTTTACATTTTGCTAATTAAAGACGCTGTTTTAGATTGTCTTCATCATTCCCCTTTAGGCCTGTCACGATCATGAATTTTGTGCTGATGATTGTCATATAAATAATTGTGATTAACAATTCAATTCGGATATTGATATAATATATATATACATATGATATCATGTAAATTAAACATTATATTTGTTCCCCATTAGCACTTGTTCCCCATTAGCAGTCCAATCTGCACAAGGATAAGAGCACACACCTGACTTCCAATCGGAAGTGAGCATCCCTAAAAAAAAAAAACATCTTGAATTATTCTGTTTATACGTTAACTCCAACTCTCCAATCATATCTAGATTTAAAATGAATTACGATTACGATTACGACCCTGGGTCACATGACCATAAATCATTAAATACTTAATGATTTGTGACCATCACATGTTCTCTTCGCTAACGGACTTGTGAAAGGGCCCTTCATGAAGGGATTCTGTTATTCACTTTCGTTTGGAACGCCTCTGCAACTGGCGACCCCTTTCCAAAGTGCCCTTCAATGGTGTAAAAAGGCTGTTTGGAATTTGCTCCTGTTCTCCAAAACGGATTATGCACTACGTGCCCGCTCTACTTAGCTGTGATACACGTATCTCCTTGTGAAACTCCAGTGATCTCCTTGTGACACTGTAACAATCTCCTGTAAGCTATTGTTTGGAACCTGTCTAATCGCCATACTATGAAAAGAGGTGTGTTCTCTCTTCATGTTCCAGTTACCACCGGTCCTCGGTTACCCTGGTAAAAGAGTGAGAGACTCTGTCTTTCAGTTCATCTGCTCCTTACTCTGACTGATTCATTACTCACCTGCTTAAAGCTGCAGTCCGCAGTTTTTCCTCTTTGTCGCCATCTCTGTTCGAAATCTTCAATTGCAGTTATTCACGGAATTATCAACTTTACGTGGGTTGTACCTCGACACGGCACAGCGCGGATGAACACAGTGTTTGAGGAGACTGTGCAGCCGTCAGTCACCGCGCCTGTGTGGATACTGGCATTCAGAATCACAGATTATTCTTTTTGGAAGTATGACCAACATAATAATTTTCACCGGAAAATGTCATCTGAACAAGTAAGTAACATCCACTTTTTGTTCGGGTTCTGACCAACTAAGAGGAAAAAGCATTGCAGTAAATCGCGCTGATTAAATCTAACGATCGCTTGTCATATCACGTAAAACCGTGGAAATTATACTTTGTTCTCAAATTGTTAATGTTCAACATCAGCATTGCGTGACTACATTTAAAGCCCTTCCAATATTTATCCTTGTTTTCGCATGGGTCCGGTTGCAGTCTTTTTTTTTCTGTAGCCACTCCGAAGTCTTTTGCATTTTACAGCGGGTGAATCTGTTGTCACTGGTGATTTGTCGTTTGAACCTTTCTGGGTCCGCCATCAGATTAATAAGTTTAATTATATCAAGTGCTGTGAGAAAAGGCTATAAATCTCCACCTCCAACATCCTCACACGCAATATAGCCGACTAGCCGAGACTCTTCTTTATGTGTACAGATGTGACGTAATGACGCAAAGACATGCTCTAATCTCCCGCGGAAATCCACCAGTACCACTGGAATTAAAAACATTATTACAAGCTTACCGGTTTGAATCGAGCTAAGGCAAGCAGATCGTTTTGAACACTGGCTGGTTATGGATTTGCTCAAATTTATTTGGGATAATTTTTAACCCAAAAAAGCTATGGACTGCAGCTTTAAATGTGCATGTCATCTGTCAATAAATACCTGTTTGGGTTGAACTAACTCTCTGTCTCTGAGTCTGGTATATGCTGACTACAATATACTATTACATAATAAAATGCGATATGAATAAACCCCAAACCTTAATTTTGACCTTTGACTATCTTTGCATACTTTCTAACAGTTCTATCATGACAGTTCTAGGTGGAGCTGGGGAAGGTGGAGGGCTTGAATGTTAAGCAGAAAGCTCACTGGCTGCTGCTGCAGCAGGAACCAATCAGCTTGTGCCATGCAGAGAACAATGTGATTGCAAGCAGATTGAGTTAAAGGGATAGTTAACCCAAAAATTAAGATTCTGTCGTAATTTACTCATTTACTACTTACATCAATTTGTTCCAAACCTGTATGAATTTCTTTCTTCTGCTGAACACAAAAGAAGACATTTTGAAGCCTAGTACGTTATATATTTTTTACTTGGAATTGTGTGTAATATAAAATAAAACTGATAATAAAATAAGCCAATATGATTTACTTTAATGCTGCGAAAATTATTATTTATACAATTAATTATAAAATAATTGTCACTGTGTCACTGGCTCCTCCGTCACACAGTGTTCACAGTGTTCACTCTCACCAGATTTCTATAAGAGCACACACTTCTCAGTCACTCATCTTCTGGTTTCCAATGTGGATTACTGACTTTCCCGCTATTACCTAAAGTTGTCTCCTGGATTCCCAGTTATACTCCTGAGATCTACCTCCAGTGTTATCCTGGTAAGACTCTCCAATTACTTACCTGTGTTTCCTCACCTGCTCCCCGCTCCACTATTCACCTGTTTCAACCATCCAAGAAGTGTGTGCTCTCCAGTCTCCTCCTCTCACCAATCAAACTCTGTCTCATCCCAAGCTACCTTGTAAAAAGAAATGACTTTGTTATTTACTATTCATCAGTCATCAATAACTCAGGATTCGCTATTACTCACCTCCTTCATTTGTGCATTCCATCTGTTCAATAAACACCTTTTGGGGTTTGACTATAATAATCCTGTCTGAGTGGTATTCCGTTACAATAATACAATAATGCAATCTGATTAAACCCACAAACCTTCACTTTGTATTACAGTTTTTTTTCTGAATTGCTAAAACACTAAACCCTATTCTCTAAACCAAATTCTCAATGGCCTAAACCAATTTGTCGAATAAATCACTCTTTCTGTAAAACCTTTAACAAGTTGCAAATCTTATGCACTCTTTTTGCAAAACTTTAAACAGATTCTCTCTCACTAAAACACATCGCTCTGTGTGTCTAATGAATGATCTAGTATTTATATTTTGACTGGGTGTATGCAAGATCTGAAAGCATTATTTGATTTTGGGCACAATTAAAATGGTTTTGAGACAATTTGTTTTATTTTGCCATTTGGCAAAATGTGATTGAAATTTAAACTGCACAATTATACTCCAATAATTGATTAATACACACGATAGCAACAGGCATACAGTATTCCCCTCATGTTTCTGCTTATGATCTCCAGTTTCTAAGCCAGTATCATATAAAAAGGAATATTTTAGATATGTTGATTTTGAAATATGATGTAAGACCCATTACAGGAGCAGGAGTACTTTTAGCTCTGAAAAAAGGTAAAGGATAATTTGCATTTATGTGCAAATCATCAAGTTTCACAAGGATCCCAATTAGCTCTATTCACTATGCGGGAGTTCAGCAGTGTTTTTAGGTCCAGGTGAGAACACATCAGCGACAAAATCACTGGCAGTTTCGCATCATTATTTCACGTCATTGTCTTAGTTTAATGCTTTACAAGAAGATATGGACAAATATCTTTGTATGATCTTGCAAGCTAGCTCTTTTCTTGGTATTTGAACCCTTCCCTTTAATAGGTCATAAAAAGGTCCGTCAATGATTATTTGACATAATTGGGCCTTATTATCTGTAATATTCTCTATAATACCACAAAAAGGTTAAAGCTTTTAACATGTCTCTCGTGGATGTCGACATGCGTGTTGTTGCAAAGAGGTTTTTTTTTAAATATTCGGACACATTTGAGGTCTTTATAGAGATCCAAGCACACGCTGTGCTTTACAAGGCTCACTGTTTCATGGTAACACATTTCTTGATTACCTTTTCAAGGAAAGCTCCTTAGCGATGGCCATTCATTTAATGAAAAGATTGTATGAACCATAAATAATAGCCTGTGTCTCACGTTCTCATTTACATTTTATTGTCTTGGTGCCCTCCTAACCTCCTCCGGCTCCGACCCTGGTGCCATTTATTACTTTCCTGTTTTATGTTCTTCTTGAACTTTAATTTGGTTCTCTTTCATATTTCACATCTCAAACCATCTCTCTGTTGATGACTTGTCAAAAATCTGTTTTGCTGTCTCAAACACCTGTCTCTTGATTACTTGTAAGGAAGCTACGTATGTGTGAGGCACAAAACTAATCTTATTGGGGATATTGGTCTATATTTGACTTTGTTTTAAACTGAATATCTGAACAGGTGTGAGAAGCAAATAATAATGCCAAATATTTTCTCCTCTAAAATGTAATGAGTAAGTTTTAAATAGCACCGAATGATAGAGATGTACCTCTTCCAACCTTGTATGACTTCAAGACGTATGTTTTTGGGAAGCATTTAATTTTCACCAAGTTATTTTCTTTATTGAAACATGGGTTTATATTAATTAATTTTATATTAATAAATGAGTAAAGATAAGGTACAGCCAAGTTGTTTTTAAATGTGTCATGTTGCCTGAAAGTGCACCTGGAAAGCTTCCACTATAGGTAAGTGTATTCAAAAAGTATGGAAGTATAAACAAAATATATACAAAAACATCCCATAGTATTTAACAAAAACATTTATTTTGAATAAGGAAAACCAAGAAAGAAGTGATTAATGTCTATAAGCTCTGTCGTAGGTTAATTGTATTGAAATACATTATTTTATTGTTGATAATGTAAAACTAATTTTTACCATTCACTACAGACTTGTCTCTCACAGAACTAGTAAATTTGAACTCCACATTAAACAAACTTAAACAAAAGTTCCTTGACTTTGATCAGTCAAACATTGTTCCAAGAGTCCTGACAGTACAACACTGGAACGTGTCACTGACTTTTTTCACACCCCTTGTTTGCATGTTCCAAGCATACTGTCAGTCTCCTCCATTGACATCCATTCAGTTTGGGCAAATTAGTCATTGAATCATTCCCTCAACCGATCTGTAGAAAAAAATTAAACACAATTACTGTGTTTTGCCTGGAGAACTGTATGTTGTAACATTTTTTCTTTTTTGTATAAAAAAATAGAAAGTAAAGTAAGGGCTGGGATACATTTTAAGTTTTTTGCCCAGATGTTCGTCACAATTTAGTCTGGACAAGTTGACGCTAGTTGGAAAAAGTCAGAGCCAGTGTGCAGATTTTGGGTATTTGGATTTGCAAGATTTCACAGAATATGGTGTTTGGGCACAAACTCCGATTTCTTTTTTTTTTTTTTTTTTTACTCTGAGGATATCAAACATGTTTGATAGTTTGAGCCCATTTTAGAACACACATTTGTCATGGGTCTCCTAGTGATGTGGCACATGTTTCTGTGTAAGTTTGTTGTGTTCGGAACGACTTCAAAATCTGATGTGATCCTCAGTTGTTTAGTGTACGATGTCTAGTTTTTCTCTGTAACAAAGTTGGCAAGTGTATGATGCCTGGTGTTTTAAAATCTGTTCATAATGTTAAAAGTTGTGTAGTGCACCCTTAACTGACAATATTGTCTCTAAACTGTAAGTCACTCAAAACTTCTTGTTTACTGTACTTGCATAACAATTACAGCCAATTATAAGTCAATTACAGGCCGATCTCAAATCTACCCTTTCTGTCAAAAATACTTGAAAAGGCAATATCCTCACAATTACGTTACTTTTTAGAAAGAAATGGTATCTGCGAGGATTTCCAGTCAGGATTTAAACCATATCATATTACTGAGACAGCTCTCATTAGAGTTACAAAGGATTTGCTCTTATCATCCGATCGTGGTTGTATCTCTCTATTAGTGGTTCTGGATCTTAGTGCTGCATTTGTTACCAAAGAAACACAACATTCTTTTGAATAGACTTGAAAATTATTTGGGCATTAGTGGAATTGCATTAGCATGGTTTAAATCATACTTATCTGACCGTTATCAGTTTGTAGCAGTAAACGAAGAGATGTCATATCGATCACAAGTTCAGTATGGAGTACCACAAGGCTCAGTACTAGGACCATTGCTTTTCTCCCTGTACATGCTATTCTTGGGAGATATCATTAGGAAGCATGGCATTAGTTTTCACTGTTATGCTGATGATACTCTCAGCTCTATATTTCTTTGCGCCCTGAAGAAACTTACCAATTCACAAAATTGATGGAATGCATAGCTGATATAAAAAAAATTGATGACTTGTAATAATTTCCTACTACTTAATTCTAAAAAAAAAAAAAATTATTCTGAAAATAATTAGAGTTTCTAATTATTGGGCAAAAAACCTCTGCACGTCTTAAACCTAGAATACTCTCTAACAATTGATGGCTGCTCTGTCAAGTCTTCGTTGTCGGTTAGGAACCTGGGTGTGCATTTGATACCAATCTTTCATTTGAAAGCCAGGTTTCTAGCATCTGTAAAACCACATTCTTCCATCGACATATGCTCTCAATGACAAATGCATCAGTTATTTCATACGTTCATGACCTCAAGGCTAGATTATTGTAATGCTCTTACTGGGTGGTTGCCCTGCACACGTAATAAACAAACTCCAGCTGGTCCAAAACGCAGCAGCTAAAGTTCTTACTAGAACCAGGAAGTATGACTAAGCCCGGTTCTGTCAACAGTGCATTGGCTCGCTATTAAACATTGTATACATTTTAATATCTTGATTACTTACAAAGCACTAAAGGGTTTAGCTCCCCAGTACTTGAGCAAGCTCTTAACGCATAATAATCCTTCACGTCTAAAGCGATCTCAAAATTCTGGCCAGTCGATAATATCTAGAATATAAAAATCAACTGCAGACGGTAGATCCTTTTCCTATTTAGCACCTAAACTCTGGAACAGTCTTCCTAACATTGTCCGCGATGCAGACACACTCTATCAGTTGAAATCTAGACTAAAACACATCTCTTTAACCTGGCATACACATAACACATTATCAATTTCAATAGGCTGGTTGGCTGATTGGTAGGCCAGCCCGAACCCGGAACACTTCCTATAACACCCGGTGTATTTGTTACATCATAAGAAGAATGGCATCTACGCTAATAGTAGTATCTCTGTTTATCCCGAGGTTATCGTAGTCAGCCGGATCCAGGCCGTATCAAGATCAGATGTTGGACCTGCACTGTGTCAACTAGATTCTCCCCTGTGAAGACTTCCTCGACCCAACAGCAAGCGGCACTGATCCTCAACAAACCCGTCTCCATACCGTTGTGATGACTCCGATCTTCAACCAGGTGGAACTGGATAAATATTCTGAATGTTCCGATCCAGTCTGACTTCTGACCTGTAATGCTGCCTGAATCATAATCACACACTGTCCGTTCATTGGCCAGAGGAGAACTGGCCACCCGACTGAGCCTGTTTTTTTCCTCCCTTCTGTCACCTGATGCAGTTTTGGTTCCTTGCCACTGTTGTCTTTGTTAACTTTGGCTTTTGGCTTGCTTAGTTGGGGACACTTAATGATGTTTTATTAACAAAGTTCGGGAGGTGCACGTTCAGATAATTAACACGGGTGGAGAGCTCTCAACAATCAATGATAAGAGATGTATATATAGACTCAGCATTCTCACCTCAATCCATTGACAGTTTAGCAGCATCCCTCCACCACCCCTTCTCCACACTTCTTGTCCTAACTATACATAGGGGGGAGTACTCTGGGTTCGGGGCGAACTCCGAGCCCTCTCCCCGGACAGCACGCCAAATACGCATTAAACTTTACCCCTCTAATTGTTTGTAAGTGTGAACTCGTGAAATATTCAAAAATATAATTGATTTGCCTGCACTGACACCATTATAGTAGAACTGAACTGAGCTGGACGATGACATCACTGTTTTCTCCAGAGAGGCTATATACAGTATATATATATATATATATATAAATGAACTAAATTAATAACTTTTTTACCACAGAAATGAACCATCACTGAACTTACTTAAACTGGACTATGACACTATTTTCTTCTAGATCTGCTGTACAGCCGAAACAAACTTTGTTGCGTTATTTTGCTGTTATCACTGTAAAGCTGCTTTGAAATAATCTGTATTGTAAAAAGTGCTACATAAATTAAGGTGACTTGACTATTACTACTAGTCTGTTCAATGGGGGCGAGAAACGCTGCTTTTCAAATTTCGCTTTTAGATGAGCCATGACTATGAGACTTTCGGATAAAATTCACAATATCTGCAATGAGCATAAAACTCACACAGAGCATATCTTTGTTTTTTGTGCTTTCTGCCATTTTACCTCAGCTGGACAAGCTTCCCACTGCATTGCATGTGTCACAAAGCCTTGTTGTTTCACAACTTCTCGAAGGGACTTGAAAAATGACAAAAAAAAGTGAAATATATGCATGATCTTGATGACATCTAGCAAATCAGTCGATCCGCCTTTCCCTAGCTCTCTCTCTCTCTCTCTCTCCTAATGTGGCTGTCATAGCAACATCCACACATGTGCCTTTTGGCAGCAAATGTAATGAGGTGAGCACACACAGTGTGTGCACGGTGTGTGGTTTGGCAGACTCATTCGGCATAGTGGTTCTCACAGAAATTAATATCAGCGAGGATCTAAAGCGAACCGTCTTGCACACACCTCTTCATTCTAGCATCAGACAGACCAATCTGACCTTCCTCTTTTAAATAAGCTCTGAAAACACAGAAGATTTTACATTAGTTTTACATTGCCTTTTTGCAGAGGCTTTTTTATCTAAATTGGTGTAAAGAACACTGACTGAGTTAACTGCTTAAGGGAAAAAGATGTTCTATCAGTAGAACTCTGGAATATAGGTAGTCTCTCAGAGCCAGACTTTTGGCTAGCGGCATAAAGTCTGATCCACTTAAGCTGGTCAAGAACTTTCCAATAAGACAGGAACAGATCAGGGCTGGAAATGGAGGTGGAAATGGAAATGGTGGGAGCAAGTCCTGGGAGTTAATGTCAAGTGAGTTTTGAGTGGTAACAGTTAATCATATAATAAATTGAATACCTGGATGCTAATCTTCAACATGGTTGATGTTGATGTAAAATGTATTTATGGAACTACCTCTCTATTTCTATAGTTTCCACCAACAGTTACTGACTGTCATTGGAGTAAACTCATTAAAAATAGAAGGACCTATTATGTCAATTATTAAGGATTTTATATCCGTTTAAAAAAACAAGCTACATTTATGCTTGTCATAACACAGAAGGAGGCAACACAGGTAAGTGGCGAAACACAGTATCTTTATTTGCAGGAACCGGAAGCGATAGCAGGAGAGAGTCAATGGTGAGTATAACTGAAGTCAGATATATTGGTATGTTGCAGAAGCTGTTGGCAGAACGAGTCTCAGCTGACAGGTAGAGGTTGATGACAGAAGACAGAAGACAGTTGAGCTACGGTACGATGGCGGTAGCAGGGAAATAGATCGGGAAGTAGATCAGGTAGGTAGTCAGGTAAGTGTCCATAGAACAGACAAGACCAGACAACTGAAGTGAGGATGGTGACTGCTGATATAGTGCGTGTGATGAGTGGATGCAGGTGCAGTGAATGAGTACTCTGGTGATTGTGATCGGATGATGGGTGGAGCTGGGTCATATGGTGTGACTGATCCTGTGACAGGCTTGTTCGACTTCATGCAGTGCTGTGCAGACCGATTGGCGGCTGACTTGAAGCATTGCATGCCGGTTAGAAATGTTGTCCGACTTGAGACTGTGCCGACACAACGTGACTGTGATGTATGCCATCAAAGTACAGCGAGAGCGATTCAAGAGCGGCTGCACAAGCTCTGATGACGACACAGCTGTTTCACAGTTAGCTGGATTCACCGCATGACAACAATCACTCGTGTTTCGTGTTTATTCTGACACCTTCAGCTCCACTAATGCTCACAAATCAGTTTTTTTATAACAGTAAAATCTCTTTTCATGCAGTCGCAATGTTATTGTGTCATGTTTATCAAAATAAAACCGATAAAAAACAGACCCGACTGCATTGATAGTATAGGCTTATGTCGAACTTTATTCTTGTACAAACAGACACTTTATTAAGCAACACTTCAGCTGTGGTAAAGAATGCAAGTTCCGATCCCAAGGTCCCATGCTGGGAGCTCCTTGTAGTCGCAAAATGCTAACGACGGATGCTTCCCTCACAGGTTGGGGAGCGATTCTAGAAGGTCGCTCAACACAAGGTCTGTGGAGGGGCATCATGTCTCCTGGCACATCAACCAGCTGGAGATGATGGCTGTCTGTCTTGCTTACAAGAATTTCCTCCCAGATCTCAGGGGCCACCATGTGCTTGGTCAAACAACACATTGGTGGTCGCCTACATAAATCACCAGGTGGGTTTGCGCTCACGTCCACTGGCGCATCAAATCCTCCTGTGATCCCAGGGGAAGCTGCTTTCACTCAGGGCAACTTACATCCTTGGGTGCCAAAATCAGGGAGCAGACATCCTGTCGAGGAAGAAGCTGAGCAGATATGGGGGTGTTCGGCAAGGCAGAAGTGGATCTGTTTGCGTCTCGAGAGACGTCACACTGTCCACTCTGGTTCTCCCGTGGCTGAGGCTTCACCTGTACACATTTCCCCCGATCGCTCTGCTCCCGGAAGTTCTGGAGAGAGTTCGCCGGGACAAGGTCCATCTCACCTTAATTGCCCCGCGGTGGCCAGGCAGAGTGTTGTCCCGAAGTCTTGTGTCTCTCCTCAATGGCTCTCCTTGGGAGATTCCGATCAGGAGAAACCTTATATCCCAGGCAGGGGGCTCAATTCTTCACCTCCGCCTAGAACTGTGGAAGCTGTGGGCTTGGCCTCTGAGGGGGCCCATCTCATAGATTACGATCTCTCAACTGTTAAGACCATTCATCACTCCAGAGCTCCTTCCACAAGGAAATTGTATGCCTTGAAGTGGAGAGTGTTCACTTCCTGATGCAATGGTCGTTAGCTGGACCCAGTTAACTGCCATGTTTGTACAGTGCTGGAGTTCCTGCAAGAGTGATTCACTGCAGGGTTATCCCCATCCAAAGGTTTATGTTGCGGCTATAGCTGCTTACCACTTTCCTTTGGGTGAAAACCATTGGTAACATGTTTCCTCCGTGGCACAGTGAGGCTGAACCCTGCGGTACGTACTAGAGTGCCGGCTTGGGATTTGGCCGTGGTTCTCCAAAGCTTGTCCTTGTCTCCCTTCGAGCCTATTGAGGGGGATCCAGTCAAGTTTCTGACTCTCAAGACTTTGTTCCTCTTCGCTATCAATCGACAGAAAACTCAATGAAGTTCGGAAATCCCTTAATTATATGATGGAACAAGTGAGAACTAATTAATCAATAGCCATAGCAACAAATGAAGAGCAGGACAACGGAACATAGGAAAACAGGTAACCAAAGAAAATACGAACTAAAGTTCATGAAATTGAAAACAAACAGGTAGACCGTGACATACACCTTTAGAAAATAATCTTTTTTTAAATGTGCTGTATGTCGTTTTTTTTTACTGTAGTAAAGCATTAAAATACCATAATATGTTTGCAGATATTTAGGAACTTGCTAAGTTCGCATACACAATACTGCAGCCAGTTATTCTACTTTGAAATGTACGTTCTGTGCAGTAATATCTGTTTTTGTTTTGGTCTGTGTGATTGTGATTTTGTGTATGTGATTCCGCACACTATACAATTTGCCCAATAGTATTCCAACACCCGGGGTTGCCATTTGGTGGAAAACACGGCGTATTGCAGCCATGGAACTCAGCAAACAAACTGGGTCAGAGATTGCAGATTCCACCCGAGCTAGAAAGCCTTGGCATTTCTTTGAACAGAAGCATATTAAAATGCTGATAAATCAACACATCAACTTAAGTCTCCTCTGCTTTCATTGTCAATTGTGCACGTGTCGAGTATGTGGTGGAGAGAGCAGGGCGGGGAAAACAGCTATCTCTCCAATATTTTAAATTTGGACTGCAGTACCCATTTCAACCACTAGCTCAATGTTACATACTGCACCTTCTAAACTTCTCAGACTATCCCTAGTTTATTTAATTTGTCTATTAACACCGTCCAACACTAGACTTACATGCATCACAGGAAAATTCGGTCATTTTTGACATTTTTCTCTGAAAGTCATAAACATTTTCTGTGATCAAAATGGTGGTGGTGAAAATTACATTTTTTAAACAATAGTAGCAGCGGTGAAATACCCAATTTAAAGAGTAAAGAAAAATAGACTAAAGCTGGAGCAGAAGTACAGAACAGTAATGATGGACTGTCTGATGGGATGACGGTGAGTTCAGTCTTAATAACATTGAACTGGAGGTGGTGTTGCTTTAATTAATACAATGAATGAAAAAAAAACGAGTTATTAATAGTATTATAATTATTATAAATTGCATAAAAATAATAAAAAGACAATATAAAATGTCACAATTACCTTTATTTTTTCTATTCTGTGTCAGAAACAAGCTGCCATAGGACTTATGTGTGAGAAAACGTAAAAAAAAAACAAAAAAAACTGAGGCATGAGAACAGTTCCTGTAGTCTCTTTTTATTTGAGCTCCATCAGATGAGGCATGTTACACCATATATATATATTTCGTTTTAATATTGGTATTGTGGGGTTATAGGTATTGTTTGCCTCTCGTACCTTATTACTTATTTATAAAGTGATAGATGTCCTTCTGCATTGCTGGGGTAACACTTTACTTGAAGGGGTGTGCATAAAACTGACATGACACCTTCATAATCATGACATGACACATGTCATGAATATGAAGGAGGTTGTAGGCATGTTTATGACAACTGTCATTAAGTGTCATTCGCTCAATTATGACATTTTAAATGCAAATATGACTTTGTTTGAGATGTCTTTGTTATGACAACTTGACATAAACCAATACATCATAACCTGTCACAAATCTGTTTTTTATAACAGTAAAATCTCTTTTCATGCAGTCGCAATGTTATATTGTGTCATCATGTTTATCAAAATAAAGCCGATAAAAACCAGAGAACCAGAGTGGACAGTGTGACGTCTCTCGAGACGCAAACAGATCCACTTCTGCCTTGCCGAACACCCCCATATCTTCTCAGCTTCTTCCTCGACAGGATGTCTGCTCCCTGATTTTGGCACCCAAGGATGTAAGTTGCCCTGAGTGAAAGCAGCTTCCCCTGGGATCACAGGAGGATTTGATGCGCCAGTGGACGTGAGCGCAAACCCACCTGGTGATTTATGTAGGCGACCACCAATGTGTTGTTTGACCAAGCACATGGTGGCCCCTGAGATCTGGGGCATCTCAAACAATGTCATCTCAAACAATCTCAAACATCTCAAACAATGTCATATTTGCTGTAAAAATGTCATAATTGAGCGAATGACACTTAATGGCATTTGTCATAAACATGCATAAAACCTCCTTCATATTCATGACATGTATCATGTCATGATTATGAAGGTGTCGTGTCATGTCAGTCTTATGCACACCCCTTCAAGTAAAGTATTACCAAAAAGTAAAAGCCTATAATCAGCCTAGCTTACTGTGTCCTCTTCTATAATACTGAATGTTACCTTTGGCAAGAAATTCCACAAGCAAACATCAGAGTGAGCGTGGGAGTTACAGTATCACCAAAATAAAACAAAAAGTAATAAAATACAAATCATCATTACAAAGAATTGCATCATCACACAATTGGTGTGTCATTTCAGAGGAACATGGTGACAACCGGCCATAAAAGCAACCAAATTGAATGTAAGCCGATGCATCATGACAGTGCTCAGACCAAAGCACATTAGCGACAGACACTTCTGCATATGTTGAAAATAAATCATATCATTACACTGGCAAGGCAGCCAATGAAATGTGTGAAACAGACCATATTAAACTTACGATTTGGGGGAAATTTAAAGTCCCCCTGTGTTGAAAATCAAGCTTTTAATGTTGGTTATATGTCTATGTGGTGTTTTTAATGTGCTTTAAGCAAACCATGTGCTAAATCATAAGTCAGCACCATTGATGAGTATTTTCTCCTTAAAACTGCAGTGAACCAAAGACAGTCTCAAAAACACGGTTTGAAATCGCTGGTGTTTCTGATGTCACAAACTACCTTGTGACCAATCACATCAACATGCGGGCAGGCTTTACCATTAAAGGATTAGTTCACTTTTAAAAAAAACTTTTGCTGATAATTTACTCACCCCCATGTCATCCAAGATGTCCATGTCTTTCTTTCTTCAGTCGAAAAGAAATTAAGGTTTTTGATGAAAACATTCCAGGATTTTTCTCCATATAATGCACTTTACTGGGCACCAAACGGTTCAAGGTCCAAAAGACAGTTTCAGTGCAAACTGTTCAAATGGCTTTAAACGACACCAGACGATGAATAAGGGTCTTATCAAGCGAAACGATCGCTCATTTAAAAAAGAAATAACAAAATTTAAGTTTTATAAGCTCAAATGCTCGCCTTGCTCTGTTCTGTGTGACTCTCCTCTCCTCGAACTCGTTCATCAAAATGAACGAATCTTTTTCCGAGTCAATTCGTTCATTTCGTTCGTTAAATGAACCAAATGACTCGAAAAAAGATTTGTTCATTTTGATGAACGAGTTCGAACAGGAGAGTCACGAACGTGCATCACAGAACAGAGCAAGGCCAGCATTTGACATTATTAAACTTAAACTTTGTTATTTATTTTTGAAATGACCGATCGTTTCGCTTGATAAGACCATTATTCATCGTCTGGAATCGTTTAAAGCCCTTTGAACAGTTTGCAGTTTGCACTG
This sequence comes from Rhinichthys klamathensis goyatoka, assembly GCF_029890125.1. NCBI lineage: Eukaryota > Metazoa > Chordata > Actinopteri > Cypriniformes > Leuciscidae > Rhinichthys > Rhinichthys klamathensis. The sequence goes on along the minus strand of NW_026606564.1, from coordinate 3,970,133 downwards.
AAACTGTCTTTTGGACCTTGAACCGTTTGGTGCCCAGCAAAGTGCATTATATGGTACATCTTGGATGACATGGGGGTGAGTAAATTATCAGCAAAAGTTTTTTTTAAAGTGAACTAATCCTTTAACATCGAACTGGCAGGGGAGTCTCAAGAGATGCCAGGTTATACCGGTATATTCTTCTGTTGATATGACAAATCTGGTAGATTTAGCAATATAGCAGGTGTATGATGAATATTACGATGTAATGATGAACTATATGCCTTTCTCCACTGACGCTCTGTGTTGTTCAAAGGTTTCTGATTATTATTAGAAGGCAGCTGTCTGACTCTGAGGTGGCGAACGGGAACAGGGTTTGTGCAACATTAGCAACACATTATTAGCTGTTTAAAAACATTAAGGCATGAAGACATTTTTTTCAGAGGAAAAAAACATTTGGTGATAAACGATTAATTTAAAGGGATCAAATTATTGACTATGGGGACTTTAACTATATGCAGATTTATTGTGCATGGTCGCTAAGTAAATTTACAGACTGACCAGTTATTTTATCCAGTCACGGTCTACTTATACTACACCTTAAAAGTATGTACTCTTTTTGTGAAGAAAAAGTAGATACTTTTGAGTGTGTAGCAAAAGAGTACAAGCTTTGGGACATAGGCTACTATCACGTCATACATTGCTTCTTTAACGGTTGCTCTCTGTCGCATCCTGTCACAGCAAACTGGCCTGTCAATCATCTTGTCACATTTAAAATCCTCCACATTTCATTTAATTTGATTTCCTACCGAATGCGGAGACTCTCCTCATATTCATGCATAATGATGCATTTAAAAGTGAATGGCCAAACGGAGCTTTATAAAAGTCCACATTGTTATTGCAGATGAAACACAAAAAGAATAACATTAAAATAAATATTTTTTATTAGGTTAAACTTTGATTAGTCACTCAAACCTTTATCTAAACCTGTCGCGCATATCCGCCATGTTTTGTAGTTTTTTTAACACTTTTTACTCGTGTTTGTAGTTCCTCCTCCAAAGCGCAATTGGTTGTGGGTAATATTAGCTGTTATAGTGAGCAGGGATCCACACTTCGAAAATCCACCGGAAATAGTAGACCATCCGGGGACTTTTGACATACTCTTTTCGCTTTGGGACACACTTATTCTAATCTCACATACTGTTTAGGATGGATAGTGTGGATATTGGGATGCAGGGTCCTTGACTTACTATGGCTTGGCCCTCTGCAATTTCACAGCTGTATACCACCAATCACAGAGCTGAAAGCGTTAGGTGGAAAAATCAGAATATGGAGAAAACCTACCGATCTACACAACACAACACAAATTGAATCGTTAGATTTGTAGGGTTCATTTCCTCAAAAAGATTTAGATGTTTATTGTCAAATTATGAATTCATAAAATAACATTAGAACTGATGACTTTTCATTTAAAAGGGGCCCTGGCGGTTCCTCTCTGATATATAGCAGCAGCCCGACATGGCGGTATATCTTGTATGACTATGTTTGTCTGACTGATGCAACAGACTCTTAAAATTGTGTTGCAGCCAGCCAATCAGATCGGGACTGGCAATTTCATTACCACTTTTCTCTGCAATATGCATCGGGCAGTGAGTGTGACAAATACTGTGGATTGAGTTCAACCTGGCATATTACCTGTAGTTGTAGGCACATGTTGCCGCAATGACTCCAAATGTGCAATTTGTTAGAGATATTTTAGCCTATTTCCATGAATTTCCACAGTGCAATTTGTCCTAAACGCTAAATTAGAGTTCACACCCAAACCCCATGATCTTTAGGACCGTGCGGTGTCACAACGGTCTGTGCTCGCCGAGCTCAAGAATGGGTTCAGTCCGCGCGCACAGCACACACACTGACATCTCCCAGCGCGAGCGGAGCGCGGCAATTTAATGACGACATAATCTGATGAAGTAGCAACAATCGGGGGGAAAAAGTGGATCTTCATGCGCACATTCCCAGGAATATTCCAGCTGGCTTCAGGATGAAGACACCGATGGTAATTGTATTGAAAACAGTTTGAATGTCTCGCATCTCTCCAGTGCAGCATTGTTGCTGAAGTACTGCGGCTCTCTGTTGCTTTCACATGCTGAATGAAAGAAGATTAAAGACAATAAAAAAAGAATTAAAAAAACTTAATCCCCATGTCTAAATCATGAGGAGTTTGTCGGAAATTAAATTTATGGAGACAGGAAATGTTGCTTTGTGGAAAGAACGTGGCTTTTGTGAATTTTATTTTTTAAAATATTTTTAAAACAATTTCCATGAGAATATTATGTATTTCTATGCATTGCAAAATGATGCAAACAGTTTTATTTGATTTTAGTATGGCACTATTAAATAATAACAGTCTTTGAAATAAAGGAGCTTTTTTCTCTCTCTCGCTATGACAAGATCAACATGCGATCAAATATACAAAATTTTACTTTGTTTAATGTTGCTGTTGCAAAAACATTTTTTGCATGATCTGGTGCATTAGTCTTAGGCATCAGCATTTAGTTAGAACCTGCAAGTTCTTATAATCTCAATCTAATTAATATTTGAGCATGGGAAATCTGATTTGTATCCTATAATTGACTGCGCCGAGGGCATGAGTTGGTGATGATTTATGACCTTGGCTTGCGCTCTGTGGTGGATTTGAACTTTTGCCCTCATGTTTTCCAGCGTCATGGAGTTGCCGTTTTTCTCGCGATCACCATGTGCACCAGTCTGTTGTTCGTGTACAGCGTCAGCTACAGTAATAATACTACAGCATCCCGCGCGTCTAAGGGCGCGTCAGGTGAGAAAGTGGAGCCCACCAGAGCGCCGCGCGCGCCTCCAGCACTGCAGGGGTACAGCAGCATCATTGAGCACAAGGTAAACGGTTGTTCTTTATCTATTCGAGTGAAGTTGTCTGTAACCAATGCAACAAAAACTCACTATTGGTTATTACCAGAGTTATGCACATTTGTATCCTGCTGCAAAATCAGCTTTGTTTTGAAAGAAGATAGCAAGTTTATGATCCAAGGTTGTTAGCTTGTTTAAGAAACCAGTGTAAATGTATGTGTGTGTGTGTGTGTGTGTGTGTGTGTTTAATCACACTTTTTTTGCAATTAATTGCGATTAATAAAACCTAACATTAAAGTTAATATATTTTATATTGTAATATTTTTACATTTAATCTCCAAAATGACATAGAAGCAACATAAAGACAGTAGCCTAAATATTTGTTTAATGGGATCTTTTTTATGAATGAAGCAGGACAGTATCACCGATACCAACTGATGTCTCTATGAAATAGATTTTTTCTCTCTCAATGTTAGACATTAATTATAGGCATTCACATTGCAGTATAATTGAAAGCTGACATTTTTAACATTTATTAGGCTTTAAATATAACGAGTCTCACATTTACCTGTGCCCTTCAAAATTTCAGGGCTATTTTTATTTTTTATTGGCCCAGTCAGACCACTTCAGATTTTTACTTGCCCTGTCAAAATCCACAAAAAGTTATTGTTTTCATTGTTTTCGACCCCTGTAACCTTGTAAACAGGTTATCGATATATATTACAGTGTTGATATGATTTCAATAATCGATATTTTTGACAACACTACAGTGCACTTTATTATTTCAGATGCCTTTTAAAAAAGACTCTAATTGAAAAAACGTATATTATATTTAAAATTCAACCCACCAAAGTGGCTAGTAGGAGTGACATGCCACTGCTGAAATCCACACGCATTTGGCAGGTTGGTGGGTGTTTATGTCAAGCCATATACATATATACGGTTAAATATCCTACAATAAATTTACCTACAATAAAATACTATCATAATTCACAATGCAGGCTTCTGTAGGTGCTTGTACAACAAACGGAGTATCTGTGGGATAACAGCAGTGAAGTCCATTATGTTTGAGCCATTATGTTGATGAGTGTACCTGCTGGCTGGCTTTCATTTTCGTTCAGCCCGTAATAGTGTTACAATTGGTTCCACTGTTACATGGAGAAAAGAGTCTAAGCATTATGATTGACCTTTAAGCCTGATTATAACTTGCAGTCTGCACATTATGTACTGTAGCAATTTTGTGCTTAACTGTTCGATTATAATGGGGGAGAGAGTTGGCAATGCTATTGCGTTGATCTGATTGATTGTTATATCTGGGGAACTTTTAATATATACTTTTAATATTAAGACTCAGCATAGAAAAGTCAAGAATAAGGACATCTTTTTAGATAATCCAATTATATTTCAAGAGATTACTGAAATGCAGACACGGCTAATCACTGTGCGGCAGCAGTCATTTCCTGCTCATGTTTACTGTGAAATCAGTTGCCTTGAACTTGTAATAAATTGTACTACTGTAAAAATTACTGGTAAATTACTGCAAATAGTAACCAGGAATTGACTATAAATTCACATGATTGTGGTATTGGGGCATGTTATCACCAAATGTTTCCCTCTGCTATAAAGGTGAAAATGTTCAATTGCTTTTAGAGAAATTGACTTTCAAAATAATCCTCTAACAATAATAATTAAAAAAAAAAAGGTTATGCATCATCTCTTTGGTCTGATTGGTGTTTTCATGGCCAGTGCCGGCGTTCTCTAATCTCATCTTTGGTTAAAGCAGCACTAAGTAGGAATTCCGTTTTTGTCAAACAGCGACCCCTAGAGTCGCTGTGGAGTACTTGTACTGTCGTGAATAGCACTCATGCAGAGATGGCTCTGCACTCACGGCCGGATCCCCTCCCCTTGTACACCGGTACCTGTTCAGTAGGATGGACGCTGTAACGAGTGGAAATAAGGTATGGCCCCTTTAAGAGCTGCGCGCGCGCCCTGTTTAACTGTCGGCATGCTGTATTGTATGTGCGCCTCGAACACCACATGTATACGCCGCCGGGTTATTTCTGTTTGATGCTCATTTTATCAGAATTTTATCAGATCTGTTTTTTGCCGTAAAGCAATTCGTTACCTCGCGAGACCTGATATCACACGATACTTCCTAACACTGAGGCCGGCGGTTCGCCGGCCCAAAGTTGCAAGGGTGGTTTTGCGGCTCACAGGCACCAGGGGGGTGCGAGACGACCACCATTCAACACGAAATCAGTAATATAAACATTACAATGACTCCAAAGCTGTTCGGTTAAGGTAAAAAAGTTACTTAGTTCACCTTTAACTGGAGCAGTTTTGGTCACAAAAAGGTATTTCCATTTCACTTCCGTCACTGAATTCATTCCTCTTGTTCAAATGGTCTTGAGATTCTACAGAGGAGGGCTGAAGGGAAGAATCTGATCCCAGGCACTAACCCTTTCCTCCATCGGCCATTAATCACTATTTACCCCTGGCTCAGGCAGACGGGCGGCTCGATACTCACCTGCCTTTAGCAATATCAGCTTTCAACTCGAGCGAAATCCCTCATTGACCTCTTCTATCTCTTATTGATAAACCCAAGCATTTTTTGTCTGATGAGATTTGACACCACTCTTCTGATGCCTCTGTTGATGACTGCCATGTCGTTCACACGAGGGCTGATAGAAAACGCACTGCTATGGTAGCCGCGCTGCACTCTAAGTCACGGAAGAGCTGTTGACAAAGCCAAATGAGCCTGTGATCGATCGGCGAGTTCCTTTGACGGCTCTATGTCTTCCAGTGCTCTGTTTTCTTTCTTTTTTTTTGCAAAGTCTCTGATTCAATTCACATTTATTTGTATAGCGCTTTTCACAATACACATCATTTCAAAGCAGCTTTACAGAAAAAGTCCACGTTACAATTTAGAGTGATCTGTTATCAGAGGTAACTGTCTAAGTTATGTATTTCAGAAATGTACAAAATCACAGTTCAGATTTCGCGTCATCTGAAGTCTTCGCAGGAGTCTGATGGCTTGAGTTGACATTTGCTGAATGATTTCATTTGTTAATGATATTAGTTGTAATATATGAATTCAAACTCATTCAAACTCCATCCATCCATCCATCCATCAAATTCACAAAATCTATTTTAGATTTTTTTGTGTTTGCACATGCAGTATCATGTGTTGTTTAATGAATGTTGTTGGACCTTTTGTTTCCGACTGTATGACTTAAGTTCAATACATCAGAATTCACATTCAGCGCATGTCTTTTCAAGTACTATTTAAGGACCTCCGCCTCAGTGGATGTCTGTGAGGTCTGTTTCTTTCAGCCGAATCTGAATTTGGGTTTCTGCGTCAGATCAGTGGATGTCAGTGTGAAAGCAATGCATGATTTCAACATTTGTGATTTGTTCAGGACAGTAAGGTCAAAGATGAGAGCAAAGCGCAGGAATCTGCTTAAAAGCAGTTGGTGGTATGACTGACGGCTGAGTGCACATGCATTTGTGCTGCTTTAAGACTTTAAAGATTAAAGCCCTGCACATTTTTTAAAGTAGATGCCAAGTGCTGCTTATTGTTTTGTTTGCCACCGGATTATGTGGGTGGATTAGAAAGTCCACCATTACATCAGTGATGTCTGGCTGACAGTATAGAAAGAATGCATATTATACTGCCCCAAATTCAGACCTGCCAGTTCAAAGGAAACAATTCTCGAGAGCATGTTAGAGAATGTACAGCCTGCTAATGTGATTTGAAGATAGTAGTGGAAGGGCTCAGTTTGAATCACGGACGCAGATAGAATTATGAAATACTATTCCAAATGCTTTTAAACCCAGCTGAATTCTTAGAAAAGGCAAGAGACATATGCCAGCGCATTCTACTGTTTCACAGAACTTAAAGAGATAGTTCACCCAAATAAAAACAAGAAAACTACTCACCCTCAGTTCGTTTTAAACTCGTTTAACTTTCTTTCTTTCTGCGGAATGCAAAAGGAGAAATTTGACTCAATGTTCAAACTCTTTTTCATACGATAGATTTAATACCGAGCCAATGACTAAGGGCTGGGAAACTCGGGAAATAAAAACAAAAAAGCACCATGAAAGTAGTCCATATATATATTATGCACTATAGTTGAAGTCTTTGAGAGTCATTCGATAGTTTTGTGTGAGGTGCAGATAACAGTTTGAGTTATTCAATGATTGTCTTCGCTCCCAAGTATCATTCACATTTGTGTATATTTAAAACATGCATTAAAACATGTCCAACCAGGTTAAACTGTTTGTGTGTGTTTTGTGTCTTGTAACTGATTTTTGCACAAATTCAAATGACATCAGTGAGATTTTAAATGTAAATTAGTTAAATTTCAGTGTATTCCTCACAAATCTTAAAACATCAGAAGACTCGCTGAACACAAATTGAACAATTTTATGATTTTTTTTTTTTTTTGTCATTGTTGGTTACCAAGAACTGTCATGCAATGAAAAATAGAGGCATGCATTCTTCAAAATTTCCTTTTGTGTTCCACAGAGAAATAAAAAACCGCTACAGGTTAGGAATGACAGGAGGGTGAGTCAATAATGACAGCAGTGGCGTCATGCCCATTCAAAGTGAGGGGGCACGTGCCCCCTCAGATTTTTCCTCCCTGATAATTTTTTTAAATTACTTGTTATAATCAGATTCAGCACGTTGTTCATCTTCAATCCGCAGCGGCGCCGAGCAGAGCGCACGTCAGAAACAGAGGACACAGGACAGGGTGTGTGTGTGCGCGCGTGTGTGTTCATCTGAGCCTCATTGGTCTGTCACTGCTCGTCAATGTCAGAATATTTGAGATGGCCAATGAAATCAAAGGAGGCGGGCTTTATGCTCACAGAAGCTTAGCGCGAATTTTAGACTCACTCGACGCTTCAGTCAGTGTACAGTCAAGTGCGAGATGTAAGTTGCTAAAGTAAACATTTCATATTTGACAGTTTTTTTAGTTCATAAATGTTAAACGAATGACGAAAATAATCAGGCACACGAATATACTTTTGTCTAATTTCGCCATTTTGAACTGAAAATAGGCCTATGTAACGTGACTCGTAATGGCTAATAATTAGTTTACTGTCATTGTGAGGGGAAAAGCCGTTTTCCTTGTCAGGCACAAGATTAATAATGAATGTATACATATTGAGAATTAATATAGTACAATTTGTAGCCTTAAGTAAATTAAAAAAGCTCAGCTTTAGGAGGGGAAGGCAAGATCAGGAGACTGAGAGAAAAATAAAGAGTGATGGATAAGAAGTGAGAGCAGGTATTGACAAATAATCTACTGTCCGCTGACATGGTTTTAAGGCTATTTCTTATCCTTTTTTTGGCCTTCAAACGTCTTGAAATGCACATATCAGAGAAATAAAAATTTGAACCCCCTATACCCACCTCAAATTTAGGACCTATTTGATTATAAAGCCCTGTCTACGGCCCTGTATTAGGTATAAGATCAATAATGAATATGTACTGTGAATGAATTTAATAAACTTAGTTAGGCTACCTAGCTTTCCTAGTAGCTTTCAGTAACTCGTCTGAGAAAATGATTCATAAATCAACCAGTTGACCCTATGTTTACTTTCTTCACTGACAGACAAAAATGGAAAGCCTATCAGTCAAAGTTCAACTTTAGGAGGGGAAGAGACAGGGCAAGAGAAAAACAAAGAGAAAAAGTGTGATGGAGATGAGGAGAGAAAAATAATCAGCTGCGTGACATGGTTTTAAAGCTGTTTGTATCCAGTTTTTTTGGCCTTCAAAACATCTTATAATGCACAGATACACATACTTTAACTTAGTCCTCAGATAGAGGAGGGTTGCTGCTAGCTCCGTTAAGGTATTTCTGTCCCTCCCAAACTGCATTGAAATAGTATGTTTCGCAGCCAGAATTAAAAAAAAATCAGGGGGAGAAACCCCCCTGACCCCTCCTAACATGATCCATATCACCCGTCAGAAAACAATTGCAACGTCTCAGATTGTGCCCCCCCAGAATTTTGGCTTGCATGACGCCCCTGAATGACAGAATGTTAGTTTTTCCTTGAAGTATTAGGGTAACATAGAAATTGTATAGTTCGTAGCTCTTATAATTCGTCATTACACAGCATAGTTGCACACAGGTTCGAATCCGTATACACTTTGAGTGTTTGGTATTGAAACGACACACACAAATGTAGCATGCATGTGGGCCATCAAAGGATTTATTCTCTTTAACATTAGCCTTTGATTGTGGATGATTATACCAGAAAGATTTAGAAGAAGTTTAGACTGCTATTTTTTATAAGTGAATGGTGATCAGGGGCTGTATAGCTCCAAAAATTAAATAAATAAATTAATTAAATAAATAAAAGTTGCAATATACATGTATTGAAGATAAATGTGAATTTGTGAAATGTACATTTTAAAATAAATAAATATTGATATGTTAACACTACACATACAATATCAAATATAATACAGAAACTGGTTACACTCCAACACAGTAGGTGGTGGTATTGCACCTTAACTCTAGTTTCCACCCATCATAAAATGTAAAAAAGGAGAAGACTCAATGTGTAGCTTTGTGTATTTTTTTGTGAATTAATTATTGGTGCACAAAATCATGTTGGAGGATATAAAAAGTGAAAGCGGGACACTCTTACCGCACCCCGCGCCAGTAGCGATGTTTCCAACCACCTATTGTTATGCGCATTTTGGGATTTTGCATAAAAAACTGCTGGATGGAAACGCCAAGATGCGCATAAATTAAAAAAATTATGCGTTCGTTTAAGTCGGATAAATTTTTTATCCAATAACAAAATATGTGCATAAACTATGGTGGAAACACATTTACCGAATAAATTCCTTGATGCGCATAAAAAAAAAATCCTGTTACTTTGCGCGATTGGATGACATAACTGGACTAAGCAGCGGGTCGATCTTTTTTTCACAACAGAAATGCTGTTTTGGTTGTTCTAAAATGCCTGAGCAAAGTCTGTCGTCAAAGTGGTTTAGTATAATTACCTTCCAGAACTGTCTTACACGACTACGTTCCCAAACAGCAGGCATCCGCCTCCGAAAGCAAGATAACATGACTGTGTTTATTGCGTTTCATCTGAGACGCAAGTAATTTATTAGACACGAAAATTGTTTTATATAGTGTCTTCTCCTACTTTTCTTAGTGATATTTAGCGCCAGTTTATCAGGAAGTAATAATTTTGTTCACTTTGACTCGCTGGATGGAAACGCTAATTTAATCGCAAATTTTTTATGCGATATTCCAATTTTGTGCATAAGATAAATTCGCAATTTTTGATGGAAACATAGCTAGTGCGGGAGACTTTTAGGGGCTGTTTACACGACACCGTTTTCAACTCAAACTGCAAAACTTTTTATGCGTTTTGGATGCCTGAAAACGCAAACTTTTAAAAACGAGTTTCAGGTGCTAAAAAGTCCAAGTTTTTGTAAACGGTCTCCGTGTAAACAACAAAAACGCGAATCTCTGAAAACGATGACGTCATGCACATTAGGGCTGCACAATTAAATGCTGCTCCACCTGAATGCCAGAGGGCGCTCTCACGCACACAAGCCAAAAATATTACTTGTTCAGCCTATAGTGTTTCATCATCGCCATCTAATGGCAGCAGAATACAGCATTTTTAGTCGTTTTCCCCGTGTGAATGGGGATCGATTTTGTCGTCTGTACGCAGAAAACAAGGAAAAACGTCTCAGTTTTAAGCGTTTTAAGTAATATATTTAAGTTTATACATTGTCGTGTTGGCGTACCCTAAAATTCCAGAAAAAAAGATGTGCGAGAAGATGAGCAAGTTCTTTTGGTATGCTGTTGTACAGTCGTGGTGACAAACTCACTCTGAACATTTATTATTTTGAGTGTTTTTTTTGTTTTGTTTTTTTGTGAAAACGTAAAATAAAGTAAAAGATGAAAACTGATGCAATTTGACTGTTTAAATTTTTTCATCAATTTTTTTTGTGATAATGTCATTATTGTGAGTTCTTCTCGCCACGATAAATGTGTGGTGAAATTGATATTGTGACAGGCCTACTTCCCGCCATTACCTGACTTGCATATAGTTTCTTTAGTGAATTGTTTGCTACAATAACACAATTGGTGTGAGTGAATAAACAAACTGTAATGCTCAGAAAGAGTTCTTGTTGAATTCACCATTGTTTTTTTGAGCTGTGGTCAAGTAACGTTGACATAGCACAGTCAAATATTAGAGGTACAAGGATCATTTAATTTTGTAAGTCAGATTTCGGAAAGGACTTTGGAATTATCAGCTTCTGAAAGGATAGTGGTCCCCCTGCTCTCTGCTGAGCTCTCTCTGCATTTCATTTGCTGGATGACTGCTCCTTTGAATCCTCCCAGTGTGGGACGAGATGAGTGTCAGTTCTTCTCTCGACTGTGGAGAGGCTGAGCGAGACATCCCAACGGTCTTCCCTCAGCTCACCAAGCCGGGCTGATGTCTCCAGTGATGGCGGATTTGCACGGCTCTCAGCTCTGGGCTGAAAACATCCTCTCCGCTCACTCTGAAAACACACAACCTGTGGATGTTAAACAGTAGGGGAGCTTTGGTTACGTACTGATATGTACACCTCAGGAACACAATTTAAGGGAAGGATGTGAATGTCATTCCCCTACAGTCAGTATATGCCAGTTCGGATGTTACTATGTGCCTGATACCTCATTTCTATTAGGTGCTAAAATTCTGTTCTTCCCAAAGCTTGTTTGTCATGCAGATTTGACTTCTATGATGGCCTAGTAGCTGGTAAAATTCATTCACCACTTTCCAAGTTATTAGTGCTGCTTGCTAAGGTGCTTGGTAGTTCTTTCTTTTATGGATTTGAACAAATTTCTAATCCTGAGGGGTAAATGAGTTATTACATTATTTTAATTAAATTTTTTCTTGAGGTCTATTTATAATGTTTGTAAAGTTAGCTTCCTCTCAAACCCGAAGAATTAAACAGTTTTTTACTGCACCTTTAAGAAACACCCCCTCCTTCAATTAAGGAACAGGTGAAATGAGATAATATTTTCAAGAGAATTTCAGTATATTTCATAAACAGTTTATTGAACCACCAAAATGTGAATACAATTTCCAAAATGGGCATACAAAATGTATACGCTCCCTTTGAGTGTCCTGTGGTATCTGGCAGCAAGACATTAACAGCAGACCCTTCAAGTTCTGTAGATTGCGAGGTGGAGCCACCATGGATCAAACTTGTTGGTCCAGCACATTCAGCACAGCTCAATTGGATTGAGATCTGGGGAATTTAGAAGCCAGGGCAAACCCTTGAACTCTTCATCATGTTCCTCAAACCATTCATAACAATGTGTTCAGTGTCAGGATGCATTATCCTACTGAAAGAGGTCACTTCCACCAGGGAACACCATTGTCAAGAAGGGGTGTACCTGGTCTGCAACAATGATTAGGTTGGTGGCACGTGTCAAACTTACGTCCACATGAATGGCCGGACCCAGGGTTTCCCAGCAGAACATTGTCCAGAGCATCACACTCCCTCCAGCTCCCACAGTCCATCCTGGTGCCATCACTTCCCCTAGTAAATGGTCAACACGGCCGCCCACGTGATGTATGACTAATCCGACCAGGCGACCTTCTTCCACTGCTTTAAGGTCCAGTTCTGACGCTCGTGTGCCCATTGAAGGCACTTTCGACAGTGGACAGGGGTCATCACAGGCACTCTGGTTGGTCTGCGGCTACACAGTTCCATACGCGGCAGGGTGTGATGCACTGTTTGTTGTGACACATTTCCCCATAACCATCATTAAAATTTGTTGTGACTTGTGCCACTGTAGACCTTCTGTTGGCTTCAACCAGACGGGAAAGCCTTTATTCCCCCCGTGCATCGATCAGCCTTGGGCACCCAACACCCTGTGGCTGGTTTGTGGTTTGTCCCTAAATTCTCACCACTGCTGACTGGGAGCAACACACAAGCCTTGCCGTTTCAGAGATACTCTGACCCAGTCGCCTTGCCTTAACAGTTTGGCCCTTGTCCAAGTCGCTCAGTTCTTTATTCCTGATATTTCTCCTACATTCAACACATTGTTTACAAGAACCGATTTTTTGCTTACCATCTAATCTACTCAGACCTTAACATGTGGCCTTGTTTGGAGATCATCAACAATATTGGCTTCACCTCTGACTGGTCATAATGTTTTGGCTAATAAGTGTGTATCAGACATTGGACGATATTTCTAGTATTGTATTACCTAGTATTTTGGTTTCTGTTGGTAATAGATATTTTTTAAATGGTATATATTAATATTTGATATCTATCAGATATTGGTCAATATTTGCAATGTTTTAACATTTAGATTTCCTTTGCATCATATATTGTTCACTTATTTTACTTAATTTTAATAACATCAATTTATCGCTTGTCATCCATAACATGACGTTAATTATCGGCTTATCAGCATCTTCTAGAAATGTAATGTCTGTGCATTCCCAAACATGATTTATTCCAACAAGAAATGCACATCAAAAAAGTCAAGTCAAAAAGTTGAAGTCTTCAACTTCATGCGGTGAAGCACACTGTCACTCCAAGACATAAAGCATCTTACGCCGATTGCTAGCAAACATGAAGTTCATCAGATATTTTGTTTGCGCACTATAATCCAAAAGTAAATTATAAAAGATCCACAGTGGCAGTGAATATTTTGTTCTCTTGAACACATGGGATTGAAATGCAGCTTAATTCACAAACTGATTTTGGGATTTCAGCGTTGAGTTCTTCACTGGCAAGCACCACTCAGGTTTTCAGTGTATCTTTTGGATTATGTAGCTATGAAGTAATAACAGAAAGTCATTCATGATTATGCTTGATCGGTCTCTGTTTAAGGCTCACCTCTGCCATAGATACTTTCTTTTATACTAAACAAAAGCACTCTTGGTAGCACTACAAATGTGTGAATGTATGTGTTTAGACTAGAATTCCTTCATGAATGTAATATTGTGGTAGAGTCCGTTTGGGGATTCTAGGTCAGGAAACTGCGTCTAGATGTTTCAGTATAAAGCAGGAAACAGGGATTTGGGAAGCACTTGTCTGTACAGAATAATGATTTTATGGTTTTAATGTTTAACCTTTTATTTCTTTCTGATTCGTCAGCTTGAGGGAATGATGTTTTCCAGTTGAGTCTCAAGAGGCGTCGCACAAACCACAAACTGCTACACAACAACAGATTCTCGCTACGGTCTGCAGCGAGGTTTACATACATAACAGATGGATTGATCATCCTCTGGCTATTCTCCTGGTGAGAAATTTAGAGGGGAAAGCAGCAGATGAATTGTATATTAATGATTTTTTTTGCACCCATAGTGCTCCAGAAGCCCGGGGCATTATGCAGCTATTTAGCAGTGATTGATGAGTTTGTCGTTCAGCCTCAGAAAAGAGCGATCAAGCTGTTATTTGCGTTTTCTATGTAATCTGGCCTTGATAAGTTTGTATGGTGATAACATTTCCCTGGAGAGTCGGAACATATTGCGTGAACAACATGGAGCAATTCATTATTCCTCTACCAAGTCAAATCATTCTTATAAAGTTGCTCCAAATGACATTTTCTTAGTTGAGAGAAAAAAAGAAAAGGAGGGATTAAACATTGAAGTATGTTTCTATGAACCAGTAACATTTAAGGAGACTTAGTATGCTATTTATCTTTCCTTTAGTGTGTAATAGCTGTTTGTGCATGTAAGAAATCTGTGAAGTTACTAAGCAAAGAGTCCACAGCAAAAGTTCTGAATTTCTACAACAGAAAATACCTGCCTGAAACGCCTCATCTGTAGTCCTGCCATTATTTCCGTACCGTCACTATATAACACATTTGCATATCTGCTGGCTTCTTTGGCTCGCTGTCAAACAAAGGTAGTTATGAGGCCAAGAAGAGTTTATTACTCTTATTTTTAACACTATTCCACAGCAGTGCAACCACAACCTTCTGTCTAACGAATGCTTTCTGAATTGTGCAGTTAACCAGTAGCACCTCATTGCAGTACACGAGATCCAGGGGGCGGAGTTGGATCCAGATCTAAGGGGTGGAGATATGTAGGATTAGGGGTGGGGTTAGGGATCAGGGGGCGGAGATGGGTAGGTTTAGGTATATGTAAGGTGGGAGATCCAGATCCAACTCCTCCCCCTGGATTTCGTGTTCTGCAGTGAGGACCAACTCCAGTTAACGGACATACAGTTTTTACTGTGCTGTTGAGAAATTACGCAGTTATAACATCACTCCTGAAATGTAAGTGAGGAATTTTTTTTACAAATTAACACTGTGCAACATCCTGCACAAGTCGTCCTTGCGATGGTGGTTCGGGTCAATCAGCTTGTTCTTCCTGACTGTCAATATCGGACCTGGGCTCGAACTAATAGGTAGGAGGTAAACCAATCACAACAGACTGTGGCCGGCTGACCAATCAGAGCAGACTGCGCATTTCAGAAGGCGGTTTACTAAGAAACTAAGGGTACGTTTACACAACAATGATATGCTTAAAACGGAGAAGTTTTTCCTTTTAGTTTTCCAACATTTCCGACGTTATCAGATGACACCATTGTCAAAACGATCCCCATTCACAGGAACCCGCGAAAATGACTTAAGCGCTGTATTTTCCTGCCAGGCCATTAGATGGCGATGAAACACTATAGACTGAACACGTGAAACGCTTGAGAATAACGTAATCGTCTTCAGAGATTCGCGTTTTTGTTGTTTACAACGGAGACTGTTTTCAAAAACTTGCATTTTGAATCCCGTTTCCAATAGTTTGTGTTTTCAGGCACCCGAAACGCCGGTGTCGTGTAAACAGCCCCTTAACCCTTGTGTTATGTTGCGGGTCAATTTGATCCGCTTCGATTTTCAAGTTGTTGGAAATACTGGTTAACCTTTGTTTTTTTTCTTGATATTTTGTGACTTTTTCTCATTTATCATGATGAACATGCATGCAAAGTTTCAACATGCTGATGTGTTTTGACATATACAAACAAAATTACTATTTCGTTTGTGATGTTCGCGGGTCAATTTGACCCTCATAGACAGCCATTCAAAAGCAACTGTACAGACACAAAATAAAAACATTTATTTTCTGTATGTAAGGGCACTTCAACTCCAGTTATAACGTGCAAGTGCATCTAAAAGTGCTCTAACCCTAACCAAACACACTTGAAAAAGCTAAAATTACAGTGTTCAGAATTATTTGCAAATTACAGATGAAAATCTTTGTCAGACACAGATAGTAAAATAAGCTCTCATTTCAATATTCAAAATATCTAAAATACCTAGCTTTTAACCAAAACTTTTATGTAGGATTTTCAAAGGCAGCTTCACAGAGCCAAACAATAAATAAAAAAACATTTATTTGATGTATGTTTTTGTTATGTTTGGTTTCTCACTTCCCAGTGAGTGAATAATGAAACTAGGAAAATAGGTCTTAGGAAACTAGGGAAAGTTAACTTAGGAAAATGAAAAATTTTCATTATACAGCAATTTTTTTTTTGTTCAGTTACGATGTTCAAAGCATAAAATGTATTAAAAAAAATAAAAAAAGGGAGAAAAAAAGATATGCAAAAAAAAATCAGTATACTGTTTATCTTCCAATTTTGTCAAAACAAAACTGTTTTAAAAAATGTTTTAAAAACATTTTCATAAATCATATTTTCAGATATAATGTTTTTGTAATGTTTGACAAATGTTGATATTAAAAGTTTACAGTTTATATCTAAATCTTTGTTGTTTTTCATAGTGTGATTTTTGAGGAATTGTATTGAATCCAATTAGGGTCAATTTGACCCGGTCCATAAGGGGAGTACACAGAAATCGAACAGAACGCAGAGCGTTTAGACAGAGGGTGAAAATAGGTTCTACAACAAAGCAAATTATAAGAAAAATTATGTTTTTGTAACATTAAATCATGTAAAGGTATTATAGACCCCTAGAATAATGAACCTGTAAATGAGAATAATAAGGGCCCTTTAAATATAATCCTTAGGACTCAAAGCAGTGCAGGTTTAATCAAACCACAGCTGCAAAGGAAAATGATTTCTTACATCAATTTATCCTTTAGTTTCCCCACCGGACTCAAATCACAGCGATCCGAGAACAAGCTGACACTTTCTGCTAGCTTAAACTAAAGTGGTATTCCAAGAGGAATTTGCCGTTTTTTCAACACATTCCCACATTGACTAATAGCACAGCTTCACGGCTATGATGGATGCTGTTGACAGCTCTCATCAGCGCTTGTGACACGACAGATTGAAATATTGCACAATAGTTTAGTCCCAAACACACATGACAGCCCATTGTGTGAGACTTTCTAAGCCCTATAGTACAGATAGAGCATTATCGTTCTTTTTTTAATGCATATGCAGATCCCCGCTGGGACTCCATAGTAATTGAGGATCAGTCTTGTTGCTAAAGGATAAGCAAGAATGTGGGAGATGAATGGAGAACGTTTGTGACAGCATCTCCTTGATCTGCGAGCTTTAATGACTTCTCCTGATATCTGCCAGCTATTAAAGATATGGACGCACTTTCTTTAGAGCTATTATGGAGGTCAGGGGTTTAAAGAGAGGACTGAGTGGTGAATCGCAAAGGATAATAAACCCTATAGAGGGACAATGGACTTTGTTATCAAGTCTAATCATATTGCATTAATCACTTTTAAATTGAACCGAGTCTTCAGGGTTACTTGCACAAAACGTGTCTCTTTATACTTCTGGTTAACAGCTGTAGCTGCCAGAAGATCACTGCAAAAATATGGCACCTGTGTAAAATTTACAGTTCATAACCATAAGCTGTATTTCATTTATTGATACAAAGTTAATATAGAAGTCTCCTTGAACTACAGCTTTATACTGTAGTTCAAGTACTGTATACTGTACTGTAGTAAACTAAATGGTGGTGTTATTACATTTCTTGAGCAAAAGCTAATAAACTTGCACACTAATAAACACGCATGGCATTAAAATAAAGCGTAAGCAACAACTAAAAACTTCATAATGTGCTTAACTGATGATACTATTTAAATAAAATATAAATAAATGCAATGCCAATTTTACTTTATTTTACTGTAAATTAGGTTAAGATGACTCGTATTTCATTTTACTAAAACAATTACTCAAGGTGATTTCAGTTAATGTGTATTATCTTGTTAAATGTAATATGTATTTTCACCATAGATTGTTGTAATTCACAATTTTTATGTAAAAAAACTGTAAAATTACAGCATGTATTATGTTACATCAAATGTAGCATAATTTTTCACATAAGAAATGTTTGTTTAACTGTAAGTTACCATAACTTACAGTCAACTAGTTTTTACTAGCATGTTTTAATTTATACTTTGATTAACATATATTTTACTGTAGAATATAAAAAAGTAAAAATTCTGAATGACTGTATACTGATATCATGTATATGAACATATATACAGCAAGTAAAAACTTAAAGGTAATATTAGATACAGTTAACCAGTTAATTTAGAAAAAAACATTTAAAAGTCTGAAAATTACAAACAATTGTTATAATGGATAATGTATTATACCTTTCTGCAATAGTGCCTAAGTTGTGATGATCGATAAACAGCTGTTTGGTCTGTGGTTATGCTTGAACGTGGGGTGTGATATCAGGATTTGGCATTCAACTCATGCGACACAAATGTGCAACCAATGAAAGAAGTGCTATCCGCTCAACAGCCCATGGAGAAATGAGGCATAATTCAGAGCATTATCAACACAAGGTTAGAGTCTCACTAGCTCAGCAGAAGCCCAAGATCATTATCATTATCTGATAAAGAGCAGAGAAGTTAATGACTGGCAAAGCGTGAGCGTATTCGTGTCTTTTAAATGGAGATGATAGGATGTCTCTAATGACTACTGTGTGTCATTATGGGTAGCGTCATGTGCCTTTTAAAGCTGCGTCTGTTATGATTGTTACACACTTTAACCGATTTAATCCCAGCAAAACGTCAAATACACTGTGCATGTGAATAGAATATAAAATAGAATCACCCTAAAAAGCCTCAGCAACATTTGGTTCTTGAAGCATCTCATCTGGTGTCGTTTACATTCTTGTTGTGTGTTTGTGAACTTTTCAAATCTATCTTTCAACTCTGCAAAGGTTTTGATCGGCACACTGGCCTTATGTTAAAGAAACCCCCCTTCATATAATTAGAAGTATTGGGACATATTGATTTGGACAGGATTGGGATCTCTTCAGTTCTTACTAGCCTGGATTTGGCACACAAACCCGCCTCCCCTCACTCACTCGTTTAATTCACTCCGGATTAATATTGTTGGTGTTACAGGGCTTGAATTTCGGCGTGGGATTGCGCGTATTGTGCATAATTTTACTCATTCCCGCAGAATTTGTGCTTGGAAATTTAGCACTTTTTCACCGATTATTGCGGTTCAACAGTCAAATACACACAAAATAAGGACAAAATGCTGTTCTTGGCGAGTATTCATGTAAATATAGTTGTTTATGTTTTAAGTGAACGTAAACAGTTGAGAAAGAAAACGCATGTGCAACAGTATTATGGTTCCCTTTCGTTGTCACTCCGAGTTCCGTCGGATGACGACGAATGGGGGTTTCGCTTAGAAAGCCAATCGACTTCGAGTACTACAAAACGAGCCAATGGCAAAGAAATGCCATGGGTCTGCGGAATTTGCATAGCGTAACTCCGCCTCACCTCGTGGGTATTTAAGGAGGACGCTGGCAGCAAATAGGCATGTTTTCGCTTCGGAGCCAAGGTGATCCTTCGCTCCACAAGCCATTCCTGTACTGTCAGTTCTGCAGACGAGCGAGATTCTCTGGTGTTGGTGTGACGGCGATCTCCGGCGAGGACGCGCTTCCTGCTTTTCTGTCCGTGATTCGACAGCGAGTGTGTTTCTCCCCGGGCGCTTCAACACAGTCAGAGTTTCTTTTTCTCACAAAAGAGCTTGCACGCGGCACGTCTTTTTAAAGATGCCTCGCCCGTGCACTTCTGGTTGCGGTAGACTCGTTGATGACTCTGATGGGCACGAGTGGTGCATAGTGTGTTTGGGCATTAATCACGCTAGAGCAGCACTCGTGGATGACTCATGTTCTCTCTGTGGGAACATGACCATCGCAGCATTACGATCAAGACTCGGTGATCTCGCAAGAGTGAGGGTCCCCTCATCCACACCCCGATCTACTGACTCTAGAAATAGAGCTAGTACTTCGGCTGGTGGCCAGGGTGATCTGAGGATGACGGTTTGGAACAAAGCGCCGACTATCAGTCCGTGCCCAGCCGCATCCTCTCCAGTGCTGCAACCCGTGAGTGTTCGGGGGATTCCGGCGGGATCATCTTCGGGTGTCCCGCGGGTTTCCTTTGACGCTCCAGAGGATGACGCGATGTCTATCGCAGCATCACAAGGTGGGTCTGAGTCTTCTGGAAGTGAAGACTCATCACAGCTGCCACCTTCGGGTGTGAATACAGTTGTGCTAGAGTCTGATCCAGAGATGACGGCCATGCTGTCTCGAGCCGCCGCAAGCATCGGGTTAGAGTGGAACCCTCCGCCCTGCCCCGAGCGCTCGCGGCTGGATGACTGGTATTTGGGTCAGGCTGCGGACCCCCGTCCGCGTCAGGCCCCGATACCTTTCTTCCCGGACGTGCATGATGAGATCTCGAAGTCCTGGAAGACTCCCATGTCTTCCCGTGACCGCTCGCTGATTTCATCCGCCTTTCCTCCCCTCGATGAGGCCGCTGCCCGTGGGTACACTGGGCTCCCCCCGGTTGAACGCTCTGTTGCGATGCAACTGTGTCCTCAGAGCGCTTCTTCTCGTGGTGAGCCTAAGCACACATCCAAAGCCTGTATGTACTCGTCTGCGTTAGTGGCGAAGTCCTACAGAGCTGCGGGACAGGCAGCCGCCTCTTTGCATGCCATGGCCATTCTGCAGGTCTACCAGGCCCAGATGCTCAGGGACATGCACGAGGGCAGGACAGACCCGGGGCTCTTCAATGAGCTGCGCGCCGCCACCGACCTTGCTCTCCGAGCGACGAAGGTGACCGCACGCTCCCTGGGTTTGGTGATGTCCACAGCCGTGGTCCAGGAGAGACACCTCTGGCTTAATCTTGCTGATGTGGAGGATGCCGAGCGGTCCCGGCTGCTCGACACCCCCATATCGCAAGATGGCCTTTTCGGCGGTGCAGTCGAGGATTTTGCCCAACAGTTCTCGACTGCCCAGAAACAGACTGAGGCTATTAAGCACATTCTGCCCCGACGGCCCGCTGCTGCCTCCACTCAGCCGACCGGGCAGAATACTCAGTCTGTTTCCCGCCGAGGGCGCCCTCCTACGGCTCCCACCCCTCCCGCCCGGCCCAAGCAGCAGCCTTCACCCGGGCCCGGTCGCGGAGGAGGCCGTAGGAAGGCGCCCCAGCCCTCTCCAGTCCCGCCCCCCGCTAAATGCCGGGTCAAGCGGCGCTCCTGAGACGGGCTGCTCAGGGATGATGTACACTTCTCAGGAGGTGGTAGCAGGACCACTCCTTCCCCCGGTGGAGGGCCGGGGGAGAATCTTGAGAGAAGTGACACATTCATCCCTGAGCATACAGAGTTCTTGGACGACACGGTGCGCCGCCCCCGGGCCGTGCACCCCTCGTCCTCCTCTGTCCCAGAGCCGGATGACAGTGCGCGCCGTCCCCGGACCATGCCGCTCTCATCCCCCTCTGTCGCCAGACCCCTGGCAGAGCAGACCCCCGTGGAACGTTCGTCCTTCCCTGGTCTCCTCTGTCAGGGCGCGGTTCATGACTGCACCCCCACATCGGGCCGCTATGCCGTCCACGTCTGGGTCAGTCATACCGCCTCGCTGCCCCACCGACGGGAAGTCTGTGGTTCGCATGACCCCGCTGGTTCAGTCCTTGGGAGCCTGGCTAGAGCTTCCCAACCTGTCCCGCTGGGTCGCACGAACGATCAGGCTCGGCTACGCGATTCAGTTCGCGCGGTCTCCTCCCCGCTTCAGGGGAGTCCGCTCCACTTTGGTCGGTGGCAATGCCCCTATCATGAGAGCGGAGGTTGCTACCCTGCTGGCGAAGGGTGCGATCGAGACTGTCCCTCCAGCCGAAATGAAGACCGGCTTCTACAGCCCGTATTTCATTGTCCCGAAGAAAACCGGTGGGTTACGGCCAATCCTGGACCTGCGCGTTCTGAACCGCTCCCTTCACAGGCTGCCGTTCAAGATGCTCACCGCCAAACGCGTTTTCGAATGTGTGCGGCACCAGGATTGGTTTGCAGCGATCGACCTGAAGGACGCCTACTTTCATGTCTCCATTCTCCCTCGACACAGACCGTTCCTTCGGTTTGCTTTCGAGGGTCAGGCATATCAGTACGCAGTTCTCCCATTCGGGCTAGCCCTGTCCCCTCGCGTCTTTACGAAGGTCGTCGAGGCAGCCCTTGTTCCCCTCCGGGAACACGGGGTTCGCATTCTGAACTATCTCGACGACTGGCTGATTCTAGCTCACTCTCGAGATCAGCTTTGCGAACACAGGGACTTGGTACTCCGCCATGTAGCCCGTTTGGGCCTTCGGGTCAACTGGGAGAAGAGCAAACTTTGCCCCGCGCAGAGGATCTCTTTTCTCGGTATGGAGATCGACTCGGTCGCCATGTCCGCGCAGCTTACGAGCGAGCGCGCGCAGTCACTGCTGACTTGCCTGAGACAGTTCGAGGGCAAGAGTGCGGTTCCACTGAAACTTTTTCAGAGGCTCCTGGGGCATATGGCATCTGCAGCCGCGGCAACGCCGCTCGGATTGCTTCATATGAGACCGCTTCAGCTTTGGCTTCGCGACCGAGTCCCGAGGTGGGCATGGCAACACGGCACGCTCCGAGTACCAGTTACTCCGACCTGCCGTCAGACCTTCACCCCGTGGGGGAACCTCAGCTTTCTACGGGCAGGAGTGCCTCTGGAACGAGCTTCTCGGCATGTTGTCGTAACGACAGATGCCTCCACCACGGGCTGGGGTGCCATGTGCAATGGACGTGCTGCCGCGGGCTCCTGGATAGGACCCCACCGCTTATGGCACATCAATTGCCTCGAGTTGCTGGCTGTACAGCTCGCCCTGCGCCGCTTCCGAGCCGTGCTCTCGGGCCAGCATGTACTAGTCCGATCAGACAATACCGCGACTGTAGCGTACATCAACCGTCAAGGTGGTCTGCGCTCTCGCCGTATGTCGCAACTCGCCCGCCACCTCCTATTTTGGAGTCAGAAGCATCTGAGGTCGCTTCGTGCCATCTATATTCCAGGAGCTCTGAACTGTGCAGCCGACGAGCTCTCACGG
The DNA here is from genome assembly GCF_029890125.1 of Rhinichthys klamathensis goyatoka. NCBI lineage: Eukaryota > Metazoa > Chordata > Actinopteri > Cypriniformes > Leuciscidae > Rhinichthys > Rhinichthys klamathensis. Next base: position 3,946,958 of record NW_026606564.1, on the reverse strand, counting down.
TTTCAGCCCCTCCCGGGAGATTGGCGACTCCATCCCCAGTCGGTTCAGCTGATTTGGGACCAGTTCGGGGACGCACAGATAGATCTGTTTGCCTCTCACGACTCGACCCATTGCGCCCTGTATTATTCCCTGACCGAGGGCACGCTCGGCACGGATGCACTGGCGCACAGCTGGCCGCGGGGCCGCAAGTATGCGTTTCCCCCAGTGGGCCTCCTTGCGCAGACCCTGCGCAAGGTCAGGGAGGACGAGGAGCAGGTCACCTTGGTAGCGCCGTACTGGCCCACCCGGACCTGGTTCTCCGAACTTGTACTCCTCGCGACAGCACCTCCTTGGCCAATTCCTCTGAGGAAGGACCTCCTTTCTCAGGGACGGGGCACCCTATGGCACCCTCGTCCCGATCTTTGGAACCTCCACGTGTGGCTCCTGGATGGGACGAGGCAGGTTTGAGTACCCTGCCACCAGCGGTGGCGGCTACCATCACTTCCGCCAGAGCGTCGTCCACGAGACACCTCTACGCGTTGAAGTGGAACCTCTTCGTCAGCTGGTGCTCTTCTCGCCGAGAAGAGCCCCGGAGTTGTTCGATCAGTGTTGTGCTTTCCTTTCTTCAAGAAGGGTTGGAGCGAAGGCTGTCTCCCTCCACCCTTAAGGTCTATGTCGCCGCTATTGCCGCACAGCATGACCTTATAGAAGGTAAGTCTTTGGGGAAGCATGACCTGATCGTCAGGTTCCTGAGAGGAGCGAGGAGACTGAATCCTCCTCGCCCTTCTCTCGTACCCTCTTGGGACCTCGCAGTGGTCTTAACCGCCCTGCGTAGTGCTCCCTTTGAGCCTTTACAGTCAGTCGAGCTTAACTTCCTGTCAATGAAGACGGCACTTCTGACTGCATTGGCCTCCGTTAAGAGGGTAGGGGACCTGCACGCATTCTCCGTTGACGAAGCGTGCCTGGAATTCGGGCCGGCGTACTCTCACGTGATCCTGAGACCCCGGCTTGGATATGTGCCCAAGGTTCCTACCACTCCCTTTCGGGACCAGGTGGTGAACCTGCAAGCGCTGCCCCAGGAGGAGGCAGACCCAGCCTTGGCACTGCTCTGTCCAGTACGTGCTCTTCGCATCTATGTAGACAGAACGCAGTGTTTCAGGACCTCAGACCAGCTCTTTGTCTGTTATGGTGGGAAGCTGAAGGGAAAGGCTCTCTCCAAGCAAAGGTTGTCTCACTGGATAGTGGACGCCATTGCTTTGGCATACCAGCAGCAAGGTCGACCGTGCCCCCTTGGTGTGACTGCCCACTCCACCCGGAGTGTGGCATCCTCTTGGGCTCTAGCGCATGGCGCCTCGCTAACAGACATCTGCAGAGCTGCAGGCTGGGCGACACCTAACACATTCGCCAGATTCTACAATCTCCGAGTGGAGCCTGTGTCCTCTCATGTACTCGCTTCAACCAGCTAGTACCGGACCCGCTCAGGTGTCTTCGCTTGCTCGCCATTCCACTCTACGGACTGGATACGTGCGATATTCTCCTCAGGTGAGCTTCTCCGAAAGCCCTGAGTTCCTCCAGCACTCCTGACGTCGGCGCCAGTGTCTCTTGCCTGCGCGTCGGCTAGGTGCCTCCCGTGTGCATGGTACCTCCCTGAGCTACCCCCACATGTGTATTCCCACTGTAAGCCTCTCTGAGCATGTGTCTTTCCCTTGGCAAGCCACCTTGCCACCCCTGGGGTTGAAATATTCCACCTGCGGCTGGACACCCCAGTGATTCCCCATATGCATCCCTCGGGTCATATGTGTATTCTTAAGTCCCCCCCTCTGGGTTGGCAGTAATTGCATACTTCCCTAAGATCTGGGATATGCTCCCCAGTGTACCTTGGTATTCCTGTGTTAAATAGGAGTCCTTCGTCCGTGCTAGTCTCACGACAGGGATCTCAGATTTACGCAGGGCACTGGAAGACAGCTGGGAAGGTGGCGTGATTAGACTGGTATCCCCATTCGTCGTCATCCGACGGAACTCGGAGTGACAACGAAAGGGAACGTCTCGGTTACGGATGTAACCCTCGTTCCCTGAGTAGGGAACGGAGACGTTCCGTCTGTCTGCCACTTCCGCTGTACCGCGGGGATCGCCTGAGCTCAGTCTTGGCTCCTCAGCGAAGAAAACATGCCTATTTGCTGCCAGCGTCCTCCTTAAATACCCACGAGGTGAGGCGGAGTTACGCTATGCAAATTCCGCAGACCCATGGCATTTCTTTGCCATTGGCTCGTTTTGTAGTACTCGAAGTCGATTGGCTTTCTAAGCGAAACCCCCATTCGTCGTCATCCGACGGAACGTCTCCGTTCCCTACTCAGGGAACGAGGGTTACATCCGTAACCGAGACGATCAGTGTGTCAAGTCTTAAAGTGACAGCAGCCTAATATTCCTGCTGCCAAATTATGTGATAATATTAAAATATATATATTGCCGTTTTTCCCCATGGCATCGATGTCAAAATTGTGGCCAGTGAAAATGCAGAGAAGTAATTAATTAAGAAGATCATCAAACCTGAGGCTGGTCGTTCTGTGCAGTTCGTGGCCGAACTATCCACGTTGATTTAATCCTTTTTTTTTTTTACATCAGATGGGATGCCAGCAGTAGCTGAACCAACTGTTATTTTACTCAGAAAGTTGGCAGAAAGGTGTAAATCCATAATGAAGGTGCACCAGGCAGTGCAGCAATAGATTTAGCCTCAGTTATTAAGGTCATAGTACACACAGAGAAGCATTATGAAAAATAAAAAATACTGCAATTTCAGACATCCCTCAAACAGTCTAGACAGCATCCGATTTCTCAGAGGAGATCTGAGTTTGTTGAAAAGCTAGGTGGGTAACTTGCTTCGTACTTTTTACAGAATTTGTGTGATGAAAAAAAAAAGGATTAAAAACACAAATTTACCAGACCTCCTCCTCAAGGAAAACAATTTACCTACATTATAGCCGTTTAATTCTGTTCTGTGTTGTACAGCTACTGCAATCCCATAGCCAGACTCTTGTTTATCAGCAAATTATGAAAAAATACAGCAACCTGAAAAGGGACGTTTGACAGAAGTAAACGATTTGTTTTATATATCTGTATAGTGGTCTAGCATGATTTATTCTGCAGAACACAAAAGAAGATCTTGTTTTTTTTTTCAACTATTTGTACAAACAATGACAACACTGGGTCACTTTCATTGTATTTTGCTGCACTATAGAGCACTGCATTGATGACGTAATTTTGTAGGCCAACCCCTAAGTTTGCATCACCCTGGTTCCCTTGACAAAAAAACAATTGAGAAAAAAACAAAAAAACACCTTTTTGAAGACAAGTAAAAGCAGGGGGTATTACTGCTGTATTTTATGGCGTAGAATATAACGTGAATTGCATAACGTGAACTCTTAAAAAACCCCAAAAAACATTGACTTCAGACGTATAGAAACGTAAGTGCTAAAATGCTAACTTGTTTTCAGGTTTTGGCCTATAAAAATAAATCATCTCTGCAACACTCTATGGCTAAATCAAGTAGCTTAAAATTGTAACATTGTAGAATGAATGCACTTTAGTGTTAACTACATAAATATATATTAATAACATGTTTTTGATATTAAAATATGCTATTCTGGGTGTTTCTGGGTCAGTGAGACTTGCATGTTCTTATAAAATGTCATCGTCTACTTCAGAAAAGTGCTCTTTCAAGTACTCCCATGATTCATGCTTGAATCTTCTCCTCCTTTTCCCCCGCCAGAACACCCTCCCCCCTTTCAAAGCACTTGTTCTTGCAATCCTAACCCCTCCTCGCACTTTTACCATGATTGCCCCTTCTGCAGCGCATCTCTCCTTTCTATACCCTCACCATGCTCTACTTGAGAGGAGCTTTTTATCATTGCAGCCCATCTCTGGTTTATAAGCCCGGGTACGGATGATAATTCCTCCCTGAGGGCTTGTTTTAAAGAATTGCGGATGTCTGCGGCCGGACCTAATCTGTGCTCGCAAACAACACGAAGTGTTTGCTGGGAAGCACCTTTTGTATTCAGGGCAAAGCAATCATCCCACCGGGGAGCGTCTTCGTCTCATCTCAATTCTGACAGTGTCTCTTGGATATTTTTTTTTTAACTCGCTTTACTGCTCTCTCTCTCTCTCTCTCTCTCTCTCTCTCTCTCTCTCTCTCTCTCTCTCTCTCTCTCTCTCTCTCTCTCTCTCCGTCTTTCCCTTTTCCATTCAGTCATATTACCAAAGAGGTACACACATTCTCTGTGTTTCTTTCCCTGCTGAGGATGCGATGAGCCCTCAGTATGAAGTCAGAGAAGCCTCTGCGGCTCACAGATTAAGTTGGAGGATGAAGATGAATCTGTTGGCTTTACCTTTCACAAACACACAGATGATGCTGGAAGGTTTACATCCAAATGGCCTTGACAAACGTCTCTCTCCTGTAATGCTTTTGTGTAATTTTATAGGCTATGCTAATTGAATACTGTGTTGTCAGGGACTAAATCAGGGGTGTCCAAACTCGATTTATGGAGAGCCACTGTCCTGCAGAGTTTAGCTCTAACTTGCTTCAACACAAGTCTGGAAGTTTCTAGTTTGCCTGATTAGTTGTTTCAGGGGTGTTGAATTGGGGTTGGAGCTGAACTCTGCAGGATTGGACACCCCTGGCTTAAACTGTTGTAGGTTGTGTAATGATACTTCTACTCTACTGTAATGGTGACTGATTTTAGTTGCTGTTAGTTGCTGGTTAGCAACAGCATCCTTGATTTCATTCATCCTTGATTGCGTCACCTTGATTTCACTCATAGTAATAACATAGAAATATATATATATATATATATATCACATTCAACACAGACGGCTAACTTAATTAACTGATTTATAATTTCTTTTGCTGGGGCTCTGCAGGTTAACTTTGATATACTCAAATTACAAGCACACAACTTTATAAAATAATAATAAATTATTGCTAAAAATGTGCATTATCCATCGACCAGATGGCATGTGTTGAAACGTACACACCGTGAATAATCATCCAAGAGGACCTTATTATAATAGGTTATCAATAATATCTAGGTGCAGACAGAATCTTTGACCTTGCATTTTAAATGCAATTTCGGGGAAGAATGGAGGAATGGAATCTGCAAAGGATTGGATTTAAATCTGGTAAAAAAAAAAAAAAAAATGAAAACAGAGCTGAGAGTGTAAGTCTCCTATTGCCAGCTGAAACCACAATAAGATTATCTTAAATATTTAATAAATGAAATGTCAGGAGTAGGGGGTAGTATTTTTTGAAGTTCAGACACTTCTCCATTTTCCAGGTCTGCAATATCTGCAGATTGTCTTGCCTGAGTGCAGAATCCGTGTGGGTCTTCTCATAACCTGCAAAAAACAAACAAACAAAAAAACAGCAAGGCTTATTGGAACAATGGTCCTCTACCTACATTTTTGTAAAACTCCAAACAATGTACCTATACATACAAATCACTGCAGATTCCAATTGAAATTAACACTAGTGGCAGTAAAACACCAACAATTGTATTCCTTTTCAAACAAATTATGATTAGAGGGGCAGATAATCGATTAAAAAATTTCAAAAGACCTCAAAAACACGTTTACAGTAGATAATTTGTAAACTAATACATTTTAAATTTGCATCACATAACCAGCTCCATTTGTGTGGCTTTTCTAAACTAGCTCGGTAGCTCACATGCTACAGCATTGCACTTGCGATCCGGAGCGCTCGGGTACGAGTCCTGTGGGGTAACAACTCTATACAACTCAAAGACTTGTAGAAGCAAGTTAAAACAGTCAAGTGTAGGTGATACCTTACTTTCAAAAACAATTAAAGAGCATTAACCTTTTAGCTCCACTTCACCGGACATTTCATTTCCATACACCTGCGATGCATACAGTGCATAGCAGTATTCAGTTGCTTTCGATCTTATTTAACAAATCGTATCCCAGTTTGTAAGCTTGGGTAATTACAAATCTGATACCCTACTTGTTCAACAGGGAGTTCCTCAGGGTTCAGTGTTGGGTCCAATTTTATTTAACATTTACATGCTTCGACTTGGGCAGATCATCAGGAAATATGGTCTTGGGTATCACTGCTACGCGGATACACAGATTTACATCACCACTAGTCCTGATATCCAATGCTCATTAATAGCTTTACGTAGTTGTCTAGCAGAGATCAGTATATGGATGCAGAATAATTTCCTGAAGCTGAACGGCTCCAAAACGGAATTGATGCAGATTGGCACAGTGGCGGCTACTCGTAAGGCCGAGCAGATTAGTTTGATTGTTGACTCTGACATGGTAATTCCCACTTCACAGGTGCACCACTTCTTGGTGTAATTTTTGATCCACAGTTAACATTTGAAGCACATATAAAACACATCTCTAAAACTGCTTTTTACCATCTGAGAAACGTTTCTCGACTCAGACCTTTTTTCTCTTTTGCAGACACAGAAAGGCTTATACATGCTTTCATTACAACTAGGTTAGATTATTATAATACCTTGTTCTCTGGCCTTCCAGCTAAATCTCTGAGCAGGCGACAGTACATTCAAAAGTCTGCCGCCTTTTTCTCGTACTTCTCCTCGTGGACACATTACACCAGTGCTTTCACAGTTGCACTGGCTTCCCATAAATGCGCGAATCAATTTTAAAATTCTTATTTTAACATACAAGGCACTATATGGGACTGCACCAGAGTATCTTTGTGATCTCATTAGCCCTTATACTCCATCACGTACTCTCCGTTCTGCTAACTCTCTGCTACTGCACCAGCCTTCATGTAAGCTCAAGACCATGGGGGAAAGAGCCTTTTCATACAAAGCCCCCAAGCTATGGAATGTGCTTCCTCTTACCATCAGAAATGCACCAACACTGGGACACTTTAAAAAGTTGGTTAAGACATATTTATTTAAGGCTTTGGGTTTAAGAAAAGCGCATTACAAATAAAATGTATTAGTATTATTATTATAAACCAACCAATGTAATAAAACACGGTAACACTCTATTTTGATGGTCTCTTTTGAACATAGTGTGGCCAGTTGCATCAGGTACTTGAGGGAAATGTATGAAACAATTAGATAATTGTCGACTACGCCACCCGGTATATACCGGGAACTTCACCCTGAAACAGGGAGCACACAGGTTCGTAACCAAAAGAAATGGGTGAGCAGAGAGACATAGGCCAGGGAGTATCAAATATGAAGCAGCTTTATTCAAATACAAAAGTTAAAATCAACACATAGATTAACATCAATGGCTCAATATTCACATGTCAAAAAGAAAGAAGAAAACAAACAATACTTCACAAAACTTCGGAATAAATAAATAAATACAAAAAAACAATTACACAAGAAAGTTTAATTGGAAGGGAGATGGCCTGCTGTGACCCTCAATTCATGCAACACAATTAAGATCTACACACCCACTCTGGTGAAGTCAGGTCACTCAATGCACAGCACTCAATGTGAACCCCGTTAAACAGCGGCTAAACCCCTCCTCTATATAAACTTTCTTCGTCACGCTGTTTATAAAAAAAAGAAAAGTCTCCAACAATAAACATTGATTAACTGGCAAAAGCCAGCGCCAAAAAAAAGAAATCTTCAGTTCACAAACAAAATAAAAATAAGAAACAAAACAATATATTAATTTCAGTCTCGTTTTGTAACTCAACCAAACTTAAGCCTAAACAAAAGAAAAATAAATGATATCGCAAAATACGCAGAAATGAGCACAAGACAAATAACAAAAAAAATATAAATTACAATTCGGAGCAAAACAAGAAACAAATCAAAATGAAACAAACAGGCCACGATCGGCCGTACACTCAAAGAGCAGAGCAAACCAGCGAGAGGACAAGCTTCCACATAAATGCTCACGCCTCAGCGAGCAATCGTCCCGACTCGCTGTTATGAGAGTTCAAGTTCGCTCCAACAAAAAAAAGACGCAAATCAGCCCAGGCAAGACAGCAGTGCGTTACAGAAAGACACGCATCTCGTCCCGTAAATCAGATGAAACCCTTGATTGTTACTCAACCTGTCGAACATAAAACAGAATTACTAACAAACAAAAAATAAAAGAAACAAACCGCGCAAATGCCTCTTGTACGTACCGAATGTTGACAACGTGGTACTATACGTGGTCGTTGACCATAGCATGCAGTTTGTTCGTTGATGAGCTACACAAAAACTCGAGATAATAAGCAACCATCCCATTAACAAGAAAATCCTCATCGTAAACGCACCAACCTCAAAGCCAGGGACAGCCCATGCACAGCAGCGCAACGCAGAGACGGCACTCCAGATACGATCTCATTCAGAAGTAGCAACTTCCGGAAAAGGGGCGGTACAGGTGACAACGCATCCCAAATGACAACAACCCTCCCCATTTTATACCCTGACATCTAACTGCCGATAGGTTCAATGTTCTTACCTGACACTGGCCAATAACCAACACTGATACACTTCACCCTGCTACATTCCACCCCCGCAGTATAAATCGTCGCCCCGACGATTAGTCCACAGACCCCAAGAATCAATCCCATGGCCTAAAAATGGCTAATACTACATTAGACGTTGCTCCAGAGGGCGTCCTAACGCGTTCTGTGACTTCTCCCACGGCCCTGGGCAAATGATAAACATTTGAATGTTGGCCAGCTGTTGGCCGCCGTGACTTACGAGGCAAATTCCCAGCCTCTCGCGGCTGATCCAGAGATGACGAGTCTGATGATAGCCCTTGACTTATTCCCACCTCGCAAGGAGAACCTGGCCCATCCATAGCCCCCGATCTCTCACCCACAACTGACTTTTCCAAAGGGACAGAGAATCCAGTCGCCTGGGGCGACTCTGGCACTGCTACCCACAAGTCCACCTCATCGTAACTATCCTGTAAACTCAGTTCTGGTTCAACTACAGGAGCAACAAAAGGTATGTGAACAGGGCTACCTTGAACCTGGGCTTTTAACAATGACCGATGAACCCGCTTGATCTTATCCACATTGTCCACCGGTGCAATAGTATACACTGAGCCACCTACCCTAGGCGCTTCCATCACCCTATACACCACAGAGCTCCAAAAGTCCTGAATCTTATGTCGTCCCTGCCTGCCACATTCCCGGAGATAAACCAGCTGCCCTTGCTCAAGTGGTGCGTCACGGACCCGCAGATCAAACGATGTTTTCCGACGATCGGCAGCTGCTTTTAAACGGTCTCTCGCCCCATCAAAGGCTACTTGTAACCGTGTCTGGTGTTCCATAATCCACTCATGCACCTCACCTGCCACTGGCTCAGACACTCTGCCCAACAGGAAATCAATGGGGAGCCGTGGTTCCTGCCCAAACATCAGGAAGTGCGGGGATTCACCTGTGGCCTGGTGTGGTGTGGTATTATATGAAAAGAGCACCTGAGGGAGGCATGACACCCAATCTCTTTTCTTTGAAACTGGCAAGGTACGCAATAAGTTATGTAAGGTTCTATTGAAGCGCTCGCACTGACCATTACCAGCCGGGTGGTATGGTGTAGTGCGAGACTTCTCAACCCCATAAAGCTTACACAGTTGCTGGATCAGAAAGGACTCAAAGTTGCGGCCCTGGTCAGAATGTCGTACCGGGACCCCAAACTTGTAGAACCACTCACTCACCAGCACCTGTGCTACAGTCTCGGCCCGTTGATCCCTAGTAGGGACGGCAAGCGTGAACTTCGTAAACACATCCGTCATTACAAGAACGTTCTCCAGGCCCGAACGGGAGGCTTCCAGCAACGTGAAATCTATGGCCAAGATTTCATTTGGCCGGGACGCTAACAAGTGTCCCATAAAACTACGGGCAGCCGGTTCAGTGTCCTTGGCCATTTGGCATCGTTCGCACTCCTGGACCCATCGTGCCACCTCGGCTGTCATACTGGGCCAATAACACCGCTGGCGCACTAACTCCGTAGTGCGCTCAATGCCCTGGTGCCCGTGTTCTTGATGCAACCCCTGCAAAACGTCACGCCGCAGAACAGAAGGCAGAACTACTTGCAAAATCTCATCTCCACCATCAGGACGGAAAATGCGACGGTAAATCACTCCCTGTCTCTCCACTAGGCGATCCCACTGCCGAAGAAGAATTAGAGCAGCCTGTGAGAGCTGCCGCCGCTCGAGAGGCCCAGGGAGCTCTTGCTTCCTCCAAAACCCCAAAATCTCGCCAATTACTGGGTCAGCCGCTTGTAGGGCCCTGATATGATCCACTGAATGACCCGGTAAGGCAGTCACAACAGCCTGAATTGCAAGAGGGGCCGATGGTATAGCAACAGCCTGCTGTACTGAAGCGGGAACAACTGTACCAGGAACTAGGCGGCCTGCCACTTCCAGCACGGGTGGATTCTGGCGAGACAAGGCGTCTGCATTCTTATTACACCTCCCCGGTCGATACTTAACTTCAAAATCGAAGCAAGCTAACTGTGATGCCCAGCGCTGCTCTGTCGCCCCCAATTTAGCCGAGGTCAGGTGACTGAGGGGGTTGTTATCAGTGTACACCACGCATCTATGGCCTAATAAATATTCCCTAAATTTCTCGGCCATTGCCCACTTTAATGCCAAGAACTCTAGTTTCATAGAACTATAGTTTGACATATTACGTTCTGTGGGTCTTAGGCCACGACTTGCATACGCCACAGGTCTTACTTTGCCACCCTGCTCCTGCGAAAGGACAGCACCTAACCCACCCAGGCTAGCATCCACCTCCAAAATAAAAGGAAGGGAAAAATTTGCATAACTGAGCACTGGGGCAGAAACGAGCTTACCTTTCAAACTCTCAAAACTTCTCTGACAGTGGGTAGTCCAGCCACTGGCAAAAGCCGGCTCTGCTCTCTTACGCGACTTTGTACCCCCAAACTCTGCAACCAGCCGATGTAGAGGGGCTGCCAACTTAGCAAACCCCTCCACAAAACGGCGGTAATAACTCGCAAAGCCCAAGAAGGAACGAAGCTCTGACACACTAGTAGGTTGTGGCCACTGGGCCACCGCCTCAATCTTCTTGGGGTCTGTGGAAACACCATCGGCTGAAATCACATGTCCCAAATATGTGACTTCCGAACGAAAGAAAGCGCATTTCTCCAATTTTGCCTTAAGACCTTCACACTGCAACCTACTCAAAACAAGCTCCAGTCGTTCCAGATGTTGTACGACTGAGGATGAAAAAATTACAATATCATCAAGATAGAGTAATAATGACTGACACTGCTGATCACCGTATAAACGCTGCATTAAACGCTGAAACGTACTAGGTGCATTGCAAAGGCCAAAAGGCATGCGATTCCATTCGAATAAGCCAAATGGTGTACAAAATGCGGTCTTAGGCCGGTCTTGCTCACTGACAGGGACCTGATTGTATCCGCTAGCCAAATCCATAGTGGAAAACCAACGGGCCCCTGTCAGTGAATCTAATGACTCCTCAATACGAGGAAGAGGAAACGCATCCTTCCTAGTTCTAGCATTCAACTGACGGTAGTCTACGCACATGCGCAGACCACCGTCCTTTTTCTTGACAAGAACCACAGGGGATGCATAAGGGCTACAACTCTCACGTATCACCTTTGCCTCCAACAACATATTGATATGAGCTTTTACCACCTCATACTCTGACGGGGGTATTCGACGGTACCGCTGCCGAACTGGGGTATCATCCAACAGTGGGATTTCGTGTGACAACAGGGTAGTACACCCCAAATCCCCTTCATGTGCAGAAAACACCGACTGGTACTGCCAGAGCAGAGCCCGAACACGTTCTTGATCATCAAGTGACAACACAGACAAATCAGTAGTCCTTATCTGTTCTTCAACCGTAGGTAACTCCTGGGAGACCTGCATGTTAACGGTAGCCGCAACAGTTTTAACCTCTGTGACCCCTGATGGTAAACTGACAACATAAACACTAGTTAGAGTGCCTAAATGGGTGCGTGGGTAAAGCACGATGTCAGTGGTTCCCACGTTCACCACTGGCACTGACACAATACCTTGATTTACCTGCACCAACGATGGCGAAGCCAACAACCCAGCTGGAAGGCCAGATTCCGGGGGCTCAAAAAGCACAGTGTCATGCAAGAACTGCTTTGAACAAGTTGCCGTAACTAATTGTAACATGCCACCTGGGATGCGTTGTACCCTACGACCGCGTACCTTAACTGAACCTACGGGAATGGAATGAGGCTGGGAACATACCTCATGACAATATTGAAATGCCTTTGTTACAATACTGGGCACCTGAACTAACGAGGGAGATTCAAAAAGAGAAGAGCCATGCTGTCCAAAGAGCTCCTGGTAGCACCGGCTGAGAACATTCATTCCCAGAACTCCCGGTGCCTGGGAACACAAGCCCCCAGGAGGATCTCGGACAACCAGCACTCCACACTTCGGCACTAACCTGCCGCAGAGTTCGACATCCAACTCCATATACCCAATGTAGGGGATGTCCAACCCATTGGCAGCACGAAGTTGCAACCATTGGCATGACCGAAGACGATCTTGACCCCATGGTTCAAAATTTTGTAAGAAGCAACTCTCTGTGATTGTAGAGACCATGGAGCCAGTATCTATAAGGCAAGGCACCTGAACCCCACCAACACAAACTACCAAATGGGGGCACGATGACATCAAAGACGATACTGAACGAGAACCCTGAAGAATATTTGAGCCGCCATCTACCCCAACCGAGCTGTGACTCTGCAGCCCGGCGGGTGCTAGTTTTCCGACAACTGCTGTGCAAAAGGTTGCCCAACTCCAGCCACAGAAGGGACCATACGAGAAGATGGAGGATGAGGAGGAACACGTTCCCCGTCACACTCCCTGGCAAAATGGCCAGGTCGCTGACATCTTCGACAAATGATGCTATTGCCACGAGAAGAGTGATTCCGCGGGTGTGGAGAATGACTACGTGCACGAGGTGCTTGACTACACTCAGCAACCATCTGAAGCCGAGTCACACTTTTAGAGAGCTGATTTAACTGGGCTTGCTGCGACTTCAACAGATCCCTTAACTCACTTAACTCAAACGTTGAGGCACCGTGAGTATCTAACGATGATCCGCCCTGTACCCCATACTGCATGACAGGAACCAACGGAACCGACTGACTTCGACGGCGATCGCCCCCGGGCAACCCCTCCCTCTCCCATCTAAAAGCCTCACTACGGACCTCCAGCAAACTAGAGGAGGGCGAGCGACGCACCAATTGTTTCAACTCACGGCGTAAAGAGCTATCCATCACATGTTCCACAAATTGATCACGCACAAGGGTTTCTGAATTTGGCATAGCATAAGGGGACTTTTCTTCAACACACTTCCAAAGGCCCATCAAAGCTAATGAAAACTCTAATAGGGTCTCCCCCTCACGCTGTTTACGAGAAAAAAATGCCTCTTGCAGAGCCACATATGACTGAGAACAGCCATATAATTCCCTCAATGCTGAAATCATTTTAGCGCAATCCCCCCGTTCAACACTAGGGCGATGCTTAATCTCCTCCCGTGCTTCCCCCTCCAAATGGTCAAATAAAAAAAATGCTTGATCGGCAATAGAAAGATGGCGCACCCGCATACACGCCTGCACTTCCTCAACCCATTCATCAATGCTGATGCCAGTCCGGCCATTAAATTTTGGACATCGCCAATCACGAGGTACAAACACAAACCTCTCAGCCGAGGTGACATCAGCACTCATGGGCTGGGACACTGCAGCAGGAGCGCCTGCAACACTAGAAAAAGCATTATTTGACAACAATGGAGCAGATACACGTTCTTGGCGCAATTTCTCATTATCAGCCTTTAGCTGTGCCACCAATTCCCTCAATTCTTGCAACTCCCCTTCCACCGCTACACTACTTACCACTTGCGAAGGAAACTCAACAAGAGGAGATTTACTCACAAATAACACACTGCTGCCTTGCCTTTAGAAAAAAAAGAGAGAAAAAAAAATTACTACTTTCAACATACAATACCCAACATACAATACCAACAAAAAAGACACTCCAAGACCTACGTCTCAAAATACAAGCTCACCCAAAATATGGAGACCCTGCCGACACTATGCCAAATGTGGCCAGTTGCATCAGGTACTTGAGGGAAATGTATGAAACAATTAGATAATTGTCGACTACGCCACCCGGTATATACCGGGAACTTCACCCTGAAACAGGGAGCACACAGGTTCGTAACCAAAAGAAATGGGTGAGCAGAGAGACATAGGCCAGGGAGTATCAAATATGAAGCAGCTTTATTCAAATACAAAAGTTAAAATCAACACATAGATTAACATCAATGGCTCAATATTCACATGTCAAAAAGAAAGAAGAAAACAAACAATACTTCACAAAACTTCGGAATAAATAAATACAAAAAAACAATTACACAAGAAAGTTTAATTGGAAGGGAGATGGCCTGCTGTGACCCTCAATTCATGCAACACAATTAAGATCTACACACCCACTCTGGTGAAGTCAGGTCACTCAATGCACAGCACTCAATGTGAACCCCGTTAAACAGCGGCTAAACCCCTCCTCTATATAAACTTTCTTCGTCACGCTGTTTATAAAAAAAAGAAAAGTCTCCAACAATAAACATTGATTAACTGGCAAAAGCCAGCGCCAAAAAAAAGAAATCTTCAGTTCACAAACAAAATAAAAATAAGAAACAAAACAATATATTAATTTCAGTCTCGTTTTGTAACTCAACCAAACTTAAGCCTAAACAAAAGAAAAATAAATGATATCGCAAAATACGCAGAAATGAGCACAAGACAAATAACAAAAAAAATATAAATTACAATTCGGAGAAAAACAAGAAACAAATCAAAATGAAACAAACAGGCCACGATCGGCCGTACACTCAAAGAGCAGAGCAAACCAGCGAGAGGACAAGCTTCCACATAAATGCTCACGCCTCAGCGAGCAATCGTCCCGACTCGCTGTTATGAGAGTTCAAGTTCGCTCCAACAAAAAAAAGACGCAAATCAGCCCAGGCAAGACAGCAGTGCGTTACAGAAAGACACGCATCTCGTCCCGTAAATCAGATGAAACCCTTGATTGTTACTCAACCTGTCGAACATAAAACAGAATTACTAACAAACAAAAAATAAAAGAAACAAACCGCGCAAATGCCTCTTGTACGTACCGAATGTTGACAACGTGGTACTATACGTGGTCGTTGACCATAGCATGCAGTTTGTTCGTTGATGAGCTACACAAAAACTCGAGATAATAAGCAACCATCCCATTAACAAGAAAATCCTCATCGTAAACGCACCAACCTCAAAGCCAGGGACAGCCAATGCACAGCAGCGCAACGCAGAGACGGCACTCCAGATACGATCTCATTCAGAAGTAGCAACTTCCGGAAAAGGGGCGGTACAGGTGACAACGCATCCCAAATGACAACAACCCTCCCCATTTTATACCCTGACATCTAACTGCCGATAGGTTCAATGTTCTTACCTGACACTGGCCAATAACCAACACTGATACACTTCACCCTGCTACAATAGTTACATAGACTACTAAGTTACTTTGCAACTACATGTCAACTAACTCTCATTAGAGTATTAGTAGTCTGCCTAATATCTGCTAACTATTTATTGTGATGCTCCCCAAGGGTTATTCTAACCCTACCAGCAGGGCTGGACTGGGACAAAAAACCGGCCCGGCCCATTTTGGCCCAGACTGGCCCACTATATAACACAACTGAACTTTGCACGCCCTTGAATATGTATACCAACTCCTATTAAAACCACTAATGTCATAAGTGAATAGGAGTGAGTAAGAGTTAACCGATGAAATAACTACTAATGCTGGGTACACACCAAAAGATTTTTTACATCTTATAAGATTTTCAAAATGTGATAGACCACAAACATGATGACAAAAAATCTTAGATTTAAGCGTTTTGCTCCTATAGTGTGTGGTGTGCCATGATGTGACAAAGACAGCACACCACACACGAACAGATTTTCAACCAGAGTCTCGACTGTGAACAAAGGAAATCTCACAAAATCTCGCGAGACTTCAGAATAAGCTTGGCGGACGATATGCAGGAAGAAATTGCGATGATAGTGTTTGGAATGATTTTCACAGAGAAACATTTGTCCTGTTGCCACAAATCAACAAGCTGATCCTCCATCTCTGCTGTCCACATCAATTTAACTTTTTGCAACGCCATGACCGCGTTTGTTATGCTTCCGTCTTCCATCATCTCGCTTTCTGATTGGATATTGTTTCGTTTCACGTGATAATCTCCAGAGCGTGCGCACGTTTTTGTCATCGGGGTTCTCCCCACACATCAGGATTTCTGATCGTAAATATTCAACATGTTGAATATTTACGATTTGCGATCGGGGCGGCTCCGACGTTCTTCCGAGCAGGTTCGGACACTCTTAACACACCTCACACCAAGGGAAAATCTGATAAGATAATCTGTAGAACCATCAAGATAATCGGGACATAGCTAGGATTGTCGGAAGGGGGAAAATCGGCCCAAAATCAGCCCGATTATCTTTTAATGTGTACCCAGCATAAGTTGAACTATACTCCACAGTGATGAATCCTAAAGAAAGCTATAAGCTGGGATAGCAATACTGGTTTTTCCCACAGGATTTTGTGAAATCTGTGGTGAGTGCACCTCTGTCCCGCTAGGGGGGTTGGGGGGTATGCTCCCCCGTAAGAAAATGTTGTGCTTTTTAATGTTAAATTCATCAATCTGGTGCACTTTGAGAGTTAAAAATAAAGAGCTCCAACCCATATTCAGTGTGCAAATTGAACAAAGAAAAACTCAAAACTCTTTTAGTTGTGATATAGTGTCTGTCTACATTACACTACTACATAACAATAGTTATAAAATTAATCCCATGGCAGTAATAGCCAAATGTTGTAAAACAAATGCACTGAAAAATAAAAGCAACTTTCAGAATTAGTTTCGTACTAATTTCTATACAGAGATAAGCACATGATCTTTTATTTTGAAGGAAACGGCATCGAGCTTTTATTTTGAAGAAAAACATGGTTTACAAACTCGTCTCATTACAATTCTAATAAAATGCGTAATCGTCAAATATGCAGATGTGTAAATAATGCGTAACTGGGTAGTGGGTTCCAGTAAGTGTTGTGACAGTAGCCTAGTTCTGCTTACCACTGTTCTCTACACTCACTCATCTCTCTCCTTATCCTCCTCACTATCCTCATCAGACACTTGAAGGGCCTTTGAGGTTTCTTTTTTCACGCTATTTCTCTGCACATTCCTTGCGTTTCTTCTCCATCGCTCTGACTATATTGACAGATGACACTGCTCGCTCACTCAGAGCTCAAAGAGGAGGAGTTTAAAGATGTGATTGGACCAGCCCAGTGTCAATCAAGAAAATAACCAATGGGCCGCTGATCTACGCGTTTCATCATGCGCCGGTCTGTGAGAAAAAGAAAAACCTACGCTGACTTTTTTGTCCAATGCATTACACCGGCACAAAGATTTCAGAGCCGCCAATTAAACAAAACTAAACGCAATGGGCCGCCGATGTACGAGTTTTATGGGCCGTTCAGACAACAAAAAAAAAAAATTAAGTATGAGATGTATCGGCCCACAAAGCACGTCGGCCCACCGGGCAAATGCCTGGTATGCCCGATGGCCAGTCCAGCCCTGCCTACCAGAATACTAATACTCTACTGACACTCTAATGAGAGTTACTAGACATGTAGGTACAACACTCATAGTCAACAGACTGTGTTAAAGGGACCATCAAAATAAAGTGAAAGCTAAAACATTGGCAGATTCATGGTAATCTGTTTCGGATAAAACTGTACATGCTTTTAGCGCCGCTCACTGGATATTTCACTTTGAAAGTCGCTAAACTTGGTTGGCAGAAAACACAGACCAGTGAAGATTTAAGAAGAATCCCCTCTGACAATAGCAGCATTCAGTAGACAATAATAATATTCAGGGTTTTTTTTACAACAAAAACAACTTTGTCAGAAAGTCTCACAGCCAGAAAAGTCATTTAGAGATTAATGTTCTGTGCAGTTCCATTACGAGTGTGTGTGGGGTGATGACTTGACTTGCTTCCTTCACACTTCTCTCGAACCATCACATACAAGAACATCACTAGACGCTTCGGTACATTTCATTTTCGGGAAAGAGACGTGTACCCTCATCTATAGCAGTTTGGTTCTGTTTGAATCATAATAAAACTCCTCTGTCCTCCTCCCTTCCCCATTCTCTGGCCTCTGTGCTATTATTGGAAGCTCCAAATAATTGGGATAAACTTCTTTTTTTAGTGGCATTGTAGAAAAAAAGAAAAGCTTTTCTCTAATTAAGAGCATGCAGGAACATGCAGCTTGGACCTTCAGCAGGGTGATGATGGCACGCCAATGGGATTTGGCTAATTGCCGCTCGTTTCGTTGCGGCCGGTGCGCCCCATCGCGTCTCCTTTGTTAGCTCCGTATATCATGTGCACCGTGGGCCGTTCGGGTCAGCAGAGCGATTTGCATAGAGTCAGCGATCTCAGCAGGGCCTTTAATCGATGATGCCCCAGAGCCACTTCCTCCCACAATGCAAATGCAGTTTTATTTCCTCTCCCTGGCCTGATTTGAAAGAGATATCTATTTTTTTAATTCGAGATTTGCCTGCAGCATGTACACTGAGACTAATTACTCCCTCATTCCCTCCCTCCCTGTGTCTTTTCGCCTTTATTTTGAATTATCTTCATTGGGTTCCATGAAGCACTGACTAAACATCATGGAATCTCAATTAAGAAAGCTGTCTGAACAAAGAAAGCTTGCCAAACACAAGCCTTGGGCAGATTATATTAGATATATTGTTGGGGTGTTAAAATAAACATGATATCAAAATTGACCCAACTTACTTACTTTCTGTGTATCAAAACACATTCGGGTAAACTCATTCTCAATGGAAAATCTGGTCTCCATTGTTGACTTGTTGGCAGTGCTCGGACATATCTAGATTATTGATTAACCCTTAAATGAATGAATGTTTCGCCAATTATCATTACATAACGATGAAATCTTACACGGATGGATCTCAACCTGTAGCAATAATATAAAACTCTCCAGATATTAGAATAACAATCACAGGAGAATAAAATAAAGCATTTTTTGTTACCTTTTGGAGCTTGGAAGGGTTCAGTTTGAGCAGATGTTTTACACCATCATCACTGTCCTCGTCAGAGCTTATTTCCCAATACATTCAGCATCTGGTTCATATTCGCCATCTCAAACATATTCTCAAAACTATCATTTTCAACATCTTCAAAATCAATACAGTGATTCTACTCTGTCTGTGGTAACTCTGAGTGAATTGCTACTTCATCATTGTGATGAAGTTATCATTGCACATTCATCATAGTGCAAACTTAATACATTTTGACATTTGCATCACATAATCAGCTCCATATGCACGGCTTTTCTGATGTGGTAAACTTGCTCAGTAGCTCACCTGGCACGTACGTCATTGCACTTGGGATGCGGAGCAATTGGGTACAAATCCTGTGAAACGCAAGTCACAAAAGAAATATAAAATGGCTTGGCTGCTTAAAGTCCCCCTGTAGTCAATAACTGTATCCCTTAAAACTCATTTTTGATCACCAAAATGACATATTTAAAAGTTTTTTCCTTGGAAAAAAAAATCGGCATGCCTTAAATAGCTTGAATGTAACTCTGCACCCTTGCTTAAGTATAC
Organism: Rhinichthys klamathensis goyatoka; assembly: GCF_029890125.1. Lineage (NCBI taxonomy): Eukaryota > Metazoa > Chordata > Actinopteri > Cypriniformes > Leuciscidae > Rhinichthys > Rhinichthys klamathensis. The sequence goes on along the minus strand of NW_026606564.1, from coordinate 3,927,253 downwards.
GCGTATCTATGAATATGCAAATTACCCCTTCCTCCACTTACTCACACTATATCAGAGATCTAGTCGTTGACGATATACACAATGGGTCTCATTCATGAAACATTCGTCAATATACGAGTAAATATGAGAGTGATTTGCGCGTAAAGAGACCTTCCCGAAAACTCATATCCTGATTCACAAATACTTCGTAAACGTCAGATGTGATAGGGAAATGTGTGTGTGTTACTGAATTCCAATCAGTCGTAAATGGGACGCGCGTGCACGCTCATTCTCAATTACCATAAATCCCGCCAATTAAATACGACTGACAACTATATATGGGCATCATATTATGACACCAAACGAAGGATTTCAACATGTCTTCTCAAAACGAATGAAAAAGAAAAATTTCTCAGATGCAGAAATTGACATTTTATTATCAGAAGTTCATTAAAAACACCACGGCCGCATTAACAATAGGGCTAGGCGGGGCTAAAGCCCCGGGGCCCGAACAAGGAGGGGGCCCTTGATTGGCTGTGGAGCAGATCTACTACCCTTCTGATTGCCAAAGCCTTACCACGCAACGCCCCCCACAAATTAGCCCTGTTATTTAGTAGCGCTTTGCCGAATATTCCATGCATTATCATGGAATCATTATCATTAATATTATAGTGACCGTTCGCAAAGAACCGCCTTTTTTAGTTACTGTGTGACAAGCCAGGCGGCTCTCACGAGTCACGCACATTCTCACTCATGCACTGAAAAATACATCACGGGGCAAAGACTAACGTTACACAATTGACTACGAGAGAGAGTTCAGAGCAGCTTACTGTTGATATGAAACAAAGTCTCAACTTTCAAATATTGTAATTTAAATAATTTAAACCATACCGTTTTCAAGTTCAAGTCCACCGACGTTAATCTACTGACAGCTTTGTTGTCGGACAAAATTGCATATTCGGCGTTATGATTGGCCAGGTCGCCTGTCAATCAAACCCCCCGTGGGCACCAGGACAGGGCATGGTGAAATGAAACGTCACGTTTTAATTTAACATAATACATTTATTCTATATTTAACTTGTGAACGATCGACCTGCTGCTGCACATAGGCCTATAGATGGCTGCCTGGAGTGCCTGCGCCTTATTAGAATATAGCTACGCATCAACCAATAAATCGCCTCCACCCTTCACTTCATTCTAGAGTCTAGACTATTTTTTAAAACACAGCGTCATCGTCGACCCCACAAATTTTCGGTAAGTTTGATTATTAACTTGATGGATGTTTGATCTTGCTTTTTGTGTTTGATCAAACTCTATATTCGCCTAAAGGGCTGGCGATAATATATCCGGTAGAAATATGTAAATTTTGCTGAGACATCATGATGTAAGTTTATAAATTAAACACGTTTTTAATAATTGTGGTTTGGAAGGATACAAATATTTTAAATGATAACTTGAGGCAGTTTTGCACAGCGCACTTGAGTTCCGACCCTGAGGTCTTAAAGTGACAGTAGCTGCTAATAAACCTGCTGTCGCCATTTGTGTAATGTTAATCAAACATCAGAAAGAAAGTAATTTACTGCCCTTGAATGAATCACTTTTGTAAAATTAATAAGAATGAATGTTGAATTTATACTGAAAACTATGTTTTGTATATTTGATTACTTTATACAATATAATATTATTCAGTGCTTTAAATTTTTCAAGGTCGATTTCTTATGTGCCTTTGTTCTATTGTTATTTGTGACTCTTGTCATCGGTAAGCTTGAGATTCTTTTCTTAAGTTACTATTATTGAAATTGGTCACAAGAATTATGAAATGTTAGTCCCATTAAATTTTGATATGATAAAAAATCGTTTTAAAAGTAATATAACTTAACTGTGAAGTATATCATAGATGGATAAAATGACTCATAATGATAGAACATTTAGCTCATGTAGTTGGTGACCTGTAGTGGTGGGGGGCCCTGCAGTAACTCATAGCCCCGGGGCCCAGTGAGCTCTTAATGCGGCCCTGCAAAACACCACATTTTATTTTCAAGCGTAGGCTACATAGTGGCGTATCAGGTCCTAAAAAAAGGAAGCTTGGCAGCATATTACAGATGCAGTTAATGGAGTTTCATCTGTTAATCAAACAGTCCCAGATGTAAAAAGAAAAACCGTATGTAATTACTATATATAATATTTTTCAAAATGCTGTGTAAATATGTACCCGATTGAGGTGAATTAAAATGCAGCCTTAGTTATTAATGAGCAAAACGTTCGGATGTTAAGCTCACTATTTACGCGTGGCTGGGAGCAGGTGTAGATTTCTTTCGTACCAACTAACATTGGGAAAATACGAACATTTTAATGAATCCGAAAATTTACGCCAGAACCACTTTACACACGATTTACACAAAAATTCGTTCTGCTCGTGTTTCATGAATGAGACCCAATATCCGGATTGGTTACAAGCTGATTTGTGTCGTCAGAAACACCAACCATTTCAAACCGCGTTTTTAAGACTGTCTTTGGTTCACTGCAGTTTTAAGGAGAAAATACTCATCAATGGTGTTGACATGAATTTGTACATGGTTTATCTCTCTTAAATCATATTAAAAACACCACATAGACAAATAAACAACATTAAAAACTTGATTTTCACCACAGGGGGAAATCTTAAGCAAATGCGTTTTTCATTTACATTTGCTTTTGTTAACACTATTTGTTAGGTTCAGGGTAGGGTGTAGTTTAGAGTGTTCATTATTTTTTAAATGCAATAGCACATTAACCTTTTAGCCAATGGTCTGGTGGAGTGTGGTGTCAAGTCTGCAAAGCATCTCCTACAAAAATATGGACGTGATGGTTTGGACATTCATGCAGCCTTGCTCAACCTGCGCAAACACACCCAGGGATGGCATAACTTCTCCAGCGCAACGTTTACTGTCCCGACGCACCAGGTCTCTGATCCCCAGGGTCCCATCCCAGCTCACACCGAGAGTTGAGACTAATGTTCAGGCTGTTTTAGTTCACACTCAGACAAAAAGGAAAGATAAGCCATGACAAATCTGCCAGATGCCTTTCGCCTCTGAAGCCTGGGCAGACAGTACGCATGCCCCCCATGCTCTTAAAGTCCCCCCTGTGGTGAAAATCAAGCTTTTAATGTTGTTTATATGTCTATGTGGTGTTTTTAAAATGCTTTAAGACAAACCATGTGCAAATTCATAAGTCAACACCATTGCTGAGTATTTTCTCATTTAAACTGCAGTGAACCAAAGACAGTCTCAAAAACTAGGTTTGAAATCGCTGGTGTTTCTGGCGTCACAAACTACCTTGTAACCAATCAGGTCAACGAGTGGATCTCTGAGCTGGTGTGAGTGAGTGGAGGCGGAGCTAATTTGCATATTAATGGATCCTCATATACTAAATGAAGCAAGGGTGTAGAGTTACATTCAAGCTATTTTAAGGCATGAAGGAAAAAAACGTTTCAATGTGTCATTTTGGTGATCAAAGATGAGTTTACAGGGATATAATTATTAACTTCAGGGGGACTTTAAATAATTGAATAATTACATAAACCATAATTCACAAGCATATCTGATTGCCATGTGCTTAGATAACAGTGAAATATATAGTAAACATTTCTCTCATGATACAAGACAGCATTTACTTTTTAGCAAGAGCACATTTTGCCCCCAGCACTTCTAGAGATGCAATGACATTGCAAAAATGTCTACTCTTGTAGATTGCAGCTGCATTCGACATGATTTTTGAATTTGTATTAATGCTCCAAATAGCTAATGCTAATATTCAAGCAAATAACAAATGCTACAATTTTTTTTTTTTATTCTTGTAAAATTGTATCATAGCATAGCACTCTAGCACTCATAATCTTAGCTAAGCTTTCATAGAATTACACAAAATGCTTCAATCCTCGAGTCGTCATGCCGGGGTAGCATTTATGTGTCATTTTGTAAGATTACTCTTGTCATCTGCTTCTCAGATGGCTATCAATCTGATAGTGCCATTTTCCAGTGACATTTCCTCAAGCTTGATGGACAGAGCCTTGCTCTCTCGGCAATGTGCAATTCAGAGTGTGAAGTAAAAGCTGAAGCACTGCAGAAAACACTCTGGACACCGAGTCATTTCGTTCAAACTGCACACAAATCCAATTTCCGTTCCAAATCGATCTTTAGGATTGCCTCTCTACACTTTGTCATTTTGCAAGTGATGAAATCTGATCCGTTAGTTCAGACATTGTAATCAATATGTGTTGTATTTACAGTGGTTACTACAGTAATGATGTAAGCGTCAGCAGCATGCCAAGAAACGTTCTCGTAAAACTGCGGATAGCTGTCATTGTGGAAAGAGAAGATGGAAAATCATGACCCGCATGAGTCAATATGGATGACATATCATGGATCCATCTGTTTAAAACTGCTGACTCAGTCACTCGTTCACTATATGGTGAATGTGGTACAAGTCATTTAAATGAAATTTGGACAAGCTCCAAATGACATCCCAAATGATCTGGAAATCTGAGACTGTTTAGACTGAGGTTACATCTACCTTAATCTGGATACATTTGAAAAAAGCGTTTTCATTTCAAAACACTTTCAGTCCACACTTCCACTTTCAAGTGTTTTCAAAAAAGTTTTTTGTCCACACTGATGAAGGTTCACAGAGATTGTAAAGAGAGACCAGACTTGATAACGTTTTCATACTATTCTTCTGGCACTATCATTTCATACTATTAGCAAAACATCCCCACCACTTACTAGTGCGTTCAGGTGGCACTCAATCGCCATTTTCCTTTGCCTTTGCCCTCTTGTTTTTCCACAGGACAGCAATTTGGAGTATACATCTTCTGAAAACTTTGCAGAAATGTAATATAAGGTTTGAAGAGTAACATTTATCTTTAGCAACACTGTAAAAGCGAATAGCACTTATCAGGAACACGCCGCTACAGCCACATGACTAAACATGCACCATCATTTTCAAAAACCTCAATTTTCAAGAAGACAAAATTATGTTTTATGAACAAATTTCGGATGGAGCATTTTTGATTTTCCAAAAAAAAGAGAAGAAGGTGGTTTTGAACAGATGGCAAACCATGTATATGCAACACTTTACAATAAGGTTTATTAGTTAACATTCTTAACGACCTTAGTTAATTAATTGGGTAACCTTATTGTAAAGTGTTACCCATGTATAAATGTGGTTTGGATCAGGTTTATATTAGTGCTGTCAAACGATTAAAATATTTAATCGTGATTAATCGCAACAATGTCATATTTAACTCGCGATTAATCGCAATTAATCGCACATTTTTATCTATTCTAAATGTCTCTTGGTTTCTTTTTGTCCCATTCTTTTTTCTAATTTTAATGCTCTTATCAACATGGAAAAGTGGATCGGCTTGCTTTGTGCAAATGTTTTTTTTATTGAAAACAACATTGACAATACTGTGTTCAATTTCACACTAACATTCTCACTTGGAGCAAATAATCTCTCACACAATGTAACACTGTCCATCAATAAAAGGGTGAAAGAAATACTGAGAGGTACTGATATTGACGAGGGGCGGAGAATTCACATCAGCTGTGTGTGTGTGTGTGTGCTTGGCCATCAAGTGGTATTTCAGACTGGACTTGCTGCTAAGATGATAGCTCAGTTCACAACGACAAAACACACAGATCACTTTGGTCTTGTCAATGGAACCATTTGGCAACTTTTTAAAAGTAAACTTTCCATTCAGAATCTTATTGGCATCCATTTCGGCGTCTCGCGCTCGTCATCCACTCAAAACGTAACGTTAACCTACTATTTGGCCGGCTCGCAAGCCTAAACAAGTGTGTGCGGCGTTGTGCCTGTTGTTTTGTTTCCGGTCTAGCTAGATCCGCTTGCGCTTTCAAAACGTCCTTGTGCGGCGCAAGCCATTTAAATGAATGGGTTTCATAGCGCAGCGCCGTGCATGCCGCGTCCTGTTGCAAAAGCATGTGAAAAAAACTACAAAGTTTGCTAGGCCAAAAAGACCGTTAATCGCGCGATAAAAAAATTAACGCCGTTAAAATGGGTTTGCGTTAACGCCGTTAATAACGCGTTTAACTGACAGCCCTAGTTTATATTCAATGTGTTTTTGAGCTGTTTAGAATACAAAAACACATAGATTTGAGTGGATATGCCAAAATCGATTTTGTTGTTTTTGTTGTTTTCCAAGGCCAGCTTTAAATGCCCATATGTTAAGATTTGTCGGACAATGACTGCTGTTGTGTTCGTTTAACCCTCACTAATGCCACATCTGGATGGAACAGAACTTGAGTCTCCCGTGCAAGTATCGACGTTACCAGGACGTTTTTCAGCAGTTAAATGAAGGGTTTTGGGCGACACGGGAATCTCATGCGGCCTACGAGGATTGAACTCATTAAACATTATGTCAGTGGAGCTGCACCTGTGTCTTCTTTGACCTGCGGCTGAGTTTCATTACCTAAAGAGCAACGGATGCCAAGAGAAGACACATGCAAATGCTGCAGCATTGCCTGCAGAATACATGGCGCCGTTTGTTATTATTATTTCTCTCACAGCAGATGCCTTCATCCAGGACAAATTACGCAACGCATCTTTATTGATTTAAAGAGCGTGACAGAGGATGGGGAAGAGGAAATTCACCGTAAATGCGACACTTCCTCGAGAAGCGATGATGGGGCGTTTATTCCTGAAACCCTTTATCCCCCAAGGATGGGGGTGTAGGGACTGTGCCCTTATCACTATAAGAATACCAATGGTGCTTTTATGTTGGCTGGGAATAATTCATGAAAGCTGTAGGGGATGGACAGACACGCAGTGTAAACGTATGTGGAATGAATGTGAAGCTGGACGGTTTTTAAAATGATTCAAGGTCTGGAGGAGGTCTGAATTACCAACCGCTTCAATAATATCTGAACAACAAGATTTTGACACCCTTAAGAAAAATTGCAGTGCGATATGTCGACAATATTTTTTTAAAACTGGGACATTTTCCTCTGAATAGATCTTTTAAATTGAAGAGCATCCTTTGATTCTCGGTGCACTCTTCCTGACCCATAACTGAGAGTACCAAATCAAGGTCTGGAGACTAAATGAAACTGTTGTTCCGTCATATACGGATGTTTCTTCACCAATGGACACTTTTGAGCCTTGTGGAAATGAACTGCTCGCTAAAATAAATCCTCTGAAAACACAGTTTAAACACTCTCACTCAAGATAATCTGTCTACTATCACCAAACATACAACACCAGTTCACCCAAAAATAAAACATCCGTCATCGTCATTTACTCACCTTCATGTTGTTTCAAACATGACTTTCACTTTTGGATGAACTGACCCCTTTAACATTCTTTCGCTCATGAAAGCTTGTAGTAGAGGCTTGTAGCAGCCTGTAACGTCTTGTTACATCTTTTTATCAACAAAAAAAGAGATATTTTTGTAAAGTTAAACTACATTTAGTCTTTTTTGTGTCAAAGTTGCATGTTAATATAGTCGCAGTTATCATTTAATGACCTTAGGGCGTTTTCACACCTATTGATCGTTTGTTTTGTTCCGAAACAGGGACTTAATGTGTTACAATGTAGCATTTTCTACTTGGCAAGGTAACCTTTCAAAGCGTACCAAAATGTGTTTATGCAAGTCACATGCGAGTACAACTGTCCTCTTATTGGTCAGAATTTCCTCTGCGTCATCCATCAAGATGATTGGCTCCATGAGCTTATTGTGGCTTTATTTGTAAGTGTCGAGAAACACGCAAATACTATATGAATGTAGACGTCATTCTCGCTGTCAAATGATATACTACATTCGTATTAATACTAACGCGCTCTCTCTGGATTTCCCAGCGCTGATAGAGGTTTATAGTGTCAAGACGGATGCAGCTAGAGCAGGAATCAAGTGAAAAAAATCAAGGAAAAACAGTGTTTTTGCCTATATTGTTTTGCCTTCAGATTAAAAGTCTGGGTAAAACAGCTCTAAATTAAAGGCAATTGAGTTTAAAAAAAATGTAACCTTCATATAACAAACCGGGGGGGGAAAAAGTGAATCTCTTCGTCTCAATAAAACTCAACCCCCTGAGCCATGAAGGTATAGTTGAAGAAACACCAATAAGGCATTGAGGTTGATCTTGTTTGCCTTGAACTGCTACACTGGTGATCCCATTTGCTTAGCTCTGAATACATTATTTAAATGACCACTGCATGTATTATAGACTCGGTATGAAATATTGAGTATGATTTTATGCTTGCATAAACAAATCTTTTCGCTCTCTCTTCCCCATAGCCTCTGAAGATGCACTGCAGGAGCTGCGCGCTCGTCACCAGCTCGGGTCATCTAACCGGCGGGGGTCGTGGAAAAGAGATCGATCAGGCGGAGTGCGTCATCCGAATGAACGATGCGCCTACAGCCCGTGGCTACGGGGCGGACGTGGGTCACCGCACGAGCCTGAGGGTCATCGCTCATTCCAGCATGCAGAGAGTCCTGCGCAGCCGCCATGAGCTCCTCAACTCCAGTCAGGACACGGTCTTCATCTTCTGGGGACCCAGCAGTTACATGAGACGTGACGGGAAAGGGCTGGTTTATAACAACCTGCGGCTCATGAACCAAGTGCTGCCCAAACTCAAGGTCTACATCATCTCCTGGCAGAAAATGCTCCAGTTTGATGAGATATTCAAGAGAGAGACCGGCAAAGACAGGTAATAGGCACTTTGTTACGCTGCGCAGAGTCAATTTGAAATGGCCAATTTAGTATCTGTGATGATACGATCAAGAAAATAAGCTTAAATATGTGACTACTCTGATGTTAGATTGAATAAAGCTAAATATTTTCAAACCCATTTCTGAAATGAAATGGGTCTTCGGAACATGATTAACTGTAAGCGTGCATTTACATGAGTGCGATGACAGACGTTTTCATCAACCTGCCAATACTATGAATGTGGTATGGCCTAATTTTTGTGACCTATTTTTTTATTTAAAAAAAGGTGTTGTAAGGGAAAGATGATAAATGTCCTAGAATAGAGTCTGCAGAGGCCCTTATTATTCCACATTTACTGCTCTCTGAGAAGACCAACCTCTTTTCCTCTTTCTACTCCAGGATCACATGGGAAATCAGTTTGGGATTCTGGATTTGAACATTAAGCCAAGATCTCTACTTAATCAAAGCAAAAAGGAGATTAGTGTGTGAGCGAATGGAGCTGGAAATAGTCATTGTTGTCCACAGAACATGGATTTGTCATGATTGTAATTTTGTACACTCTTAAAAAATAAAGGTCCACGAAGAACCTTTAACATCCATGGGATCTTTCCAATTGCACAAAAAGTTCTTTAAAGTGGAAAAAGGGTTCTTCAGTTAAAACTGTTCATCGGAAGGTTCTTTGGGAACCCAAAATGGTTCTTCTATGGCATCACTGTGAAACCGCCTTTCTGGAACCTTTATTTTTAAAAGTGTCCTGGTTTTATTCTAATCCTTCAAACGAACAATATATAGTATGCTCTCATTAGTGAATGTCTTTTCATGTGGGTTTTATCGCAAAAACTCTTCTTAAAACTCTTTGGAGGCTCATTGGAAATAAATGCAAATATATACCATTGATGAACTGGCTTAGAATGATCCTGGAGTGTTTTGTAGCTTCTGTCCCTTATTATCAAAGCAGTCATATTGCAGACGTAAAAGTGTGTCTTTTTTTCATCTTGTATCTGTTTGTATCTCGTGGGAAGACAAAAGATTGCTGTGAGAATCAACAACACTCAAGATAAAATCTGTTAGATGCCCGACTTAGACTGGAGAAGGACGGCTGCTGTTCTTTTATTGGTTTGATCAGTGTTTTTCCATGTTTGTTTGCATATAGAGAATTTCAAAGAGCTGGTCTATCAAAAGTTACTTTAGGAAACTGCTACTGTCTTAAAATGCACAAAATGCATTTATAATCACAAACAAAAAAACAGGGATTCTTAAGATCCAAAAATGACAACAAAAGCACCAAGTTCCAGTCATGTAACATTATTAATATTCAATGAGCAGGAATTGCATCTGGGACTTTACACTTCAGGGAATATTTTGGGGGAAAAAGTCATTATCATTTTAAGAGTTCTTGTCAAAGGTGTGTTTACAAAGACTTTTTAAAGACTTCCCAGTCTTTTTAGAGGCATCGTGATTGCAATTTAATTATTGGCCCTACCCATATATTATACAACAATGCTAGATATAACAAATATTTGGTAACATACACTACCAGTCAAAGGTTTTGTATCTGTAAGGTTTTTAATGTTTTTAAAAGAAGTCTCTTCTGCTCACCAAGGCTGCATTTATTTGATTAAAAATACTAAAAAACAGTAATATTGTGAATATTACAATTTAAAACAGTTGTGTTCTATGTGAATATATATTTTTTCTGTGATCAAAGCTGAATTTTCAGCATCATTAATCCAGTCTTCAGTGTCACATGATCCTTCAGGTTCAGAAATCATTCTAATATGATGATTTGATGCTCAAGAAACATTTCTCATTATTATCAATGTTGAAAACAGTTATTTTTATTTTTATTTCAGGATTCTTTGGTGAATATAGAAAGTTCAAAAGAACAGCATTTATCTGAAATAGAAAGCTTAAATACTACCGTTCAAAGGTTTGGGGTCAGTAAGATTTTTATTTATTTTTGGGGGGAAATAAATAAAAGAAATCAATACTTTTATTCCTAAAGGATGAATTAAATTGTTCAAAAGTTACAGTAAAGACATTTATAATGTTAGAAAATGAATAAATGCTGTTCTTTTTAACTTTCTATTCATCAAAGAATCCTGAAATAAAACGGTACACAACTGTTTTCAACATTGATAATAATAATACATGTTTTTTGAGCACCAAATCATATTAGAATGATTTCAGATGGATCATGTGACACTGAAGACTGGAGTAATGATGCTGAAAATTCAGCTTTGATCACAGGAATAAACTACATTTCAAAATATATTAAAATAGGAAACAGTTATTTTAAACTGTCACGTTTAAAAATATAACTTTTTTTGTATTTTTAATCAAATAAATGCAGCCTTGGTGAGCAGAAGAGACTTCTTTTAAAAACATAAAAAAGCTCACCGATCCAAAACTTTAGACTGGTGGTGTATTTCATTCATTAGTTTGTTTTTATGAAATACTGCTGAGAAAACTCAAAATGTGGATCTTTAACTGCAATCTGTCAAATGAGCAATCAGACTTGATTTAAGTCTCAAGAGACAATGCAACAAAGTTAAAAACTGTATAACACTTGTAAGGAACTCAGCTTTTTGGAAATATTAATAATCAATAATAACTTGTTATTATTAATTATGAATATTTGGGTCAGTTAATTGGATTAACTTGATGTGGCTGAATTAATATTACAATCAATTAATCAGTTCGCCCAACAAACTCTTTTGATTATTATCTTCCATCGCCCCAGAAGAAGAATTATTTCTTAGCATGTACAGCACTTTGAGCAAGTAGCAAAAACCGCGATCGTAAAAGTGACTTTGTATTGCAAACAAGACAGAACCAAATACATATTATGTACAAGTTTTATTAACTAAATATAGATATTTATATGAATATAAATAAACTAAACAACATACACACATGAATACATAAATAGGTGAGTGATAGAGCGAAACCGAAAACGGAACTATTGAGAAGTTCCATGTAACTATATGAGAAGAACATCAGCATTTCATTTTCAAAGCATCAAATCAAAACTTGCATTCATGAGTAGCGTACACTATTATCAAAGTTGTTGAAAACTGAAGTTGTTGATGATTCTGCGAGTGTCACATGTTGAAGTCTCAATCATTTTCTTCTTTGTTGGATGAAGAAGATATGATGAACTTGCATGGTGGGTTAGAGTCCTTGTTACAAACTCCTGAGATTGTCCTTGGTTCTTTGTGAGAGAGTCTTCTCTCTCCTGCATGTCTGCATATCTGGTTGGATCAAGGCCTTCTGGGCCCTGGGCCCCCGTGGAGGGGGAGTGTGTTCCCCAGTATCAGTAGCACTGTGTTGCGGCCGAATGAGAAAACTAAGAGAGGAAGGTCACATGTGGACTGTCTCTAATAAAGGCCTGAGAACGATCCACCCCTAAGGGTTGACTGGACCAATAAGCAAGGTGAGATGTCCGAGTGGGAAGGTTGCTTTCAGTTAATTTACGAGTCTTTGTCCCAAGCTTGATTATACCTTCATTATTGCTCAGATAGATATAACACATCCACACTGCATTCTAGAAGAAGGTGATGTACATCAAAGTGTGTGTCATTAAATGAGGATTAATTAGGTAGGAGGCATGATACATGTGAGGTTACAACATTGACCGTTAGTTGGTTGTATACCCAGGTACATACCATAATATATACATAATAGTACACAAGACAGTAAATCATTTACACAATGCTATGAAGCATGTTCATTTATAGATCAGTTAGTCTATGATTAATGCAGAAAAGTCTGTTTTAAAGAGGGTTTCTGTCTTCCCATTGTCTCTCTCTTGTGCATGTGGCCAAAGGAATGTGGTCGTAAAAACCTCCTTATCGGCCCTGTAACATGATACTGTTTCAGCCCTGGTGTTTGTTTCATTTGGGATGTTAGTTTTGGAGTTTCATAAACCTTTGTATATGAATAATTAGTGTGTGTCTGATGGGTCCAGACCCTACACACTGGTCGTGCATCTTTTTGCCACTGTATATTCAGGAAACACTCTCAGAGTATTTTACAACAGGAATTCCTTATGCATCTGCGGTTCAAACTTTGCAGATCTATTAGGGGGACTGACTGTATCAGGGTTGCGGACTCCCATTACCCGCGGTAAAATCACTGTAACACATGCCGTCTAATGGCTCATTGCTTTATTAAAGAATCATAGTGCCCTGAGAGCCTCAATCTGCTCGGTCCTTCTGAAGCTGTTCTTACAGTCAGACCCCAAGACTACTTTTAACGTAATTCAGGCTGATGGTGCTATAATTCGTGCATGGTAGGTCATGTAAATAGTCATGCAGGAACACTTGGCAGTCGGGACGCAGTGCCTTTGCTCTCTGGCCTGGCAGCGACAGACAGCCCTGTGGCACAAACACAGCCCAATGTGTTTTGGCATTTTGTTTTTCCAGGACTTAGCAGTTCGTTTGTCTCTTCTTCTGTTGTTTTCTCCTGCATCTGGTCACATTGGCTTCTAAACAACCCTGCTGTGGAGAATACTGTCTGTCAGAATGTGTTCACGGGGATTCTGAGCATAAATCTAAGCAATATGTTTCCATGATATCTGGATAGCATGTGCTGGATATTAAATGTTGAATATTATGTTTGGTAACTTATTTTTTTTTTTGTAGTGACTTAATGGCTAAAATACAAACTCACATTTGAATTCTTTGGGTAATTGAAATGCAGAGGTTGTGGTCATTCTCTCTGCCGCCTTGGATTTATGAATTTTCTCACGTAATATTGTACCACACACACATTTCTCTAAGTGCTCTTCATGTACTAAACATTGTCAGGCATTATCATCCTACTCAAAGACTCAGTGGTGTATCAGCGTGTGCATTCCAGAAATCATTTGTTTCGTCTGAAAAAGTCATTGAAAGAAACTAGCACAAATATAGTAGTATATTCATTTATTGATTTAATTTAACCCTCAAATGACACGATATGTTTATGTCTTCGGGGCCATCTTTATCCTTGGATATTTCCCTGAGACTATAAGCTAAATGAACCGACCTTCAACTGACAGTCGTACATATTATTTTAATAATGAGTTTGAATAATGAATTATTCAAATAACTATTTGCAGTTCAAGTACAGCTGAAATGACAGAAAATCTACACATCCATTATAATGATTTTCATTTTTATCAGTTCTTCCACCTCCATAATCACAGTGACCGAGACATGTTTGGTTCACTTAGTTTTGTCGTGGTCATGAGACATTAACTCGCGGGAATGTGATATGGCGTGGCCATGAGATATTCATTTGTGGGAATGTGACTGAAACGTGTTATTAAACTAAACAAAACACAGAGGAGATCACAAGAGCAAACACAAGTAACGAAAACCACACTCGTTTACATGACAACGGTGTACTAAAACCGGAAACGTTTGTCCTTTGTGTTTTCCACGTACAGACAACGTTGTCAAAACGATCCCCGTTCACGCGGATCCGCGTAAACGATTACAAACGCTGTATTCTGCTGCCAGGCCAGTAGGTGGCGATGTCACTTTGTGAAGAAACACTACGAGCCTATAGACTGAACACGTAACACGTTTCAGGAAACGAATTGTTTCCAAAAACTGGCACTTTGAACCCGTTTTCAAAAGTTTGCGATTTCAGGCCCGCAAAACGTGACTGTATGAGGGAGTCATTGAATTTTTCATTCAACCAATTTGTTCAAAAACTCTTAATTCATTCATAAACAAATTAGTGTTTGGCCGCATCCAAATATATATACTTCCCTGCATACTCAAGCCAAAAAGAGTATGTGAAAAGTGTAGTATGAATTCACAGTATTCATAAAACAGTGGGCAAAAAGATAACCTCCTGTTTACGGCGAGATTCTGAAGTGCGTTTAACTTGACACAGAGACACAAACATTTTTGAACTCTTCCTAATCAAACACACCCGATTCAAGTCATCAGCTCGTTATATACGACCTGAAATATATACGGGTCAGATGAGGGAGACATCCGAAATGTCCACTGTTGGTGTGCCTCCAGGAACAGGGTCGGGAAACACTTGTCTAGCACACACACTGACACAAGAAAACATGGTGTGAGTGAACCGGCCATTAAAAGTGTGAGAGGTACGGCAGTAGAATTTTAAAAAGTCTAGAGACGCGCTTTTTTAAATTTTTTATTTTGTTTATCTTGAGCGCCGTGTTTTTGGAATGCCATATCATGCGAAATCATGAATCATGAATTAAAGCAAAGCATGGCTGTGGAATGCAAAGTCACGTTCTGTGTGAAGAGCCCATAAGCTTGCTTTCACCACAGAATAAAATTATGACTTTATAACTCGGAATTGCGACTTTATATCACGCAAGCAAGTCAAAATTGCGAGATCATTGCGCAATTACCTTTTTGTATTTTTTATTCTGTGGCGGAAACAAGCTTCCATACATAACTGTGCAGAGGTTTAGATGTTGATTAATTCCACTGTATATTCCAACACATGTACAAGAGATTATTTACACTGCATTTGCCAGACAGTGGATGGACACTGTTATCGGAAGTAATCAGAGGCTTCTAATCAATCACGTCCGGGCTGTTGTTCACTAATGCTTTGTTTTCCTTTATTAATGTGTTATTTGTCAAAGATTCACCAGGGGTTTGATGTCAGACGGCAGGTTGGCAGAACTGATGAACAGTTGATGATAATGTTCAGTTGCAGAAATGATCCTGACAGCTGGTCGGCTCTCTAAACGCAACAAGATCTTGGGGTTGCGTGTGCGGAATCTCTAACGGAAATGTCTTGTGGAATGTTAACTACTGCACTCCTCGCAGTTTGGTATTCATTGTATTGTATTGTCTCTCTCTCTGTTTCTCTTTTCAGGAGAATCTCTAACTCGTGGTTAAGCACAGGCTGGTTCACAATGACTATTGCCTTAGAGCTTTGTGACAGAATCAATGTTTATGGGATGGTGCCTCCAGATTTCTGTAGGTAAGTCATATTTCAATGCATTGTTTCTGGGGTTTTGGTGTACAGTGAGATCACCACTCGTGAAAATGTTTTTCTTTTGCATTTTTCTGATTTATACCGTCCAAAAGTTTTTAAGATTTTTCAATGTTTTTGAAATAAGTCTTATCAAGGCTGCATGTGTTTGAACAAAAATACAGTAAAGACAGTAATATTATGAAATATTATTAACATTTTAAATAATTGTGTTATATTTTAATATATTTTTAACATATAATTTATTTCCTGTGATGGCAAAGCTGGATTTTCAGCATCATTACTCCAGTCTTCAGTGTCACATGATCCTTCAGAAATTATTCTGATATGATGATTTGGTGCTCAAAAAAGATTTATTGTTATTATAATTATCAATGTTGAAAATAGATTTTGCTGCTTAATATTTTTGTGGAAACCATGATCATTTGTTTTCAGGATTCTTTGATGAATTGAAAGTGTAACAATGTAATGTAACCATATAAAAAAAGTCATTTTTGATCAAATTTAATGCATCCTGGCTGAATAAAAGTATTACATAAATGAATAAAGTCTTACTGGCCACGACCTTTTGAATGTTTAAAGAACATCTGTCCATTTATTCATATTAATTTTTGTCAGAAGATTAATGGCACAAATTTGTTTATTTCATTATTGACCTAGAAATAATCATGCACTGATATTACAATTATATCTGATATAAGACAAGATATTTAGGCTATATTTATTTTCATGTTACAGCCACAAAAAAAAAGCAGATTTTAGAATTCTATCATATTTTGTCAAAGTAAAACTAAAATGTCTAATGTATAAAACTCTAAAAACTAAAATGAATAGTTAAATGCTACAAGTGAATTAATGCATCTTGACTTTGTAATGTACAATATATAAAATGTATATTCATTTTGAGATTAAAGATTAAATTTAACACTTATTAAATTATTAGTGTTTTTTTAAAGATTATCTTTGAGTAGTTATTAGGTGACGACTAATGTAATCTAAATGTAAAAATATAGAAAATAAACAATTAAATGTCCAATATTGGCCTATATGATAAATAAAAAAAATCTCTTAATATCAGTTGAAAACTGGCATCCCTATGAGAAATAGGTCACAGATCAAATACGGTAAGCATTTTTTTTCGCCATAATGGTTCGTTGTTTACAGTGTTTTAAAATCTGCGTTTAAATTATATTGTGAATCGCAGATGTGGTCAAAGATCAGTTCTTTCTATATGTGTATGTATTGATTTTCTCCCTGCATAGTCTGCAATATTGCCACGGCCGTCCCTGCTGTGTACCAGAGCTACGGGGAAAAATAACCCAGAGCCGAAAATTAAATGATTCATTGTGATTCCCCGCTGAGGCATGACCTTTCCCCCAGCCATTTTCCAACCTTAATGTATTACATAAAATCTATTCATTCCCCTTAAAGCAAGCTATACTCTGAACCAAATCAGGTTAATTGCCTTGAAAACGAATATCTAGCTCAGGATTAATTTGAGAATCGAGAAATACAATGACACTGTCCCCATTTTAATCTCTTCTCTCATTGTGTCCAGGGAGTCCCAGCACCACTCTGTCCCGTATCACTACTACGAGCCCACGGGCCCGGACGAATGTGCCATGTACATCTCCCACGAGCGAGGCCGTCGAGGCAGCCACCATCGCTTCATCACGGAGAAGCGGGTCTTTGCGAACTGGGCTCGGACATTCAACATCCATTTCTACCAGCCGGACTGGAGTCCTCCGCCGTTACCGAGAAATCACACGGCGACCACAGCGTTTCCTCGATCGCAGAAGACGTGACTCTTACCAGAGCCTTCCAAAGATCTCAAACTGCCTCAAACGGATCACTGGCTAATTCCTGTTGCCATGTGGATGGAGCTTTACGTGTCGGGTTGGCTGGGAGAGGGCGATTCATGGAGAACTGACGCTTAAACCTATTCTTTTGCACATTCATTGGTTTTTTTTTTTTTAAGGTATGAAAAGCATTCCAGCAATCTGTACACATTCATATTTCAGAAATCCTTATCAGCAATGTATTGAGTAATCACTAAGAGATCTTGGTTTTATACCGTGTGAAAGAAAAAGAAAAAGGATGGCGGATCCAAGAGCTCTGAAGTGACGAGGATCCGCTTGCAAACAAAATGTGCGCTAAAGTCAATGAAAAAGCATTGCCATTTTTTTTGTTCCGTAATTCAATGAGAGAACAAAACGGTGCAACTTCATTTAATCCAGGCCCAGAGAGCAACATGGTGTTGGCCCAGATCCAGCCCACATCTGGCACGTGCGTGGATTCCCCACGGCCCAGATCTGGGCCAGAACTATGTTGCTGTCTGGGGTTGCAATTGATTTGACTGTGAAACATGGTTTCTATATGACAGGTGGTTGGAGGGAGTGGTTTGTGACGTTTTATTTTTTATTTTTTTTTATGAATTTTGATTATGATGACCATTTTTACAAATTTGGAATAACGTGAAGTCATAATTCGTAATGAGACCACAAATGTGCTCTAAGGGGCCGTTTACACGACACCGTTTTCAACTTAAAGCTCCAGTCCGTAACTTTTTTAAGTTAAAAATAATCCAAAATAATTATATAAAAAAAAACGTATTCTGCCAGTGGTCAAAACTATCTGCTTGCCATAGCTAGATTCAAAACGGTTAGTTTGTAATAATGATTTTAATTCCAGTGGTACTGGTGGGTTTCCGTGGGAAATTCGAGCATGTCTTTGCGTCATTACGTCACACCCGTACACATAAAGAAGGAGTTTCGGCTAGCCGGCTATACTGCGCGTGACGAGATGTTTAGATGTATAGGCTTTTCTCGCAGCACTTTACATAATTAAACTTATGGCATCCAGAAAGATCCAAACAACAATCATCAGTGTCAACTGGAGATTCAGCAGTTATAAAACCCAAAAGACTTCGTACTTCGGATTTAAGGTGGCTAGAGAAAGAGAAAGAAACCGTCTCATGCGAACAAGGATTTAAACATCGGCGGGGCTTTTGAAAAGTGCGTGAACTCCGTGTTTTGAAGGGGTTCGAAACGGAAGAAGAGACGGCTTTTTTCTGCTGAACAAGTAAGACATTTCAATAGTTCAATCGTGTAACAGTACGTTTTCTTAATTCACACAGTTATGGAGTTTCCTTTGTTGTGCCTTTCTCGTTTTGCTATTATGGAGAATATGAATTCTGAACTACACAGGTAACCATAAAACACATTAAATTTAACATTAGTCACGCAATGCTGATGTTGTTAACATTAACAATTTGAGAACAAAGTAGGCTATAATTTGCACGGTTGCTGTAAATCGCGTTGATTAAATCTAACGAAGCTTATGTCGAATGCTTTTTCCCCCTTAGTTGGTCAGAACAAAAATGGATTTTACTTACTTGTTCAGAAGACATTTTCTTATTAGAATTCTTATGTTGGTCAAACTTTCAAAAAGTGAATCTGTGATTCTGTATGCCAGTATCCACACAGCGCGGTGACTGACAGCAGCACTCGCCTCAAAGCACTGTGTTCATCCGCGCTGTTTCATGCCGATTTACAACCCACGTAAAGATAATAATTCCGCGAATCACTGCAGTTACAGATTTCAAACAGAGAGATGGCGACAAAGAGGAAAAGATACGGACTGCAGCTTTAAAACGGAAAACTTTTTATGCATTTTGACCATTCATTTACATGACAATGGCGTTTTGCGGACCTGAAAATGTAAACTTTTGAAAACGTTTTTTGAAAACTATACCGTTATCGTCTCCGTGTAAACTACAAAAACGCATAGTTTTTCTTTACAAAGTAACATCGCCAACTAGTGGCCTGGCAGCAGAATGCAGCGTTTTTAGTCGTTTATGAGGATCCGTGGGGACGTGAAACTTTTCAAAAACGCAAAGGAAAAACTTTTTACGTTTTGAAAATGTTTTAGTACATCATACATTGTTGTCGTGTAAACGTACCCAAAGAAATCTATCTATCTATCTATCTATCTATCTATCTATCTATCTATCTATCTATCTATCTATCATGTTTTGCTCTTTTTTTTTCTTAAGATAAGAAAGTTGCGCACTGCAGAAACCGTTACACAGAAGATCAATGGAGCAAATGATTGTAGCTACTTGATTGATTTGAAATGTTTTAACATGAACAATAAACAATTTGTTTGTTAAAAGGGAAAAATGACAATTAATAAGCACTGTGATCCTGCAGTTTTGATCTAGCGTTCTCACATTTATCAAAACTGGAATATTTAAGACGACCAGATGGGATGTATAGTCTTGGTGCCAGGTTTCAGATAAAACGGCATCTTGAAATCCCACCAGAAACGCAGCAGTATGAAGTCAACACAGAGCGTATTAAAATGAAATGCATTATTTTTGTGGTCAGTGTGAAGAGCATGTCAGAGGTGTACAGGACGCGTACAGGTGTAATTATGCCCGTCACAGCAGGAGGTCACGCATCATTGACTATGACCGCGCTGCGCCTGTCAGTCATGCAAATGTACACGCGTCGGGACTGTTAAAGCAGCCGTCGCATTAATGCGCCCCAGATGACTGACAAGTTGGCATCGCTGTTGAATGCACAAATGTTTGCAGATACGACGTGCCGCTATGAGTGATGGGTCGGACTATTATAGCATGAATTATTGCAAAAGCGATTGTTCGTTGTATAAATGCTGATGTAGGCCTGTCCATCTGGAAGGGAAGCACTAGAATTCTGGGAGATTTAGTTCTGTTTGCTAACAGCTGTTAGAGGAAATCATGTCACAAGATAAAGGAAAAGTGTTTGCTAGATAAAGTCATTCCTATAATAATGAATAGGGATGTTATCTTAATTGATCTGACCACAATAATTAGGGACCCTATTTTAACGATCTAAGCACATGGTCTAAAGCGCACAACGAAAGTGCACTTACTGTAGGTCATGTCCGAATCCACTTTTGCTAGTTTAATGGCGGGAAAAATGGTCGGCGGCGCATGGTCTAAAAGGGTTGTCCCTATTCTCTTAAAGGGTTAGTTCACCCAAAAATTACTCACCCTCATGTTGTTTCAACCCCGTAAGACTTTCGTTCATTTTCGGAACACAAATTAAGATATTGATTAAATCTGAGAGCTGTCTCACTCCTTCATAGACTTCTATTGTAATTGAAACCTGCCGGCCCAGAAAGTTAGTAAAGACATCGTTAAAGGGCACCTATTATGGCATTTAAAATGTTCCTAATATTGTTTTGGGAATCCCCAACAACAGTTTTACATGCATGCAATGACAAAAAACACATTTGTTGTCTTATAATATGCATTTATTTTTACCTGATTTGCTCACCGAGTCCCAAATGATTCGTTCAACGACTCATTTTTCCAAACCCCTCCTTTGCGTGACGCTAATCTGCAGTGATTGGTCAGATGACCCAGTCAGTTGTGATTGGTATACTCTGTGCAGAGATTGTCGGAAATGAAACGCCCATCACCATTAATGGATTATGGCTTGTTAAGTGTTGAAAATTCTATACAGTATATGAACAGACATGGCATCAATTTTGCCTTATCAATTCGAGCCAGAGTCCGAAGAGGAAACGTCCAGAGATGCCGATGAACCAGAAACCCAATCGCAAACACTACTGGAGCAGCACCTTTCCCAATGGTAAGTGTCAATGTACCGTAGTTTATGGTACTTCAGGCCAATGGAACATGCATAATCGGACTAATAATGTCTGATAAATGACGTGCTGTAATCGGATTAATTTTGCTGTCGGAACGGAAGTATTAGACAAATTAATTGGCAATTTTTTTAGGTGCACGTGTGGGAACTGTATCAAAATGCCAAGCGGGGCTGAAAATCTTTGCTGCAAGGAAGTACAACAGGTAGAGTTGATCTATTGTTTATGCAATACTTGTGCCTTTGACACTAGTACATGTAATGCTTAATAAAAAAGAATTACATGTAATAGATTAAAATAACAATCATAACGTGAAGTGAAAATATTGTGTGTGCATATACACTCACCGGCCACTTTATTAGGTACCCCATGCTAGTAACGGGTTGGACCCCCTTTTGCCTTCAGAACTGCCTCAATTCTTCGTGGCATAGATTCAACAAGGTGCTGGAAGCATTCCTCAGGGAGTTTGGTCCATATTGACATGATGGCATCACACAGTTGCCGCAGATTTGTCGGCTGCACATCCATGATGCGAATCTCCCGTTCCACCACATCCCAAAGATGCTCTATTGGGTTGAGATCTGGTGACTGTGAAGGCCATTTTAGTACAGTGAACTCATTGTCATGTTCAAGAAACCAATTTGAAATGATTAGAGCTTTGTGACATGGTGGAAGTAGCCATCAGAGGATGGGTACATGGTGGCCATAAAGGGATGGACATGGTCAGAAACAATGCTCAGGTAGGCCGTGGCATTTAAACGATGCCCAATTGGCACTAAGGGGCCTAAAGTGTGCCAGGAAAACATCCCCCACACCACTACACCACCACCACCAGCCTGCACAGTGGTAACAAGGCATGATGGTTCCATGTTCTCATTCTGTTTACGCCAAATTCTGACTCTAACATCTGAATGTCTCAACAGAAATCGAGACTCATCAGACCAGGCAACATTTTTCCAGTCTTCAACTGTTCAATTTTGGTGAGCTCTTGCAAATTGTAGCCTCTTTTTCCTATTTGTAGTGGAGATGAGTGGTACCCGGTGGAGTCTTCTGCTGTTGTAGCCCATCCGCCTCAAGGTTGTGCGTGTTGTGGCTTCACAAATGCTTTGCTGCATACCTCGGTTGTAACGAGTGGTTATTTCAGTCACTGTTGCCCTTCTATCAGCTCGAACCAGTCTGGCCATTCTCCTCTGACCTCTGGCATCAACAAGGCATTTCCGCCTCAAGGTTGTGCGTGTACCTAATAAAGTGGCAGGTGAGTATATATATATATATACTCACCTGCCACTTTATTAGGTACACCTGTCCAACTGCTCGTTAACACTTAATTTCTAAGCAGCCAATCACATGGCGGCAACTCAGTGCATTTAGGCATGTAGACATGGTCAAGACAATCTCCTGCAGTTCAAACCGAGCATCAGTATGGGGAAGAAAGTTGATTTGAGTGACTTTGAACGTGGCATGATTGTTGGTGCCAGAAGGGCTGGTCTGAGTATTTCAGAAACTGCTAATCTACTGGGATTTTCACGCACAACCATCTCTAGGGTTTACAGAGAATGGTCCGAAAAAGAAAAAACATCCAGTGAGCGGCAGTTCTGTGGGCGGAAATGCCTTGTTGATGCCAGAGGTCAGAGGAGAATGGCCAGACTGGTTCGAGCTGATAGAAGGGCAACAGTGACTGAAATAACCACTCGTTACAACCGAGGTATGCAGCAAAGCATTTGTGAAGCCACAACACGCACAACCTTGAGGCGGATGGGCTACAACAGCAGAAGACTCCACCGGGTACCACTCATCTCCACTACAAATAGGAAAAAGAGGCTACAATTTGCAAGAGCTCACCAAAATTGAACAGTTGAAGACTGGAAAAATGTTGCCTGGTCTGATGAGTCTCGATTTCTGTTGAGACATTCAGATGTTAGAGTCAGAATTTGGCGTAAACAGAATGAGAACATGGAACCATCATGCCTTGTTACCACTGTGCAGGCTGGTGGTGGTGGTGTAATGGTGTGGGGGATGTTTTCCTGGCACACTTTAGGCCCCTTAGTGCCAATTGGGCATCGTTTAAATGCCATCCGTTTAAAAGCATTGTTTCTGACCATGTCCATCCCTTTATGGCCACCATGTACCCATCCTCTGATGGCTACTTCCACCATGTCACAAAGCTCTAATCATTTCGAATTGGTTTCTTGAACATGACAATGAGTTCACTGTACTAAAATGGCCTCCACAGTCACCAGATCTCAACCCAATAGAGCATCTTTGGGATGTGGTGGAACGGGAGATTCGCATCATGGATGTGCAGCCGACAAATCTGCGGCAACTGTGTGATGCCATCATGTCAATATGGACCAAACTCCCTGAGGAGTGCTTCCAGCACCTTGTTGAATCTATGCCACGAAGAATTGAGGCAGTTCTGAAGGCAAAAGGGGGTCCAACCCGTTACTAGCATGGGGTACCTAATAAAGTGGCCGGTGAGTGTATATACACACACACTCACCAAAAGGATTATTAGGAACACCTGTTCAATTTCTCATTAATGCAATTATCTAATCAACCAATCACATGGCAGTTGCTTCAATGCATTTAGGGGTGTGGTCCTGGTCAAGACAATCTCCTGAACTCCAAACTGAATGTCAGAATGGGAAAGAAAGGTGATTTAAGCAATTTTGAGCGTGGCATGGTTGTTGGTGCCAGACAGGCCGGTCTGAGTATTTTACAATCTGCTCAGTTACTGGGATTTTCACGCACAACCATTTCTAGGGTTTACAAAGAATGGTGTGAAAAGGGAAAAACATCCAGTATGCGGCAGTCCTGTGGGCGAAAATGCCTTGTTGATGCTAGAGGTCAGAGGAGAATGGGCCGACTGATTCAAGCTGATAGAAGAGCAACTTTGACTAAAATAACCACTCGTTACTAGTAAAGCATTTGTGAAGCCACAACACGCACAACCTTGAGGCGGATGGGCTACAACAGCAGAAGACCCCACCGGGTACCACTCATCTCCACTACAAATAGGAAAAAGAGGCTACAATTTGCAAGAGCTCACCAAAATTGGACAGTTGAAGACTGGAAAAATGTTGCCTGGTCTGATGAGTCTTGATTTCTGTTGAGACATTCAGATGGTAGAGTCAGAATTTGGCGTAAACAGAATGAGAACATGGATCCATCATGTCTAGTTACCACTGTGCAGGCTGGTGGTGGTGGTGTAATGGTGTGGGGGATGTTTTCTTGGCACACTTTAGGCCCCTTAGTGCCAATTGGGCATCGTTTAAATGCCACGGCCTACCTGAGCATTGTTTCTGACCATGTCCATCCCTTTATGGCCACCATGTACCCATCCTCTGATGGCTACTTCCAGCAGGATAATGCACCATGTCACAAAGCTCGAATCATTTCAAATTGGTTTCTTGAACATGACAATGAGTTCACTGTACTAAAATGGCCCCCACAGTCACCAGATCTCAACCCAATAGAGCATCTTTGGGATGTGGTGGAACGGGAGCTTCGTGCCCTGGATGTGCATCCCACAAATCTTCATATTATAGGCTATTATTTGTGCATAAACATACCGTTTGTTTGAAAACAACATATTTTGTCATCCTTGCTGCAAGCTTACAATGAGCGATAGGATGACAAAATATGTTGTTTTCAAACAAACGGTATGTTTATGCACAAATAATAGCCTATAATATTTAGGGGTGTAACGATATTTGAACCGAACCGAAAAACCGCGATACACCACCCACGATCCGTATCGCGATACTCTCATGGCGAACCAAACACGCCCAGCCCCCTGCTGCCCCGCCCAGCAATGTAATTATGCTCATTGCACCTCATGTGTTATGTGTACACAACGATTACAGGGCTGTTGCCTAACCACCATTAACCACATATAATCGCAATAAGCTCAGTGTTTTGTTACTTTTGATAATAAGCAAGGTGTAATTATGTCTATTTGATCACGAAATGCAAACAATAGATGCCGTTTTGGCGCTCTTAGATGTGGCGTGACAGATATCACTGTATGCATGCGGCAGCGCGGAGCGCGATCATCTCTTCCTCAGTTACAGAATAAACATGAATGGACACCCGAAGGTATGTTGAAAGATACAGTATACTTACTGAAAGGCATCATAACTCGTGTAAACACTCAATCAGTGTTTCAACAGCGGAAATACGTCAATAAAACGCTTAGTTTTTCACATAGCTTTATATTTGGCAAGTCATTCAGTGTCCACAGCTTGCTGGTTTGCTAACTCTTTCACTAAATAAATGCTATATATTAGCCTATATATTATATTTTACTTAACCTGTTTATGATATCTTGATTATTTAATGTATGTTTAAAATAGTTGTCATGAAAATAACAGCAACTGTGTAAATTATTATATAACAATAACAAATTAGAGTAAAAACATGTTAATGCAAAAATTGCCTTATATGCAGTTTACATGTTTTCATACAATTTGTTATTTGAGTGTTGATTATTATTATATCATTTAGGCTAAAAGTCTAGGCTCTGTTGTTAAGCTTTAATGTTATAGTAATGTGCAAGTAAGGGCTGTAGTTTACAGCATTAGCAGATAATTTTGTTATCCTTGAGAAACGTTTACTTGTAATTGAATTAATTTAAAGACAAGGGCACAATTTGTTCATTAAAGCACTGTTTAATAAAAAAATAAAGCAATTTTAGCTTTCTAAACCCCCCCCACCCCACCGAAATGAACCGAACCGAGGCATTTAATGTAATAGATTAAAATAACAATCATAACGTGAAGTGAAAATATTGTGTGTGCATATACACTCACCGGCCACTTTATTAGGTACCCCATGCTAGTAACGGGTTGGACCCCCTTTTGCCTTCAGAACTGCCTCAATTCTTCGTGGCATAGATTCAACAAGGTGCTGGAAGCATTCCTCAGGGAGTTTGGTCCATATTGACATGATGGCATCACACAGTTGCCGCAGATTTGTCGGCTGCACATCCATGATGCGAATCTCCCGTTCCACCACATCCCAAAGATGCTCTATTGGGTTGAGATCTGGTGACTGTGAAGGCCATTTTAGTACAGTGAACTCATTGTCATGTTCAAGAAACCAATTTGAAATGATTAGAGCTTTGTGACATGGTGGAAGTAGCCATCAGAGGATGGGTACATGGTGGCCATAAAGGGATGGACATGGTCAGAAACAATGCTCAGGTAGGCCGTGGCATTTAAACGATGCCCAATTGGCACTAAGGGGCCTAAAGTGTGCCAGGAAAACATCGCCCACACCACTACACCACCACCACCAGCCTGCACAGTGGTAACAAGGCATGATGGTTCCATGTTCTCATTCTGTTTACGCCAAATTCTGACTCTAACATCTGAATGTCTCAACAGAAATCGAGACTCATCAGACCAGGCAACATTTTTCCAGTCTTCAACTGTTCAATTTTGGTGAGCTCTTGCAAATTGTAGCCTCTTTTTCCTATTTGTAGTGGAGATGAGTGGTACCCGGTGGAGTCTTCTGCTGTTGTAGCCCATCCGCCTCAAGGTTGTGCGTGTTGTGGCTTCACAAATGCTTTGCTGCATACCTCGGTTGTAACGAGTGGTTATTTCAGTCACTGTTGCCCTTCTATCAGCTCGAACCAGTCTGGCCATTCTCCTCTGACCTCTGGCATCAACAAGGCATTTCCGCCTCAAGGTTGTGCGTGTACCTAATAAAGTGGCAGGTGAGTATATATATATATATACTCACCTGCTACCTAATAAAGTGGCAGGTGAGTATATATATATATATATACTCACCTGCCACTTTATTAGGTACACCTGTCCAACTGCTCGTTAACACTTAATTTCTAAGCAGCCAATCACATGGCGGCAACTCAGTGCATTTAGGCATGTAGACATGGTCAAGACAATCTCCTGCAGTTCAAACCGAGCATCAGTATGGGGAAGAAAGTTGATTTGAGTGACTTTGAACGTGGCATGATTGTTGGTGCCAGAAGGGCTGGTCTGAGTATTTCAGAAACTGCTAATCTACTGGGATTTTCACGCACAACCATCTCTAGGGTTTACAGAGAATGGTCCGAAAAAGAAAAAACATCCAGTGAGCGGCAGTTCTGTGGGCGGAAATGCCTTGTTGATGCCAGAGGTCAGAGGAGAATGGCCAGACTGGTTCGAGCTGATAGAAGGGCAACAGTGACTGAAATAACCACTCGTTACAACCGAGGTATGCAGCAAAGCATTTGTGAAGCCACAACACGCACAACCTTGAGGCGGATGGGCTACAACAGCAAAAGACTCCACCGGGTACCACTCATCTCCACTACAAATAGGAAAAAGAGGCTACAATTTGCAAGAGCTCACCAAAATTGAACAGTTGAAGACTGGAAAAATGTTGCCTGGTCTGATGAGTCTCGATTTCTGTTGAGACATTCAGATGTTAGAGTCAGAATTTGGCGTAAACAGAATGAGAACATGGAACCATCATGCCTTGTTACCACTGTGCAGGCTGGTGGTGGTGGTGTAATGGTGTGGGGGATGTTTTCCTGGCACACTTTAGGCCCCTTAGTGCCAATTGGGCATCGTTTAAATGCCATCCGTTTAAAAGCATTGTTTCTGACCATGTCCATCCCTTTATGGCCACCATGTACCCATCCTCTGATGTCTACTTCCACCATGTCACAAAGCTCTAATCATTTCGAATTGGTTTCTTGAACATGACAATGAGTTCACTGTACTAAAATGGCCTCCACAGTCACCAGATCTCAACCCAATAGAGCATCTTTGGGATGTGGTGGAACGGGAGATTCGCATCATGGATGTGCAGCCGACAAATCTGCGGCAACTGTGTGATGCCATCATGTCAATATGGACCAAACTCCCTGAGGAGTGCTTCCAGCACCTTGTTGAATCTATGCCACGAAGAATTGAGGCAGTTCTGAAGGCAAAAGGGGGTCCAACCCGTTACTAGCATGGGGTACCTAATAAAGTGGCCGGTGAGTGTATATACACACACACTCACCAAAAGGATTATTAGGAACACCTGTTCAATTTCTCATTAATGCAATTATCTAATCAACCAATCACATGGCAGTTGCTTCAATGCATTTAGGGGTGTGGTCCTGGTCAAGACAATCTCCTGAACTCCAAACTGAATGTCAGAATGGGAAAGAAAGGTGATTTAAGCAATTTTGAGCGTGGCATGGTTGTTGGTGCCAGACAGGCCGGTCTGAGTATTTTACAATCTGCTCAGTTACTGGGATTTTCACGCACAACCATTTCTAGGGTTTACAAAGAATGGTGTGAAAAGGGAAAAACATCCAGTATGCGGCAGTCCTGTGGGCGAAAATGCCTTGTTGATGCTAGAGGTCAGAGGAGAATGGGCCGACTGATTCAAGCTGATAGAAGAGCAACTTTGACTAAAATAACCACTCGTTACTAGTAAAGCATTTGTGAAGCCACAACACGCACAACCTTGAGGCGGATGGGCTACAACAGCAGAAGACCCCACCGGGTACCACTCATCTCCACTACAAATAGGAAAAAGAGGCTACAATTTGCAAGAGCTCACCAAAATTGGACAGTTGAAGACTGGAAAAATGTTGCCTGGTCTGATGAGTCTTGATTTCTGTTGAGACATTCAGATGGTAGAGTCAGAATTTGGCGTAAACAGAATGAGAACATGGATCCATCATGTCTAGTTACCACTGTGCAGGCTGGTGGTGGTGGTGTAATGGTGTGGGGGATGTTTTCTTGGCACACTTTAGGCCCCTTAGTGCCAATTGGGCATCGTTTAAATGCCACGGCCTACCTGAGCATTGTTTCTGACCATGTCCATCCCTTTATGGCCACCATGTACCCATCCTCTGATGGCTACTTCCAGCAGGATAATGCACCATGTCACAAAGCTCGAATCATTTCAAATTGGTTTCTTGAACATGACAATGAGTTCACTGTACTAAAATGGCCCCCACAGTCACCAGATCTCAACCCAATAGAGCATCTTTGGGATGTGGTGGAACGGGAGCTTCGTGCCCTGGATGTGCATCCCACAAATCTTCATATTATAGGCTATTATTTGTGCATAAACATACCGTTTGTTTGAAAACAACATATTTTGTCATCCTTGCTGCAAGCTTACAATGAGCGATAGGATGACAAAATATGTTGTTTTCAAACAAACGGTATGTTTATGCACAAATAATAGCCTATAATATTTAGGGGTGTAACGATATTTGAACCGAACCGAAAAACCGCGATACACCACCCACGATCCGTATCGCGATACTCTCATGGCGAACCAAACACGCCCAGCCCCCTGCTGCCCCGCCCAGCAATGTAATTATGCTCATTGCACCTCATGTGTTATGTGTACACAACGATTACAGGGCTGTTGCCTAACCACCATTAACCACATATAATCGCAATAAGCTCAGTGTTTTGTTACTTTTGATAATAAGCAAGGTGTAATTATGTCTATTTGATCACGAAATGCAAACAATAGATGCCGTTTTGGCGCTCTTAGATGTGGCGTGACAGATATCACTGTATGCATGCGGCAGCGCGGAGCGCGATCATCTCTTCCTCAGTTACAGAATAAACATGAATGGACACCCGAAGGTATGTTGAAAGATACAGTATACTTACTGAAAGGCATCATAACTCGTGTAAACACTCAATCAGTGTTTCAACAGCGGAAATACGTCAATAAAACGCTTAGTTTTTCACATAGCTTTATATTTGGCAAGTCATTCAGTGTCCACAGCTTGCTGGTTTGCTAACTCTTTCACTAAATAAATGCTATATATTAGCCTATATATTATATTTTACTTAACCTGTTTATGATATCTTGATTATTTAATGTATGTTTAAAATAGTTGTCATGAAAATAACAGCAACTGTGTAAATTATTATATAACAATAACAAATTAGAGTAAAAACATGTTAATGCAAAAATTGCCTTATATGCAGTTTACATGTTTTCATACAATTTGTTATTTGAGTGTTGATTATTATTATATCATTTAGGCTAAAAGTCTAGGCTCTGTTGTTAAGCTTTAATGTTATAGTAATGTGCAAGTAAGGGCTGTAGTTTACAGCATTAGCAGATAATTTTGTTATCCTTGAGAAACGTTTACTTGTAATTGAATTAATTTAAAGACAAGGGCACAATTTGTTCATTAAAGCACTGTTTAATAAAAAAATAAAGCAATTTTAGCTTTCTAAACCCCCCCCACCCCACCGAAATGAACCGAACCGAGACCTCAAAACCGTGGGACGAACCGAACCGTCAGGTTTGTGTATCGTTACACCCAGGGGCGTAGCCAGTATTGGGCCAGGGCGGCACTGGCCCGCCCACATTACTCACTGGCCCGCCCAGGCAAGTTTGATAAAAATACATTTTTAGTTTATTTTTATTCAAATGTATTTAAGAAAATATATTAATATATACCTGATTTATTGTTGACTGCTGTGTGTGTTTAATTCGTTTTCCGAATAAAATGGAACTGTCGAAGCAAGTTGTAGAAAGCCTCTCTCCGGAACGTTATTGGTTGCTATGGTTGCTGCTGGGGGTTCCGACAGGAAAACTCACAGCGGCGAACTTTCTTTAATGTGCTATTTGAAAAAAGCTAGAGTTGAGGAAGAAGACACGCCACTGCCTTCATCTACCGAGTCCACACAGCCCAGTTCTTCAGACTCATTACCCCAGGAGAAGGCTAGTCAGGTGCTGGCGCCGGCCGCTTCTTGCTCCCTCTCTTCCCGTCAGCCTGACGTGGGTTTACCCGCCGATCTAATTGCGATATTGTTATTTTAGCTTATTTTATTTTCGGGTGAACTGTCTTTGCACTGCTGACTAGCCTGAATAAAATAGACAGGTTATTGTCTACACTGGTTTGTCCAGCCTTTATTAAGCTCTGTTGGTTGAACATGATGATTTGCCGAATATAAAGGTGTAACTGTTTTTGCAGTTTGTCTATTCATTTTTCTACTCTCTAAGGTTAATTATTACTGAAGTCATTTTTTTCTATGAAAAACTATAGGCCCACTCACATTTTCACTGGCCCACCCAAAATACAATTTCTGCCTACGCCACTGGTTACACCCCTAATAATATTGAAAATACAATAACAAAAACATCAGTAGGCCCTTTGTAATTTAAAAACGTAAGCCTAGGAGAAGCCTATATATTGGCCCTATTTGAAATGCAAAAACAAAAATATTCACACTGGTGTGTAGGTAAAAAAAGAAAGAATATAGGCTATTACTAAAATGACTGTTGTCTGGGGCCTCAATACTTGCATGTTATTTGTGAGGCTTTATCAATGTGAGGCTTTATTTTTTACGCTTTTGGCGCTATAGCGAGCGATAATAAACTTGCGTTTATTAACAGAATAATGAGTCTTTCGGAAGAACATTGTAGCCGGAACTACATCTCTCTGTGTACGTCTATGACGAGTCACGCAGGTACTGGGCTACTCCGCAGCGGCAGCGATCCGAACCAGTGTAAAATAGTCCCAATGTAAACACTTATTATAGTGTACCATAGTGGTTCAGGATAAGACAAAAACACGGATTGGAAAATTGATTCATGATGAACTCGCTCATTATATAAATTTAGTAAATTTTGAACAGAAAAAAGTTAAGGACTTTTATTTAATGCTCATTGCTCAAACCTTTCAAAATATGACGCGTCCCCCCACAGAGCTCGCTGAGGCCCCCTTGTGGGCCGCGACCCCCCTGTTGGGAACCGATTACTTACACGACACAAATACTTATTAAGCATGCTAAAAACACATAAAAGCAACTATTATTAATAATACTTACAGGTTGTGATTCGGAGGAGGAAGCTGATCCAAATAAACTTGGTACTGAACCTTCCTTCAGTATTAACCGGCTCGCGAATCCACACTTGAACGCATTCATGTTTGTAAAGCAATCGTCATTAAAATGACGCGAACACAGCACAAGGTTCGGGCTATACTTGTGTGGTATAGATGTAAATATAAACTCGAGCCACTGATTCTTCACATGCACGTCCCTGGGCAGTGAAAAAAAGGTCGATTTTGATACGCACTTCAGAACACAGCGTCTTGTTGTCGACATGATGATTTCAAGTTTTCCCTAAGTGTCTGCGCGCGCAATGAGTGGGCGCGGTCAATTTGATAATTTTTCGTCTTGACATCACAACGAAAAGGAAAATGACTCATTGGAAAAACGATTCATTACCTTGACTCAGAGACGATTCATACCTTTGAGAGACAATAACTTTTTTTACGGTGAACTTTCATATATGGGCCATTCTACAGAATTGGCGCAAACTGCTGTCCCTCGTCCAAAAAACACATTTGAAAAGCATTTAATTATTAAAATCTTAGATGTTTACTAGATCCTTCAATTATCAATTGAAACCCACAATAATATTTAAGATATCAGTAAGCTTTATATATATATATAATCATAATTTATGGGCTAATTTCAATTAGGAGGTGGCTGTCCCAAACCCTAACCCCTAAATTTCAACTTGTGAAAATTATATTGAATATTTTTTGGCAATTTTTTCCATTCTTGTTTAAAAAATAAAATAATAATAATAATATATATATATATATATATATATATATTTAAGATGAAGTTAAAAAAAATATTTATTTTATATTTAATTTTTAAATCATGAAACTTTATCTAAAAAAACGTGTCCTGCATTTTCATGTCACTAGCAAAACTGTGAATGTTGTAGTCCATTGGCTGAGACTGATTTTAACCACACCCCTACATTTTTTATCAGGAAATATTCCTGTGTCCCTCTCTCTCATGTGCTATATGGCGAGTAGATTGATCCCATCATTTTGAGGTAAATAAGTTCTAAAGTCTAAAAATCTGTGTGTAACTTTAAGGAATGTCACCACCAAACTCATTTTTTCTGCTATTGAGAAAACTTTTTTGGATGTTATTCCATACAATTTAGTTGTTATATGTGTTCAACTGTTCTGACCAGTGATTGCTAACCATGTGCTGATTACTAGCATCTTCGAGCTAGGCTCAAAAGTAGTCTCAGCCTCAGACGTCACGCCCACGGAACGTTGGCTAAACGTCTGATGCATATGGTACACTTAACTGGAAACACTTCAGGAATGTCGAAATCGTCATCTGATTGGTTGAATTTTATCGGATTTCCGGGGGGCGCGAGTGTCGCGTTTATTTTCGGTCCGCCGGGAAACAAAGCGCAGACGTGTGATTGCGGAAGAAAAACTGTTGTGTTTACACGAGTGACAATGAGCATTTATCAAGATCAGCTAAACGTAGGATTCTCAAAAGTATGCGCGGTTCACGGCATAGACTCTTGAAGTTTTCTTCTCCTTCTTTGATTTTCTATGCTGACTGACTTGTTGCACGCCGGTCTGTTGTTGTGGGGACATTTCCACGCACCGAAACGTGACGCTGAACGAAACGAACTGTAATTGGTTGTTTTACATGTCGGTCAAACGGCCTTATGGGCGGGCCTTGGCCAAAGAAAGCTGCTATGAATTCCAGACCTTCAGCCGTCAGTCTGAAGGTCTGGCTACGCGAGACTAGCTCAAAAGTATCTAAAATTGTCACTACCAAAACAGTCACAACCGAAACATGTCTTGAAGTTTCGGTTGTGACATTATTGTTTTGGTAGTGACAAAAGGGAACACATAATCCTTTATTTGGAGGAATAAACTACATTTTAGTACAGTTATGCAAATAATTACTACTATAGTATGTTTTAGTAGTGTTTTAGTATGCAAGATTCTGTTAAAGCAGCATGAAGTAGGAATTCCGTTTTTGTCAAACAGCGACCCCTAGAGTCGCTGTGGAGTACTTGTACTGTCGTGAATAGCACTCACGCAGAGATGGCTCGCACTCACGGCCGGATCCCCTCCCCCTGTACACCGGTACCTGTTCAGTAGGATGGACGCTGTAACGAGTGGAAATAAGGTATGGCCCCTTTAAGAGCAGCGCGCGCCCTGTTTAACTGTCGGCAGTCTGTATTGTATGTGCGCCTCGAACACCACATGTATACGGCGCCGGGTTATTTCTGTTTGATGCTCATTTTATCAGAATTTTATCAGATCTGTTTTTTGCCGTAAAGCAATTCGTTACCTCGCGAGACCTGATATCACACGATACTTCCTAACACTGAGGCCGGCGGCCGCCGGCCCAAAGTTGCAAGGGTGGTTTTGCGGCTCACAGGCACCAGGGGGGTGCGAGACGACCACCATTCAACACGAAATCAGTAATATAAACATTACAATGACTCCAAAGCTGTTCGGTTAAGGTAAAAAAGTTACTTAGTTCACCTTTAAAATTCTGTAATGTGATGAGGTTACAATTACTTAAGGTTGCAGTCCATGATACTAGCTTACGTGTAAGGTTGTTGTCAGTATGTAATGTTAATTTCTATGATTAACTTGACAGGGAGAATGACATAAAACACCAACATGCCTAAAAAATAGAAAAACTACAACAGAGAGACAGAGAAAATACAAATAAAGGTTGAAGGAAGACCCAGTGAAGTACGAGGAATACTTAAGGAAAGAAAGAGAAAGAAATAAGAAACGAGGGGAAGAAGGAAAGTTGAAGAGTATCAGTGAATTATCTGACAGGGAGCAGAGAGATGTCAGAAAAGCATGGAGGAAAAGACAGAAAAAAGACACAGGAGGATGGTGAAAAGACAAAAAGAGGTGGAGACATTTTGCAGGGCTTCCACAGCACCTAGCACTTCCAGTGAGGGTGATCAGACACCAGTGCACATACACACTGGGGGACAAGGGGGAAAACGAGCAAAAATCAGTAACTAACGAAAATATCACACACACACACACACACACACACACACACACACACACACACAGTTCAGTGGTTCTGGAGATTTATCTGAATGAGGAAAATTATTCTGAAATTAATGTTTTATGTAAACACACACACACACACACACACACACAGTTCAGTGGTTCTGGAGATTTATCTGAATGACTCAAACAAAATGTTGAAAATGTGAAAATAAAACAAAGTGGTTCTGAAACAGTCTACATTGTAAGTTGTTGGTTTTTTTTAGGAAGAAAAATCTATGAGCATACTCTTCTCATTTGCACCTCAAGACCCAAAGTATAGAATAGCTCTAGGTGTTCTTATAAGATATTTACTGTCAGATGTGTGTCTGCTATATGTACTGACTGCATATGTGCATCATAGTTATTTATTTATATTAAAGCTGCAGTCCGCATGTTTTCCTCTTTAATTGTCGCCATCTCTGTTCGAAATCTGCAATTGCAGTCATTCGCGGAATTATCAACTTTACGCGAGTTGTAGTTCGACACGGCACAGCGCAGATGAACACATTGAGGAGAGTGTGCAGCTGTCAATCACCGCGCCGCTGTCGATACTGGCATTCAGAATCACAGATCATTCTTTTTGGAAGTATGACTAACATCATAATTTTCACCGGAAAATGTCATCTGAACAAGTAAGAAACATCCACTTTAGTTCTGGTTCTGACATTGCAGTAAATCGCGCTGATTAAATCTAACAATCGCTTATCATATCACGCAAAACCGTGCAAATTATACTTTGTTCTCAAATTGATAATGTTAACAACGTCAGCATTGCGTGACTACATGTAATGTCCTTCCGATATGTATCCTTGTTTTCTCATGGGTCCGGTTGCAGTCTCTTTTTTTTCTGTAGCCACTCCGAAGTCCGACCGAAGTCTTTTGCATTTTACAGCGGGTGAATCTGTTGTCACTGGTGATTTGTCGTTTGAACCTTTCTGGATCCGCCATCAAATTGATAAGTTTAATTATATCAAGTGCTGTGAGAAAAGGCTATAAATCTCCACCTCCAGCATCCTCACACGCAATATAGCCTACTAGCCGAGACTCTTCTTTATGTGTACAGATGTGTGTGTGTACAGATGTGTGTGTGCAGATGTGACGTAATGACGCAAAGACATGGTCGAATCTCCCGCGGAAATCCACCAGTACCACTGGAATTAAAAACATTATTACAAGCTTACCGTTTAGAATCGAGCTAAGGCAAGCAGATCGTTTTGAACACTGGCTGGTTATGTATTTTCTGAAATATGTATTTTGGATCATTTTTAACCCCAAAAAATACGGACTGCAGCTTTAACATAAAATGTGGACAGTCTGATTCAGCCATGGCAAACTAAGTTTTGTGGTCACTACCAAAAATCTGCAGTCACTACCGTAACATGAGATGTTTTGTCAAAAATAAATTATATTGAATTATCAAATAAGATGTTAGGATAGTGTTTGGTTCAATGCATATTCAAACTAATGAATCCTTAACTTTGAAATCAGTACGATAAACTTTATGCCTTCTACAAAGAAAAATTGGGTTCAAAATACAACAAATCTCATAAATTACACTTAAAATATTATTAAAATTATAATCTTTATTGATTTAACCTGTAAAAATATTTTTAAAACATAGAAAGATTTATATTTATAAGGTAGATGTAAACAAAATCTTAATAGGTCGTTATAAGGCTTCTTAAAAAAATATTTAATATTGTGTTTCGGTAGTGACAAATTTGGGGAGAAGGAAAATATTCCAGCATTTTCAATATGAGAATTAAATGCACAATTACTAGAAAAGCGTACCTTGGATATTATACAATTTGCATACATGCAAAATTTGTGGGGGAAAAAACAAAACAAAATCAAGATGTTTCCAACTCTGACTGCACCAATTCTGTAGAATGGCCCATATAAAACTTTGCAGGATGTTTTTGTTCACTTAGATCTGTTACACACTACATGCAAGGTAATTTTCAAAATTCCATAATAGGAGCCCTTTAAAATAGCCCAATTGACTACAGTGGCTCAACCTTAAGTTTATCAAGCGACAAGAATACTTTTTGTGCGCAAAAAAATATAACGACATTATTCAACTGCTCATCTTCTTTTGATGTTCTGGCTACGTCAGGGTTAGGGTTAGGCCTCACTATTGGCCGACGCTGGTCATGAGTGTGATGCTGGCCAATAGTGAGCCTGCGTTCTGATGTAGTGCTGCGCTGTTACACTACGTGAACTCACTCTGAGGCCCACACAGAAGATGAAATCCTAAAAGATTAATTTGATCCTGGGCTCAAATCTGAAGTCTTTGAACGTCAGTTTGACATAAATGACCGATAAATGACCGTTGCTATAAAATTTGACCTCCGGCGAAAGTTTTTCAAGACAAGCCGTGACCAAAATTAACGTTAGAGATTTCGGTAACACTTTATTTTAAGGTGCTTGTAATAAGCAGTAATTAACAGTTAATAAGACACTTATAAGACCTTATAAGATGCATATAAGATGCATATAAGCATTAACTACTTCATATAAGGGTTAATTAAAGGTCCAGGCCCTGAAGAGATCAGGGAAACTACTCCCTCTTGGGAAGGTCAATTTTTAAGGGCCTGGGAGTTTGTGTTACCATTTATGTTTGTTCGGCTGTTCTAAAAGTGCAATGTATTGATACTTGAGAAATTTATTATTTAATTTAATTTATTTATTATCATTAGTTAATGCTTATATGCATCTTATATGCATCTTATAAGGTCTTATAAGTGTCTTATTAACTGTTAATTACTGCTTATTACAAGCACCTTAAAATAAAGTGTTACCGAGATTTCTTTTGTAGCCACCATTTCAATCCCACGTGTAATGCAGCTCACCGTGAACGTACGTATCATTAATAGATGATGTAAAACTCCGGACAAGTTTTCTTGCGTGCGTCCGTTTTTAACGCGTCTCGACTGTCGTACAGTCTGACATCAATGACAACTGAGATCTTAAAACGTGTCACATGGCTTACTTATAGCGATGATCATGTTCGTACAGTCTGACAAGCAACAGTCGTAAAGGACTATTATAAATCGCACTGTGTGCAACTGGCTCAAGTCTGATCGGCAGAGAAAATCATTCGGAAAGTGATTCCAACAATATTGTTTCTTGGTGCTGTAATTATACCTTAGCCTAGTTGTGGTGTGTACTCTGCAATTCTTTTAAATGCAGAGCTTTTAGTTATCGTCTTTAGTCTAGTGTGAATTACTTTTTATAATAAGAAGTCAAAATGTCTTAAATGTGAGCTAAAGTTATATTCAACCCAGAATATTCCTTTATTGGTAAAGCGTGCACGTGTTCTTGGTGGTGGTATTACATGGAGACTTTCTCATTTTCAGGTTTAGCCACGCTCAAGGCAATCCTTGAAAGCGGGTTACTCTGTGTAGAGGAAAACTCACAGTTTTGACCAGAATAGCTCAAGTGTGGCACTATAGTATGATGCTGAAAGAGAGAATTGTTGAGAAATAAAGCAATATGGGCCACTGCAGCTAGGCCAGATTACTACGGCATAGAGTCTATCTCTTGGTGGTGTATTGATCCATTGTGGCCCAGCTATTTTCCAAACAGCGAGTCGCTGACTGAGAGACAATAGTTTCTTGCTCTGAGAAAACAGACAGTGCTGAGCTGTAATTAAACCCACAATATGGCCATATATAACCAACCCTGGAAATTGGGACCATTTATTGTACTTATGACCAACCATTAAACAGGTAAAAAAAAAAAAAGCCTTTTAATGGGCACTAATGAGATTCAATGAGCTGAAATATGTAATTGGCGTATTAATAATGACTTGATGAGTTGAGAGCTGACATCCTATAATTTACATTTGAACAAGATTTCATAGCCTAATAAATATATGCATTAAGTAGATTTTTAAGACAACCTAACCAAAAAAAAAATAATTCACAGCTTTCAACTCAACATCCTGTTACAAGGATTCATTTTCATAATGCTTCTCCATTGAAAAATGTGAGTTCTTTGTTCTCTTTCATTTCACACAGAAAAAAAGGAGCTCCTGCTTTCCACTACTTTCTGCTTTATGACTCTCCTTCAACTTTTAAAAGGAACCGAACATGAAAAGCTTTCAGTCTTTTCTCTGTAGGCTTTATTCAAAACGTCACCTTTAGCCAGTTATATAAAAAACAAAAAAAAACACAGCAAACTGCTAGAGAACATAAATGTGAAAAAGGCAAAATGGCACTGTAGAAATTCTCATAATGCAAT
The DNA here is from genome assembly GCF_029890125.1 of Rhinichthys klamathensis goyatoka. NCBI lineage: Eukaryota > Metazoa > Chordata > Actinopteri > Cypriniformes > Leuciscidae > Rhinichthys > Rhinichthys klamathensis. The sequence goes on along the minus strand of NW_026606564.1, from coordinate 3,887,839 downwards.
GCAGGAGTGAGTGCCAGTGAATATTTTGATGTGGGCTCTCCTAAATAATTTGTGATGTCTGACCTACCAACAGTTAATGCTGCATTAGACAAACAGGGGAAAAAAAATTAGTTCGAATTGTCCAATTTGTCATTCTCTCATTCGCACTTACTGTGTAGCAGGGGGTGAATTCGGTCGACCCCTTTTAGAGCATGTTCTTAACACGGTTCAAGTGGAGCGGAGATGCTAATGGACAGATACAGGACACAGCCAAAGGCAAATGGAGTGATTTGGTTGCAGTACATGGAAATGTGTTTGCTGTCCATTAAATACATTTTGCTTAAAAAAAAAAAGAAGCCTATTTTAGGACCAATAAGATATTTGGCATTTTCTACCTACTTGTTAGTTAATTGTCAGCAGCTTAATGATATGTAGAAAAAAAAGCCTATTCTCATTACTGTAATTTGGAAATAACTGTTACATTACTTAAATGAGAGACAATTTTAATTACACATCATGTTAGATTATTTTTCCCCCCACTGTTTTACTTAAATGACAATGAGATGTTTATTTTCTTAATGGAAATGGGAAAAAAAAGAAAAGAAAAATTCATTATCCTAAAATAAGCTTCATTTTCTTTCTATGATCCAAACATTATATGAATAAGTGGTTTTCAGATATGTTCACAGTTGGTTTTCACAACTCTTCTCAGAGCTACCCTGAACATTAGCGTCTTTTCCCACTTCATATAACCATTGAAGAATAAGAATGGAAATGATAAAGTGCAACTGAAACAATAGATCAAGCAATTGCATATACAGATTTAGAATATCTGTAAAAAGCTAACAAACAATCTCATCCCCCTGAGAACAAAATGAAGGAATCTGGGAGGAGTGCATGCCCTCATTACAAGTTACAATGTCATGTGTGCCATAACAAATGTTAGAAAAGAATTGAACCCTGCCCTGGGCTGAAGTATGGTAGCTTGTTTCCGCCACTGAATAAAAAGGAAAAAAGGTAAATGCGAATTATTTTATTTAACAATTCTAACTTTTTTTATCGCAATTGCACGTTTACATCTCGCAATTCTGTTTTTTTTTCCCCCTCAGAACTGCATGATATAAACTCGCAATTGTGAGTTATAAAGTCAGAATTGCAAGCTATAGACTCAATATAAGTCAGTCTTTTTACCTCAGAATTGGACTCGTAATTGCAAGTTTATATCTTACAACTTTTAGTAGTCATAAACTCGTAATTTTAGAGAAAAAAAGAAGTCAGAATTGTGAGATAAAAAGTCACAATTATCTTTTAATTATTTTATTCCGTGGTGGAAACAAGCTTCCATACAGAAGCTTCCAAAAACAGAAACAAACCAAAAAACAAGAAGTATGCTTCTCCCTGCAAGCTGTGTGTGTGTTTAGTTCAAAAGAAAGTCCTTGTGTGAAATTCAAATGGATTTCACTACAGAGCTAAAAAAAATAACAAAGAACAAGTCAGTGCATGTCACTTTCAAAATATGATACACAGCAAAACCAAAAGAAAACAAACTTGCATCAAGAAATAAATAAAAACCTATTCCTGACCAAATCAATCATGAAGAAAGTTATGGTGGACTCTCTTATGACAGAGCAGACGCAGACGCAGCAGGTTCTTTGACCTCTGTGGGATCAGAAGATGTGTTTGAGATGTTTGATGCCATAGGTCTTGAAGAACACCAGCAGGATTAGAGTCCAGAGCCCCAGAATGAAGCCATCGGGAGGGTGCCAGTCTTTCTGCTTGGGTTTCTGTGAAGACATGTAGGGAGAACTCTGATGAGTGTTTCATAGCATGAACAACTGCATTTCATTTCCTCTTCTGAAATAAAAGAAATGGATTCACTATGTAAGCACTGAGTGTGTCAGTCGTTGCCTTTTACAGACGATATGAGATTTAAATAGCGACTGCATTATGGAGGATGATCAGATATTTATTTGATTTGATTAAAAGCTTGTGTTTACGTCGATCAAATAGCACATTTAGCCAGCTACAGAGAAACTGGTAGCCAGGCAACAGACAAGTGACCAATCCTGAGTGCCGACGTCATTACACGCATTCTACCAGTACGGTAGAATTACGGGGCGAGAATCGTGTAATCGTAATCGGTCTTAGGTGGAACTAGTATAACTTGAATTGTATATCCTTACTGTTTTTAGAACCGTTCGGCCCGATGTTGGGAAAGAAGCTAATGTTTACACAAAGGCTGTTACTGAAGGATAGGGTGTTATGTTATTACCAACCACACACATTCAAATGGAAATATTATTACCAACCACACACATTCAACTAATACTGAGAGGGAAAAAACAGCTCACCACATTTTCTTGCAATTGCGAGTTTATGTAGATCTCACAAGTCTGACTTTATAACGGGCAATTTTGACAAATAAGTCAAAATTACGGGATGTAAACTGGCAATTCGGAGAAATAAAGTCAGAATTACGGGATGTAAACTGCCAATTCTGAGAATGGGATGTAAACTGGCAATTCTGAGAAATAAAGTCAGAATTACGAGGTGTAAACTGGCAATTCTGAGAAATAAGTCAGAATTACGGGATGTAAACTGGCAATTCTGAGAAATAAGTCAGAATTACGAGGTGTAAACTGCCAATTCTGAGAAATAAGTCCGAATTACGGGATGTAAACTGCCAATTCTGAGAAATGAAGTCAGAATTACGAGGTGTAAAATGGCTATTCTGAGAAATAAGTCCGAATTACGGGATGTAAACTGCCAATTCTGAGAAATAAAGTCAGAATTACGAGGTGTAAAATGGCAATTCTGAGAAATAAGTCAGAATTAGGGGATGTAAACTGGCAATTCTAAGAAATAAAGTCAGAATTACGGGATGTAAACTGGCAATTCTGAGAAATAAGTCAGAATTACGAAGTGTAAACTGGCAATTCTGAGAAATAAGTCAGAATTACGGGATGCAAACTGCCAATTCTGAGAAATAAGTCAGAATTACGAGGTGTAAACTGGCAATTCTGAGAAATAAAGACAGAATTACGAGGTGTAAACTGGCAATTCTGAGAAATAAGTCAAAATTACGGGATGTAAACTGCCAATTGTGAGAAATAAGTCAGAATTACGGGATGTAAACTGCCAATTCTGAGAAATAAAGTCAGAATTACGAGGTGTAAACTGCCAATTGTGAGAAATAAGTCAGAATTACGGGATGTAAACTGCCAATTCTGAGAAATAAAGTCAGAATTACGAGGTGTAAACTGGCAATTCTGAGAAATAAGTCAGAATTACGGGATGTAAACTGCCAATTGTGAGAAATAAGTCAGAATTACGGGATGTAAACTGCCAATTCTGAGAAATAAAGACAGAATTACGAGGTGTAAACTGGCAATTCTGAGAAATAAGTCAAAATTACGGGATGTAAACTGCCAATTGTGAGAAATAAGTCAGAATTACGGGATGTAAACTGCCAATTCTGAGAAATAAAGTCAGAATTACGAGGTGTAAACTGCCAATTGTGAGAAATAAGTCAGAATTACGGGATGTAAACTGCCAATTCTGAGAAATAAGTCAGAATTACGAGGTGTAAACTGCCAATTCTGAGAAATAAGTCAGAATTACGGGATGTAAACTGCCAATTCTGAGAAATAAAGTCAGAATTACGAGGTGTAAACTGCCAATTCTGAGAAATAAGTCACAATTACGGGATGTAAACTGGCAATTCTGAGAAATAAGTAAGAATTACGAGGTGCAAACTGGCAATTCTGAGAAATAAGTCAGAATTACGGGATGTAAACTGCCAATTCTGAGAAATAAAGTCAGAATTACGGGATGTAAACTGGCAATTCTGAGAAATAAAGTCAGAATTACGGGATGTAAACTGCCAATTCTGAGAAATAAAGTCAGAATTACGAGGTGTAAACTGGCAATTCTGAGAAATAAGTCAGAATTACGGGATGTAAACTGCCAATTCTGAGAAATAAAGTCAGAATTACGGGATGTAAACTGCCAATTCTGAGAAATAAAGTCAGAATTACGAGGTGTAAACTGGCAATTCTGAGAAATAAGTCAGAATTACGGGATGTAAACTGCCAATTCTGAGAAATAAAGTCAGAAATACGAGATCTGTTTGTGCAGGTTTTCAAGAATGCGGTTGTGAGTCCTGAAAATGTTTGGGTGTAAGTTTGGTAATAGAAGGAGGCTGTCACTACCATACGTAACTGATCTGTCTGTGAACGTAACCGTATTAAAGACTCAAATACAGAACTGACAACTGCATTCTGCTGCTGTGTGAACGGGGCCAAAAGAAGAACAGAACAAGTGAACAAAAAAAGAAAGAACAAGTGAGAGAAAACAGAAAAAAGGAAACGAAACAGAAAGAAAAACTGAAAGAATAAATATAAAGACATAAATATAAAGAATGAACGAAAGAGAAAAAGCAAGCCAATGAAAAAATGAACAGAATAAAACTAACAAAAAAGAGGGAATGATCAAATGAAAGAATGAATGAACAAATAAAGGAAAACCAAATTAAACAAATCATAGAATGAACCAGCAAAAAAAGTGAACAAAATTTAACAAAAAAAACTACAGAATGAAAGAGGAAAAGACAGTATAAGCGAGTAAAAGAAAGCACAAACAAACAAAAAAACATTGAAAAGAAAAAAAATTATGGAAAGAGACTGATCGGACAAATGGAACAAAGAACGTGCAAAGAAAAAATGAATGGACAGAAAAAAAAGAATGAGAACAAAAACAGAATAAACGAGTGAAAAAAAAGCGAAAAATGTATTGATTGAAAGAGCATGAATAAAAAAGGGAAAAATCATCGGGTGAATGGAAGAAGGAATAGTGCGAGCGAATAAATAAACAAATGGAATGAATGAAAAAAACAGAACAAAAGAAAAGAAAGGGCAAACAAAAAAAGAACAAAAGAAAGAAAGAACTAACAAAAGAAAGGAAGACCAATCGGACCACTGCAACAAAGCACTCGAACGAATGAATCAATGCGAAAAAAGAATGAACAAGTGAAAAAGAATGAAAGAAGAACAGAACTAGAGGGTGAAAGAAAGAAAGCCAACAAAAAACAAAATGAATGAAAGCACAAAGGAAAGACAGAATTACCGAGCAAATGGAAGAACGAGCACTTGCAAGCAAAAATAAACGAACGGAAAAACAAAAGAAAGAAAAAGAAGCAGACACAGAGCGCACTGCATCAGAACTCGTCTGCTTCAGTCAGTGTTTGCACACTTACAGCTACATCATCACTTTGTGTATGAATATTATACATTTAAATCGCCCACCATTAAACATGCATCACCAGAAGTGCATTTATATGCTAATGCGGACTGAATATTCGACTGAAAAGAAAAGGTTAACCTCTAAAAAAAAAGTGTTCATAACTTTTCCAATGATGTTACAGGGGCTTGAGAACACATTCTTCTAGGCCTTTTCCTGCACTGTGTGTGAACATGACTGCGTGATCTAGAAATTAATAATACATATCCACACTGCCCACACAGTGCACATAACCGGACACACCCACAGGAACCCGTGACACATACAGCTTTGGGGAAAGACGGATACAGAACATTTGTGCATGGTGTTTATGCCTGGGAGGAGCACGTGTGTGTTCACCGTCCTTCCCATCACGGCTGTGCTGGATACACACTTTCAAAGGAATAATACACCCGGAAAGGGAAAATTCTCTCACCGTCATGTTGTTCTGAAAAATAAGAGTTTCATTTTTCCGTGGAACAGAAAAAGAGAATTGTTGAAGAATGCACTTGTCACTCTTTTCCATATGGGAAAAAAAAGAGAGATAAATAAAGCACCATAAAAGCGGTCCATGTACACCGTGCGCTTTATTCTAAGCCTTCCAAAGGAAAAAAATAGCGCTGTTGATGAACTCACAAAAATGTATGTTGGAAAATATTGTTCTCCTATTCTAACATGAGGCCTATCATGGAGTCAATGACAAATAAGAGTGTCCTAAATAAATCAAGGAAAATGTTCAAAAATGTCGTTTAAACAGTGACAGGTTCGAAATGTGCTCTTGATGTTCATGTTGGTTTATATAGTTTTGAAAAAACAAACAATAAATTTTTTTTTTTTACCATTTTTTAAACAAAGATTTATATTTAATTACTCTACACATTTGTACAAAAGAACATTTTACTTACACCTTGAATATGTGAGTGTACACATCTTTTAAGTTTCTTTTTTTTTTTAAGGTAAAAAGAATTTCAATTACAAACGTCATATATAACGTCATTGATTCATAAATATTACATTGGGGAGTCACACCACATTACATTTAATAATCTTTTTAACCTTGACTTGTCATAAAAAGTCAAATTATCTGCTGTTTTAAGAGGCACATTTGACAAGTGTTATTTTAATATTATTTATATCTATTAATATATTTATTTAGATTTTATTTTTAATTTCAACTTTTAGTAATTATAAAAATTGGCTATTTTTATTATGCTTTTATTAAATACCCTTTAATTACTTTAAATACTATTTAAGCTTCATTTATTTTGATTTCATTTTTAGTTTTAGCTCAGTTTTAGGTTATTTATTTCAGTTAGTTGCCAAGGCAGAATTTCTAACTGCAGTTTAGGTTTTTCATCTAAAATTTATATTTATTTGATTTCAGCCTAATTTCAATTAACAAAAATGTGTATAATAGTTTTAGTTAACAATAATACCTGCTTGACACACCAACATGAGGGTCTGCAGGTGTCTCTCGATATCATTCCCCCCCCCCCATGTTTCTGAATGCTAGTTGCACCACATGACTTTGTTGGTTGCCCTTTAACTTGGCAAACAAATTATTTCAAATATGTATAATATTTTGAAGAGGACCTATTATGCTTTTATATACATATTTTCAACTTTCTTTGATGTGTAATGTGGCTGTTTGAGCATGAAAAAGGTGCAAAGTTACAAAGCACAAAGTCACTCCAAAGGGAGTTAATCTCTATATCAGTGCGCACTGATTCTGAACTCCCTGAAACGCCTCGATTGTAGTCTCGAGTTTTCTTCAAGGAACAAACACGTCACAATATTCCTCATTTAAATGATTCCCGCTCAAGGCATATCCGCTAAAACAATGCACTTTTAGGAATTTTACTGTTTAATGTTATTTTTTAGTATTATTTTTCTTTATTCATTTTCATAATAATTTCACACTGTATTTTGTGAAGTCAGAGTATTTGTACATGAGAGATATGGGATGAGCTATATTTTGCGTACAAGGATGTGTGCAATGCAACGTTCACTGAGCAGAGATGTTCCACTAATGATGATACATCAAATGTGTCCAGTTGGAATGATCTTTACAAGGAAAAGAATGTTTCAACTGATGCAAATGTACCACCAATGTATACACCGAGGGAAAGTGGATTGTACCATGTGTAAGCATGAGGTATACGTTCCATTTTTAAACATAAGCAACGTGGTTTTCTACCTTACAAGGAACCTGAAAGTCGCTCAGTAGTGCATGTAAGCTCAATCTTACTGTGCCACCTCAGAGAAACAGAGGCATGACAGAGTGAAAGGAAGGAGAAACAAAGGCATGTGGGGGGTGAAGGAGGAGAAACACCAAGAAACTATTTACAGCTGGCATGATGGGGTGAGGGAATAGAGAAATGGGGAACAGAGAAATCTGGAATGAAGACCTCCTCACCTGTAGCCTTATTCTTCCATGCCTGTTTCTTTCTGTCTGATACATGTATATTAAATAATAAATAGAAAATATCTGGTGTAGCTTCCGTGATTCAACAATAATGGGGAAAAGCCTGATTTTCAAATCTACAGAGTGGCTTTGTAGAGAGACCGGAACTAAAACAGAGCTTTACTGACAGACTTCGAAGAGAGGTGCTGCAACAATGTAGAATAACTGTTTTTTGAACATTCAAACATGAAAATATAATTTAGCAGACACCAAATTCAAAATCAAGACTTTATAAAAAGGCATAATATAGCCTCTTTAACAAAACTTCACGTTTCATTTTATCTAAGAAATAATAATTTTGGATAATGCCACACAGTTCTTCATTATGACATCAGCACACTTGTACCTTCCTAACATTTCTTATTACTTTATACTCCTCATATTCCCATGCTGCAAGACGATGTATTTTGCTCCATCAGACAGTAAGGACAGCAATAATGAGTGGCCTTCATCTGCATAATACATTGCAGCTGAGTGTGGAGGGACAGCCGAGGAGACGTCCCGGGCGCTGAGGTAGTTAACCTCCACAAGTAAGAGGGGAACGGGAGGGTGAAGACTGTACATAAGGGGGTTTCGCACATGGCTGAACGCGGACTGATGGATTGACTCCGACAGACGGCTCAGTCTACCTCCGGGAACAGTCGGGGAACTGAGCTGGAGTTAACTAGAACCACGGTAATGAGGAAGAGGGAGATGAATGGGATTATTCAGAGATTATTAGCACTTGAAAAGTTAAAAAAATTGTTTAGATCATGATGTTGGGACTGCACTCACAAATAAGCGCCACAGTCCTTTGATAGTCAGTTATGGGATCACACGTACTCAGTTCCAAAATGCACGTTAAACTCGCAGAACATGCAGAGATTTGCTGCATTTAAAGGTAGGGTAGGCAATTTTCAGAGAGGCAAGCAATTTTGAGCTAGCTTTGAAAGCATAAGATCCACCCTCCCTTCACAGCGTCTCCAAAGTCACGCCTCCTTCAAAACACATGAACGCTAACAGCAAACAAAAGCGTTAAACTACTCATGTCTCAAAACACATAACATTACAATAATAATTAACATAGCTTAAAGGCAGGTAGAAATCCCCAAAAATACTTTGTTCCAAATTTGTTTAAACTGTCTTTATATATCAATGCATAATTAAAATGTAAGTAATCTGGAAAAGAAATGATAAAAATCGAGTGTCTGTAGTCCTCTCAGGACTGCAATAAACACAGCTCATTATTCCATTAACTCCACCCCCTCCCTTCTCGGCTCCTTCCAAAGCCACGCCCCCAAATCACATGAACGCGCGATCCCGGCCGTTCGCTCAGCTGGAAGAGTCGGACGCGTTTACCAGCGCCGAGCAGAGAGGAGCGCAGTGCATGTAGTGACATCATGTCACAAGCCGTAACCAGGGTTTGAAATTTAGTGAGGTCCGGGGTGTTGTGTAAAGAATTGTGCTATAATAATGGTTAGGCCATGTGACCCACGTCCCCCCATGGACATTAAGCTGCAACCCTTTTTTTTTTTTTTTAAGAATTTGCCATATATATATACAGGGGTTAAATTTGGATTTAATTATGTGTGGGGTAGTCTCTCACTAGGGGGGTCCGGGGGTATGCCCCCCCGGGATTGTTTTTTGAAAAATAAACCATTAAATGGCACTTTCTGGAGAGTTTTGTCCATTTCTTACATTTCTTACAGATAATCACGATGATCATTGCGTTTGTCTTACCGAATGTGGTAGCTTTATGCAATTACAGTTTGTCTATAAGCTTTTTTTTATTAATGCCGACAGTAAAATGTTGCCAGATATTGCTACGAAAAACAAGAAAAACTAAATAATAATAATAATAATCCGAAATAAGTTCAAAGCTTGTGTTTTGGAAATAAGATGAATATTATCACTAACCCAAACATGCAACTTTCCACTTTAATAACTTCAGAAAGTGTCACATTAAATCAGAAACACAGGTCCAGGAGACTACTGCCATCTTTCCATTAGGTGGATCTGGCAACACGGAGGCTGCACCCGTGCCCTCACTCACGGCGCGCTCTCAAGCCCCGTTCACTGCGCTAGCTTCTCGCAGCAACATGAATTGCAAACACTCATGTGAGGTGGTTTAAACACGGCTAATTAATCATTCAGAGAGCTTGACATTTTACTTTTGAATGTAAAAAAATGACCGAGGTCCGGACCTCAGTGACCTCATAGCTGGCTACGGCCATGTAATAAAGTAACTAACTTTATCAGTATGAATATAAATAATTAACATGGCTGTTAGTACACACTATCAAGCTCGCATATCGATACTGGTAAAGTTTAAAATATTTGACTAGCTCGTAACCGAATCAAACTCAATATAAGGCAAAGCTATAAATAGCTTAATTGATACACGTTTGCCGTTACTATCAGTTAGCTACAGATACAACATAAAGACATAGGTAAACATATGTAGAGCATATAACAACAAACCAAACGTGAAAAAAACGGAGCAGGTAGAGTTCACGGTGAACATAGGAACAAAGTTTTGGCAGAGGGTAAAGCTAGGTATAAAAATAGATCCCCTAAACTTTTTAACCTAAAGTTAGATTTGGCGAAATTAAACAAAACAGCTTTCAACTGCAGATAGGCCTATTGGTTATTTATCGTCTCAACCCTGGCTCACTAACAGTAACGTTATAACAGTCGACACCAAAGTTACACTGTCATAGCTAAGCCAGTGTAACGTTAGTTATGCTGCGTAACGTTAGGTAGTTATATTAGGTAGCTACGTGTGCTAGTGATACATGCTTCATGAAAAAATAAATGCCATCAAAATGAAAACAGCGAGATTACCTGTCCAGCAGAAATAATGCCATCATGGAGTCACTTTTCAGCCCCTTGAGATCCCTCAGTTGTCGCCACCGCTGGAAAGCCACGCCAATATTGACTCTCGTATGATTTCTTGATTTATCAAAAGACTTTTTGTTCATAGCCTTTTCAAATACTGTCTTCCTTTTTGTAACTTGTTTGACTTCGCTGCCTGTATATGCAGGTACTGAGAATTTTGACTAGCTTCCGTGCCTCTTCAAACGGGTGCGCGCATTTGGGCTGCTCCTGTATCAGCAGGTGGTATCCATGGTAGCGAGGGAGAGTGTCGGTCGCCCCAGCCAATATTTTCTTTCGTCCCGAATGGAATAATGAGATGTGTTTATTGCAGTCCTGAGAGGACTACAGACACTTGATTTTTATCATTTCTTTTCCAGATTACTTACATTGTAATTATGCATTGATATATAAAGACAGTTTAAACAAATTTGGAAAAAAGTATTTTTGGGGATTTCTACCTACCCTGCCTTTAAAGAGCACTGACCTGTACCACCTGACTGCTGCAAATTAATTTTGGCGTTGTAAGCACTGGGCGAGGGTGAATCTGAATAACTAAATACCTCCGTGCTAAAATCCCAAAGCCTTTAGCCCTAAAAGGCCTGGAACTTGAAAAAACACACACACACACACACCTCCCCCACAGCTGACACCCACACTCAGGACAGAGCGTGGTGTCCGCTTACAAGACATTAAGACATTTTATGACATTTTTGGAATGTCCCAAAGGAAGTGAATCCTACAGCGAAAAGAAACTTCTTTTCTTTAAAAGACATTCAACCAGATATATTTGATGTGTTTTTATGTGTGTCCATTTGCCCATGTCACATTGGAATAACTGTGACTTTATCATTATGCATTTTTACATTTTACTGTCTATTCCCAGTATTGTTATACATCGTTCTTGGTCTTGTTTTAATTCTCATGATCCAGCGGAATTAATCAGATACAAGAAATTACAGTAAAAGTTATGATTCTATGTGCACCAGCTTTTTGGGACAGTAAGAACCAAAACTTAACATACTGTCAGAGCCTGGGGTTCTTAGATTACAGCATTTACGACCTCACCAGGAATGTCAGAGAAGTGTGTCTCTCTCTCTCTCTCTCTCTCTGAATTCTAACCAAGGAGGAGAAATGAATCCTGTATTCATATATATATGCTATTATATATCCACTTGAGAATTGTATGAACGATGTATCTAAGTTCCCTATTTCATGAGTTGCCTTTCTGTGGTTTGGTCTATGTTTCTCGACAACTCTAATTGGATAATGTTTCAAACTTTGCCAACTAATGTTTAACCAAATCCATTTGTGGCAAGTTTGGTCTCGATAAACTCCAATCTTCGTTCCCCATTTGTTAATTGACATTACATTTTGCTAAACTTTGTGACACATTAGTATTATAAGAATTGTGAAGATTCTTCTCTTAAACAACCGACGAAATTAGGGTTTCAAATGTCTCTCTCTGGAGACAAAGAGCAATAAAACCCAAAGTCCCGCCTGTAAACTTCCAACCCTCTAATTGGCCAAGCCAACAGGAAGAGGCTGGATTTCTCCAAAAGTGATAAATGACGCTTCTCCCCTCCGCTCGCTCTCTTCTCTCCCTTGTCCTCGTGTTATAATGTAACGTCTCGCCTCCGGGCGAGCTCTTCGCCTTTCTTTTATTTGTTTCTAGTTTAGTTTGTGTTTTTCAGTTGTAGAGAAGTCTCTGTGTTTAATTCCAATCGACGATTGAAAAGAAAACCCCGTGACATATCTCTTCAGCAAATCCATCTACAAGGGACCTTTAAACGAGCGCGCGCTCGCTTTGAAGGAGAAACACGCGCACGTGACCGCGTGACGCGCCGGACCGAGCGAAGCACGCGCTTCTTCGCCAGCCATGAACAGATGTAACGTTAACTCCGCGTGATTTCCCCGTAGAGATCTTTATTTCCCTTTGGAAATGTTACACTAAAGACTTTAAACCTCCGTTCAACACGCGCGCCAAGCAGCCCACGTGACGCTTCCTCACACACAAAGGACTCAGCTCACGCGGCCAGACGGGTCCGTACAGGAATGCCTCGACATACAGAGAGACCATAACATAACTTGTGCAAGTATAATCTCTTTATAGAGCTTTTAAGAAGTTTTAAGATGATGTTTCGTGTTGTAATCGGAGAGGTGAATGTCTTCCTGCCAATGAAATTCTCCCAATTTTCTCTGTTCTCTCTCTCTCCCCATCCCCTTTCCTCTCTCTCTTACTCGCTCACGCGTGTAAGTTATCCATTGTCCAAACTTTACGCATTTCTCGTTCATTGATGTCTTATTGTATTGTTCATTGATGCCTATGTGTTTGTAAATACATATATCCCGTGTAACCGTAGTAAATACATAAGTAGTCATGCCTCTATTAAATTAATTATATATTCATTTGATTGATGTGCTGTCTCTTTGCTCAATTTCAAGTCCCTTAAGTGCCAAAGACCTAACTTATGCTACAAGCTTTACGAATTAAAGATACTTTAAAGAGTATGTGTTGATAGGGCGGGAAACCCAATTCTTCTGGCCAGAGAATTGCGTTTCCTGAAATCCTATAAAGTAAGATGATATTGTGGATCCCACAAATATTATCCTGACAATTGAGCTAATTCATTTTACCTGTTTGTGAAACATGGTCCGTGTAATTAACTGCAATCAACTAGTGGTTAATTTCAGGGATTCACATGCACGCATGCAGGTAGAATGACAGATCCTCCCTTATCAGGAGATTTATTAACATGTAAGACTGATCTAATCCAAACATGTATGAATAATTATTAATTACCAATTATTAATTATGATATGCAAATTCCCCACGGATTAGATCCGCCCTGAATCCTTACAGCGTTGATAGTGTTGCCATAGAAACGTATTAATTCGATTCAGCAACCGCTCCTAGTATAACGTCACAGGTTTTATATCTCCTCCAAATTACAGTAGTTATGGTGTGAACGCAGCTGGTTGTTTTGGTTCAGGAAGAACTGTAAAAGGTGGCTGGTGTTTGTTTGTGGTGCTCAGTGACTGACGTCTGTCTAACGTGCAGGTATGGAAATACATACGTTGACAGGCAGGTGACATCGTATCATTGCATTCGGACCAAATTCAATGATATGATGAACATTTTATGGTTCTACGCCTTTCACAGAAAAAAATACATATACATATAAATGCATTTAGATCACTTAACTTAGTTTTTGCTATCAGGATGTGAAGACACTTTCAACCAGCATAACAACAAAAAAGAAAATCTGTAACAAATCGCCTACCCTGCCTTTATTGTGAATTTTTTTAACATGCAGAGGATCAGACTACAGTTATTAAATTAAATCACAGCCTTTGATTTGACAGTCGCTCCATATCACGATTATCAAGCAGCTCCATTTATTTAATTTTAATTTTACATTGGATATTTAATTATTAGCCATTCATCAATTTAGAAACCTCCTGCAACTCCTGTTTGGAAAACCCTGCTCTATATGATCCTGCTTATTACATGCTTAAACTAACCAAATAAATGAATCATTTCACCCCAAATCAATACTTCATGTCCATTTATTTATTTGATTATGTGAGAACAATGAGAGTGCTATGAGAGATGTGGAGTTAGAACGATGTAGGAGATCACACAAAATGATAACAAAGGACACTAGAATGCCTGATTCTGATTCTCTGACACGATAACTGTGGCTGTGAAGTAGTTCCAGATCTAGGCCGCATTTCAGATCAATTTCCCTTTGCCGAATAATATCAGTTATTTCAAAGAGCTGTATAGTCTACCACAGCAAAAGACCCAGAAAAAACTAAAATATTTTTTGACAAAAATGGAAATAGTTTATTTGCTTTGGCCAATATTTTTGGGTCTTTTTGCTGAAAGGACATTCAAAATGCTGATTTGAATGAAGATTAACACCTCTGTAAAGCTACTCCATATTTGTGCATAGATACTGTATGAACAGAGATGTAAAGTGATAGGCTTTCACTATATACTTAAGTATTATTCTGGGGATGTGTCAATGTGTCCTTGAGTTCTGTTAAAACAGAATACTTGTACTTATCCTCAATTACATTTACAAGGAAAAAAATTATAATTTTTGCTCCATTACAATTTAGTGTAGACTTCAAAGTACACTGGTCATCATGACTTTTCTTTATCCTAATTTTTCTTTATCCAAACAAGCCAATCAATCACGCTCACATAAGGTCATTTTTGGGTGAATAATCTCTTTCAGACATAGACTAAACGAATGTGTTTTGTTTTCAAAAGTCAATTTAAAATGCTAAGACAAGTGTTCCATTTTTAATGTTTAAATGCTTACAATTAAACAAATACTTTTTTTTTCAAGTATTCAAGTATATTTCACTCTCTGATAGATAGATTCAGTCTCTCGAAACCCTCCTTTCTGTGAGCCTACTCTGCTCTGATTGGTCAGATGACCCAGTCTGTTGTGATTGGTCTGCTCTGCTCTGATTGGTCAGAGGGCCCAGTTTGTTATGATTGGTCTACTCTGCTCTTATTGGTCAGAGGGCCCAGTTTGTTATGATTGGTCTACTCTGCTCTGCTCTGATTGGTCAGATGGCTCAGTTTGTTATGATTGGTCTACTCTGCTCTGCTCTTATTGGTCAGAGGGCCCAGTCTGTTATGATTGGTCTACTCTGCTCTTATTGGTCAGAGGGCCCAGTTTGTTATGATTGGTCTACTCTGTTCTGATTGGTCAGAGGGCCCAGTCTGTTGTGATTGTTCTACTCTGCTCTGCTCTGATTGGTCAGATGGTTCCGTTTGTTATGATTGGTCCACTCTGCTCTGATTGGTCAGAGGGCCCAGTCTGTTGTGATTGGTCTACATTTCTCTGCTCTGATTGGTCAGATGGCTCAGTCTGTTGTGATTGGTCTACCGCTTACAGCGTGTCGGAAACAAAAACTCCATTACCATATCTGACTTTCAGCCTCGGACGATTCCTCAGCGCTTGATACAGAGTGATACAAACAGTAACAATGCCGTCAGTTTTATCGTATCAGCCTGAGTCCTCATCCTTTTTGGATTTGCATTCGCAGCGCAGAAAACAGCCTCTTCTCGACATGTCGACAACATGAACCAAACTCTTCCAGGCCAGGCCTCAGTTACAACTACAGTGTTTGAAGGCAGGTCAAAGTAGACATTGTTCACGGGATAGTTCACCCAAAAATGAAAATTAGCCCAGTATTTACTCACCCTCGGTGTATATGACATTCTTCTTTCAGACAAATACAATCTGAGTTATATTATTATAAAATGTCCTATCTCTTCTAAGCTTTATAATGGCAGTGAATTAATGTTTCTGTTTTGAAGTCCATAAAAGTGCATCTGTCCATCATAAACAAACTCCATACGGCTCCGGGGGGTTAATAAAGGCCTTCTGAAGCGAAGCGAGGCGCAAGTAGACTGTGTATGGCCGTTTGGCCGGAAGCTAGAATTTTACTTTGTAAAACTTTGTTTTTCTTACACAAACGCATCTCTTCAGAAGGCCTTTATTAACCCCCCGGAGCCGTATGGAGTTCGTTTATGATGGACAGATGCACTTTTATGGACAAAACAGAAACAGCCATTTACTTCCATTATAAAGCTTAGAAGAGCCAGGACATTTTATAATATAACTCGGATTGTATTCGTCTGAAAGAAGAATGTCATTTACACCTAGGATGACTTGAGGGTGAGTAAATCATGGGCTAATTTTCATTTTTGGGTGAACTATCTCTTTAAGTTTTCTGGTAAATCATGCTTTATGTATGGAATTGTACTCCATTCTGCTGGCCATCAAACCTTGTGCTATTCAGTGAATAATTTATATTTTATTTGACTGGTTCACAACCCAGCCAAAAAAAGGACAAAAGGAGGACAAGCCATGAATCCTCCTCCTCCAGCTTTGATTGCCTAAAGCCATAGTGCTGAGGCATCAAACTGTCAAGCCAACAAATAACTATTCAAAGCTGAAAGCAAGAGTCCTCAGAGCAGAATCATCACAACAAGCAGAGTAATTGAGTTTGGAGAAAAGCATTCAGCTGAGTACACTGCTTAGTCTCTGACATTTAAATCCTGATTTAGAAGCAAGAATGATCCCTGCACAAAGGGAATAACCTCATCCTCAACCGGAGATAGACGGTTTGAACCAGGAGACAGCACGGCTAACAAGAGCTCTTGGAAGAAAAGGCCCAGTGTTCCCACTGCTACTGTATGACCTCATACACTGACTAGATTTGTTAAATAAATTAAACATGGGGGATTTCTCTAAGAACGAATTTGCCATCTGCACTGTTTTTGAAAGAAGTCTCTCATGCTCACCAAGTCTATCTATTTGATCCAAAATAGAGTAAAAACAGAACTATTGTGAAATATTAGTATAATTCCTGTGATGTCAAAGCTGAATTTTCAGCATCATTACTCCAGTCTTCAGTGTCACATGATCCTTCAGATATCATTCTAATATGCTGATTTGCTGCTCAAGAAACATTTATTATTATTACCAATGCCGAAAACAGATTTTTGCTGCCTATTTTTTTTTTGTCAAAAGATTTAGTTAAATAAAAATTTCTTTTGAACTTTCTATTTATAAAAGAATCCTAAAAAAATGTATCTCAGTTTCCACAAAAAAATTAAGCAGCAAAAACGGTTTTCAACATTGATAATACGATCCATTACTAATAACTGAGCACCAATAATAAATAATAATTGAGCACCAAATAAGCATGTTTAAGCCTAATAAGCTTAGCCATCACAGGAATAAATGACGTTTTAAAACTAAAACATTAATTAATATTAAAACAGAAAGCAGTTATGCATTTCAATTCTGTTAAATTTTGATCGTATTTCAAAATACTACTAAAGGTTTACTTTGTTTTGAATCAAATATAAAGGCACCCTTGGTGAGCATAAACAAACAAAATAAAAAATTCTTAATTATTCCAAGCTTTTGACCGTTAATGTCTCCATCGCGTTCAAGGATACAGCAGATTACTGTGATCTGGCATACTTTATTGAGAATCTAGCATTCAGAGACCGGACTAAGCTCTTTAAAATACTGAAAATGAGCTTGACAACACTGTTACTGGATGTATGGAGTTGTACTGCCCTTCTCCATAATTTTAACATCATTTGATAAAATACTCTTGCCATGATCAATAGAAAATTTAATAAAAAAAAACCTATTAAAATCAATATTATTTTTTATTAATAAAAAAACCCAGGAATTAATATTATTAGATGCAATCTATAAAGCCAATTCATGTAGAAAGGAGGGACATTTATACTGAAAAGAATGACAATGACTTAACTGAACTATGGTGCACAAATCATGCCTGGTTAAACTGGCTTGTGGGTGATGAGGTAATATGATGCAGATGTTAAAAGGATAGTTCACCTAAAAATGAAAATTATCCCATGATTTATACACCCTCAAGCCATCCTAGGTGTATATGACTTTCATCTTTCAGACGAATACAATCAGAGTTATATTTAAAAAATGTCCTAGCTCTTCCAGGCAGTGAATGGAGGACGAGATATTGAAGCCCAAAAAAGTGCATCCATCCATCATAAAAGTAATCCATTCGGCTCCAGGGGGTTAATCAAGGCCTTCTATAGCGATGCGTTTGTGTTAGAAAAATATCCATATTTATAACCTTATCAACTAGAATAAGTAGCTTCCGGCAGACGGCCATACGCAAGTCGACTTACGCCACAAGAGTAACTTCTGACGCGATGTAGGACGTCCGGTGTAGGAGTATCGTAAGCTTTGACGCCTCTCGCGGTTCAAACAAATAAGGCTGGGCAACAAACTCAAGCTCCTCTGAATTAATTTTTTTTAAATTCTCGTTTTGGACTTCTAATTCGTGAGACTTCTAATTTAGTTTTGCTCTATCCTCTGCGCTTCCACGTTCATCTATGCGTAATGCGTCAGGTCAAGTGTTACTCTTTCGCCGTAAAGCGGGAAGCTATAGTTATTTTAGTTGATAAAGTTTTAAATATGGATATTTTTTCACAAAAACGCATTGTTTCGTTTCAGAAGGCCTTTATTAACCCCTGGAGCCGTGTGGATTACTTTAAGGATGGGTGCACCTTTTTTGCCTTCAAAAATCATATCCTCCATTCACTGCCATTATAAAGCTTGGATGAGTCAGGACATTTTTCTTTTTTAACTCCAATTCTATTCGTCTGACAGAAAAAAGTCATATACAACTAGGATGACTTGAGGGTGAGTAAATCATGGGGTAATTTTCATTTTTGGGTGAACTATCCCTTTACTGCGTACAAAAGTGATGCAACTATTCCGTGAATTAGGCACATAGTATCAAAGCAATTTGAGGTAGAATTATTCATCCTCGGCTATCTTAAATAATTCTGTGCTGTTCTAAAAATGCTCTTTAATGTATCTGTCATAAGACACTTTAGAACTTTGATCATTAAACATTTTGAATCTAAGAAGAGACATCTTAAACTACAAAATATCTGCACATTTTAAACATTATGTTTAGTTTAGAATGACTAAAATGACTATTTTAAGAATCCAATTTAAAAGGCTCTTGAAAGTCTCTAAACCACATGAAGAAATGTGACTATGTCTTTGGCTTGATAAGGAAAGATGTCCAATCATCACTCTTATAACACTACACAACTCTCTTTTTTGAAATAAAGCAAGAACACCCCCTTCATTATCTGTGAAGAGCGGCCACAGGAGAATCTGACCTGAAAACCACACTTTTTTGAGCATTACATTTATTCAGTTATTCTAATATTCACAAAACAGTCCCGCATCACACCACTGCTCATTTGCATTAAATTCTGCTATCATAGAATCTCTATGATATTCTGATGGCTTGGAACTCTCCTTCAATGTCTAAAGGATCTAAAGGATTTTATTATTATTATTTTAGGTCTTAGAAAATCTTCTCCTCAACAATTTGTGGCATCATTCACGTTTGTAATACAAGTCCAGAAAGAAATGCAGACCAAAGTTTAATTACAGGGTTAGGGTTACATCATGTCCAAACCACTGCGACAATGTACATTTTCCGACCACAGGTCCAATCAAAACATATTTGATGTTTAATATTCAACTGTTGGTGCATGATTTTGGCCCATAAGTTCCACTGTGGGCGGGTGAACAAAAAAAACAAAAAACAAAAACATATTTCACGTGTAGTTTTAAAATGTAAATTTCACATGGGCAAACTCATTCGAATGAAATTGAAACATTGGAAATTCATGTGGTTTTTCTGTAAGGGTCTACTTAGCACAATGCCTCAAAATGTCATGTTACTGTTTCACAGTTTTGTTTGTTGTTTCTTACTTTTGGCTGGTTAGGACAAAAAAGTATCTTTTATTGCATTATGCTTAGTTAGGAAACAGTATTAGGGGTTTGATCATATTCTTAATCTTAATCAGAGTTTTAGAAATAATGAGGTTTTTGCCTTAGCCATTATCCCTATAACCATGTAGGAGAGGAACTTTTGCTCAAAGCTGGTTTGTATCTTACTATATTTGGTTAACATACTCCACAGCACCCTATAAAAGACTAATATTCTTCATAGAAACCTAGGAAGAATCTTTTGCTCTGTTTGAAAATTGTGGCGCACAACCACCATCCAACTGAAGCAAATCTGCCAGAAAGAATGGGCTAAAATCAAACAGTGTAAGACTGTGGAGGTGCAAAAGTAAAAAGAGAAAATTAAAGTGTTTGGACAAACAGGGAATGGCAAATAAAGAACTGATTTAAGAAACACTGACATTGAGATATTCAATTAATTTGAGATCATAGTGTTTGGTGTTCAGACAGCAAGCATTTTAAATGCTTGGGCATTTTGTCCAGAATTAATGTTTTAATAAAGGAATCAAAAGTAATGTTTTAATAAAGGAATCAGTAAAGAGAGTCTCTGCTTAACATTCGCACTAATAAAAAATGATGAAGAGAAAGAAGAGATGGAGATAGAAAGATCAAAGGTTCTTATGTAGTCTGCATGAGGCCAGTAATAGAGTCCAGCACGCAGTGGGAGGGAGAGTCCAATCATCCGAATACAGAGTGAACGGATGCTAGAGGGACGACTCATCCCGCTACATATACACACACTGCCTCACACTGTCTTTTTATCCCGAATAGAACACTCACATATGTATGAATGTCATTGCAAAGCTCCGTTATGACAGTTCGATATCATCACTCTAAAGACAGTCATGACTCATGACAGGCCTGAATCTTTAGCAATATTCTGCAGTCCTCCAGATGATTTCTTAAAGCCACTGGGGTTTAGACAGAAAAATCACTGTATCAAAAAATTGACAGAAGGTTTTTTTATTTTTCATTCACAATTGAATATGACAATCCCTTTATCACACCCTGGAAAATATCTGGTAGTATCAAGAAAAAGGATACTGAAATATGTTCTAGATTTAAGCAGAAATTTCAGAGAAGTAATACGGTAGTCAGTGTCCAGTCCACTTCAACGATTTGGTTCATTTTTAGGTGGTTTGCAAGGATTTGGAGATGGTCCTCACTGCAGAACACGAAATCCAGAGGGAGGAGTTGGATCCAGATCCAACTCCTCCCACCTAACCCTATACCTACCCATATCCGCTCCTGATCCCTAACCCCACCCCTAAACCTACCCATCTCCGCCCCCTGATCCCTAACCCCACCCCTAAACCTACCCATCTCCGCCCCCTGATCCCTAACCCCACCCCTAAACCTACCCATCTCCGACCCCTGATCCCTAACCCCACCCCTAAACCTACCCATCTCCGCCCCTGATCCCTAACCCCACCCCTAAACCTACCCATCTCCGCCCCCTGATCCCTAACCCCATCCCTAAACCTACCCATATCAGCCCCTGATCCCTAACCCCACCCCTAAACCTACCCATCTCCGACCCCTGATCCCTAACCCCACCCCTAAACCTACCCATCTCCGCCCCTGATCCCTAACCCCACCCCTAAACCTACCCATCTCCGACCCCTGATCCCTAACCCCACCCCTAAACCTACCCATCTCCGACCCCTGATCCCTAACCCCACCACTAAACCTACCCATCTCCGACCCCTGATCCCTAACCCCATCCCTAAACCTACCCATCTCCGCCCCTGATCCCTAACCCCACCCCTAAACCTACCCATCTCCGTCCCCTGATCCTTAACCCCACCACTAAACCTACCCATCTCCGACCCCTGATCCCTAACCCCACCCCTAAACCTACCCATATCCGCCCCGATCCCTAACCCCACCCCTAAACCTACCCATCTCCGACCCCTGATCCCTAACCCCACCCCTAAACCTACCCATCTCCGCCCCTGATCCCTAACCCCACCCCTAAACCTACCCATCTCCGTCCCCTGATCCCTAACCCCACCACTAAACCTACCCTTCTCCGTCCCCTGATCCCTGATCCCTAACCCCACCCCTAAACCTACCCATCTCCGCCCCCTGATCCCTAACCCCACCCCTAAACCTACCCATCTCCGCCCCCTGATCCCTAACCCCACCCCTAAACCTACCCATCTTCGCCCCCTGATCCCTAACCCCACCCCTAATCCTACCCATCTCCACCCCTTAGATCTGGATCCAACTCCGCCCCCTGGATCTCATGTACTGCAATGAGGTGCTACTAAGGATTTGTGCCGATATGTAAATGCTTGAAATGGACCTCTTTAAGGCCAGAAACATTTTATGAAATTAGATGAATGCAGAGATGAGAATAAAATCATTTAAAGGGATAATTCTCCCAAAAATGAAAATTCTGTCATTACTGATTCACCCTCATGTCGTTTTGATAAAATCTGAGAGATTTCTGTCCCTCCATTGACAGCCTACGCCACTACCACTTTGATACTTCAAAAAGTTCATAAAGAGACCGTAAAACTAATCCGTAAAAATTTAGCAGTTCAATCCAAATTTTCTGAAGAGACTTGATCGCTTTAAACATGATGAACAGATTGAATTTAGGCTTGTATTCACATAAGCATTCATCAACTCACACATCAGTTGTGCTAAACGGAAGCTCAAGCATGTTCGCTTGACGTGTGAGAACCAATGAGGTTCATTCTCGTGTTCGCAGCACGTTTGAGCTTCCGCAAGAACCAATGAGTTTTGTTCTTCAGGTTCGCTGATCAATTGTGAATAAAAGCCTAAATTTAATCTGTTCATCATATACACTCACCGGCCACTTTATTAGGTACCCCATGCTAGTAACGGGTTGGACCCCCTTTTGCCTTCAGAACTGCCTCAATTCTTCGTGGCATAGATTCAACAAGGTGCTGGAAGCATTCCTCAGGGAGTTTGGTCCATATTGACATGATGGCATCACACAGTTGCCGCAGATTTGTCGGCTGCACATCCATGATGCGAATCTCCCGTTCCACCACATCCCAAAGATGCTCTATTGGGTTGAGATCTGGTGACTGTGGAGGCCATTTTAGTACAGTGAACTCATTGTCATGTTCAAGAAACCAATTTGAAATGATTAGAGCTTTGTGACATGGTGGAAGTAGCCATCAGAGGATGGGTACATGGTGGCCATAAAGGGATGGACATGGTCAGAAACAATGATCAGGTAGGCCGTGGCATTTAAACGATGCCCAATTGGCACTAAGGGGCCTAAAGTGTGCCAGGAAAACATCCCCCACACCATTACACCACCACCACCAGCCTGTACAGTGGTAACAAGGCATGATGGTTCCATGTTCTCATTCTGTTTACGCCAAATTCTGACTCTAACATCTGAATGTCTCAACAGAAATCGAGACTCATCAGACCAGGCAACATTTTTCCAGTCTTCAACTGTTCAATTTTGGTGAGCTCTTGCAAATTGTAGCCTCTTTTTCCTATTTGTAGTGGAGATGAGTGGTACCCGGTGGAGTCTTCTGCTGTTGTAGCCCATCCGCCTCAAGGTTGTGCGTGTTGTGGCTTCACAAATGCTTTGCTGCATACCTCGGTTGTAACGAGTGGTTATTTCAGTCACTGTTGCCCTTCTATCAGCTCGAACCAGTCTGGCCATTCTCCTCTGACCTCTGGCATCAACAAGGCATTTCCGCCCACAGAACTGCCGCTCACTGGATGTTTTTTCTTTTTCGGACCATTCTCTGTAAACCCTAGAGATGGTTGTGCGTGAAAATCCCAGTAGATTAGCAGTTTCTGAAATACTCAGACCAGCCCTTCTGGCACCAACAATCATGCCACGTTCAAAGTCACTCAAATCAACTTTCTTCCCCATACTGATGCTCGGTTTGAACTGCAGGAGATTGTCTTGACCATGTCTACATGCCTAAATGCACTGAGTTGCCGCCATGTGATTGGCTGCTTAGAAATTAAGTGTTAACGAGCAGTTGGACAGGTGTACCTAATAAAGTGGCCGGTGAGTGTAAAGTGATCATGTCTCTTCAGAAAATGTGCGCTAAACCGCTCAATTCATATGGATTAGTTTCACTCTCTTTATGGTAGTTGCGTAGCTGTCTATGGAGGAATTTCATTTAAATAAAGATAATTTATGTTTCGAAGATGAACGAAAGTTTTACGGCTTTGGAACAATATGAGGGTGCGTAAATGACAGAATATAAAATTTCTGGGTGAACAATCCCTTTAATAAATAATCAGATGTAAATTATATGCAAATAGCACTCGAAAGTAAACTATATTAGGGTGTGCTGCTAAATGACTGGAAGAGCATAGCAAATATCATTTTTGCATTTGCTACAACAGCAAAATAAAACAATGGTTTGAGAAAGCAGATGTCAAAATTAGTCACTCCCTTAACAGCTCTACTTAAAACCACACTGCAGCTGTGTTAACTAATTTCCTTTAATTTCATGCCAGACTAATATAACACAACAGTATAGTGAAGAAAAAAAAGGCTTCTTTGTTTATTTTTTGTTTTAGGGAAGATAGATTTATGAAGTTGAAGAAGAAATACGTATCTTATGAATAATCAATTGTACGTTTAAAACGATCACAATCATGGACCATATCAACCATTTCCTCACTTACATATTCCAACAATATTTAACAATTAGACTTACCTGATGAATAATTTCAGCCACTGGAAGTTGGTCCACATACGTCAGAGACTCGATCTGTAGATCGCCACTTCCAGACCTGAAGAAAAAAAACAAGAAGAGGCAACGGTCTTAACAGGAGACAAAACAAGTTCTTTTTAAATGTAATGTGTTCCAACTTTGCCTGCGGCAAAACAACAAAACCGTATTTTCAGACTAAACAAATCACTTGTTTTGTCTTCCGTAAAATTGAAGCACCCTCTAATCTAACCACATTACTATGCAGTGGGCAGAAGAAGCCAAAGCCTCATTAACGTACAGCCATCCCCTTCCGAAATTGCCCACAGTCTGTTCGTTTGAGTGGTGGGATGATATTTTGGCCTTCAAGTGGGCCAGCAAAGCTCAGAGGCAGGACCGGACGAAAGAGTCTGCTTCAGCCCGGCTGTCTCCGGCTTCATACATGAGTGGCTGCTGAAATTGAATTCAGGATGCAGCTCTCAATTCCACACAACAACTGACTGAGACAGAGGATGATCGGGAGTGGTACCACAACAAAAACAACTTCCCTTTATAATGAATAAAGGGAAGATAAGAGTAAGCGATAGAAAACCCTCATGAAATCCCACTGGACTAGATTTTGAAAAAAAAAAAATGTTCTGCATCCAGAGTTAGTTGAAGCAACACTATTATATGGTTAGCAGGACAAATAAAACAAATCGAGCTTTTCAAATATCCATTGGGTGACGAGGGGGTGGTGACTGACAGGTAATTTTAGAGGTGTCATTGCTATTCACTGAACAAACAGCAAACAAACTGAAAGGTGTTTGTATGAAGAATGAGGAATGGAGGTTAACAAAACGAGTGTAGCGCAGCTATGTGTTGGAGAGTGGAGGCAATTGGTAATCTATAGGTGGGCACAGCATTTCAGCCGACAAATCACTCCTGTATTTCAATGAGCGGCCTGGGCAGCAAATTCATGGCCCATCGGGATGAGGCTTTTTCTATTAGGTGACAAAATGGCCTGTCATTCTAGCCATGTGTATGGTATAGGCACATTGAACCACTTTTGGTCTCGGTTGAAATGGCTAGACTTGAATTACTGCAAAACGGAAAAGCAACAAGAACACAGCAAGATTATTTACTGTGAGCCTGCCGGCTACAACATCTGCACACCAGCAATAAAACCGCAATAAAAACACTGCAGTAGCAATGTAACAAATAGCTTCATTCTAACAAGGAATAAAATAAACACATTTTTTTCAATTACGTTTTCAAAACTTCACAATTCCAACGATGAGGTTGCTAATATGTTCTAGATTCGTTTTTTAACGTGTTTCTAAGAGGTTGCTAGGGTGTTCTGAAGTGATAGTTTCGTGGTTTGAAGAGAGTCAAAACAGCCCACCCTCTTTATAACATTCTGATCCCAAGATCTCAGAACAATCCTTCAAATCCTTGTTAAGAATCTCCCCAAAAGCCGCACAATTTGAGGTGTAATTCATGTATGTACCGTAAAACTTCAAATAATAGCCGAGTCCCAAATAGACGCCTGTCTCTTTTACACGCCTGGTGTGGCTGCAGGTTTGGGTAAATAAAGGCCGGTCTCAAATAGAGGCCGGGTCTGTTTTTTAGTTTCGGGTTGTATTTAACCTTCTAAAACCCGTCCGATCGTCCGCTTTTTGGCGGCCGCCAAAGCAAATGTGTGTCCCGCCAAAGCCTTTTTTGATCGGCGAGTGATGTAGAATTGACTGCTGCGCTTGACAGGGCGCGTTACGAGCAGAGAGAGAGAGAGCGCCCCGGCCGCGCGCGCGCACTCTCCCGTCTTCAAACAACACGAGCGCTGTCTTGCTCTCTCTCCCTCGCGCATATTAATCAAAATCAATTGACGCGATAGTAAAAGGTCGGAAGACCGCAGTTTCACGTGGAGCATTTGTAGATTTTAAGAGATTAGAGACTCTAGGCCTACACTCAATGAACAACATCTCAACACTAAATTATAAAGGCCGGTCTCATATAGACGCCTGTCTCAAATACAAGCCGGTGCAGTTCGACGATTTGGGAAAATAAAAGCCCGGGCTATTATTTGAAGTTTTACGGTAGTCAAAATGGTGTGGAACATAGTGATGGGCGATACTGCAAATTTCTGTATCGATCCGATACCAAGTAAATACAGGGTCAGTATCACCGATATCGATACCGATACCGATACTTTTTCATTTTAAAAGCATGCATTTGAACTTGTATGCACTTTCCTGTGCTAGAGCAGTGTGTCATGATTTATGAGGTGAATGCATCATTAATATGCTAAATCTGAACACGTTTTCATGACTACTAGGCCTAAATATTTTGTGATTTGTGCTCTCAACTCCCCTTTAATTAGTCAGTGACTTTTACAAAACTACCCTAATTATAGTACTAGCCTACTGTTCAAAAGTTTGGGGTCTGTAAGATTTTTATTTCTCTTAGTAAAAACTGTAATATTACAATTTAACAATTTAACATAGGCTATCTGTTTTCTATGCCATAGTAAACTAATTTATTCATGTGATCAAAGCTGAATTTTTGGCATCATTACTCCAGTCAATTCATTTTAATATGCTGACTTGCTGCTCAGGAAACATTTCTTATTATTATCAATGTTGAAAACAGTTTCATATTTTGTTGGAAACCATGATACATTTTATGCAGAATTATTTGATGAACAAAGTTGAAAGAACAGCATTTATATGAAGTAGATTTTTTTTTTTACAGTGTAAAACCCTTGACTGTCACTTTTGATCAATTTAATGCATCTATCCTTGTTGAATAAAAATATTAATTTCATAAAAAAGATCTTACTGACGTCAACATTTTAAACCGTTATGTACAGTTTTGGTTTGTTTATTGCGAAATAACTCCCGATTGTTTCTCTGTCATCTAAGCAAGGCTTCGTTTCCCAAACGCACTGGGCCTGTGAGCTCAGCGAAGCACCAGCATCAAACGCTCTCTGTGATTGATTGGTTTCGTCTTGTATACAGATGACTAGGAGAAAAGGTTCTATCCTACACAATTACCCGCTAACATTCGCTTATTTTTCCACTTAGAAGCTTATTTTACACACTGAATTGCGTGCTAAATTAATAAAAAATTACTGGAAAAAAAATACACATTTGGATCGATATTTTTATGTGAGGATCGATCCTTTTCGATGCCACGTCAGTATCGAAGTATCGATACTTCAGGATCGATCCGCCCATCACTAGAAGTTACTTGGGGTGTAACTGTACACAAAAATGACGGTTCTGAAGTCATGGTTTGGTATGGTTTTGGTCCAGCGAAACACTTTTTTTTAAAACAGTGGTTTACTGAACAAACTATGTCTGAATTTAAATAAAAAAAAGTCTGTCAATGTTGTTGCAACTGGAACTAACACACCGCACAATTTATGGTGCTGTAATTGAACACCTTTGGATGCAAAATACTGTATGTTAGCAAAATGTTTTTGGATAAGGTTAGAATTGCAGTGCTGACATTCTAAGCCACTCCATTTGTTTTGAGCATTTGTCGCCGGCACTTGTTCATTGAAGTCTGCGAAGTTGAACATGTACACGCTTGCTGTCAGGATAATAAATGGAAATACTTGCGTGAATTTGTAACATTTACATGCAAGTATACAACTGTACTATGTAAGTTGTGCACTGAGGAAAACACATTATCACAAACATCTGACAGTAGGGCAAGCCATGTTTATGATTTAGCAGGGCTCTAGAGTGCGACCAAAATTTGTAAGGGTGCGACAAGAATTTTTCCTAGGTCGCACCAGTGCACCTAACGTTCTATGATCGCAATCGCATCCGCTGCCTCTCCACAAACGAGTCTTTTGTTCTCCTTGCACGCATGGTTGGATCATATCGTGGTCTAAACCAATCAGAGATAGAGATTGGGTGGGTCTTTGCCTCTGATTGGTTGTGGTTCAGATATTCCTGTAGGACTAAAATGCTCCGTGCAGTGTGATTGAAATAAATTGCGACCTGTCACCTGAGCACCAGAGAATCAGTTATGGCAATCAGCAGCATCAGCTAAAAAAACGCAGGAAAACAGACGACGAAGAAACTTTTAAAAATGTAGGCTACTTGAACTAGGTAAAAAATATTGATTTCTCGATTCTCATTGATTTTTACGAACCGTTGGGCTATCAGTTGATGAATGAATGGAACATTGTAGCGAGCATCCCATCCAATAAATCGCAATAATCTTTGTGCTTTGTTACTATTGATATGAAACAAAGTCTCAGATTTCAAATTAGGTCCATTTTCTTAAGAAATTCAAAAACATAAATAGTGTATTGACGCTGTGGCGTGAGATCGCTCTGGCTCAGCTCAGCTCAAGAGAAGCAGCAGTGCGGAGCGCACATGATCTTCTCTTCCGCCTCAATAATACCAGTTACAGCGCGAAATAAACATGAACGAGCATCTGAAAGTGTGTTAAAAGATAGAGTACAACTTATCGAAATCCGTATCATGTCACATGGAATCGCTCAATCGGTGTTTCAACCGTGGAAAGACGTCAGTAAAACGCTTGTAAACAATGTAATGTAACGCCACATTTACTTCAGAAAAAAACATATCCAGTGCCCATAAACTCGTTAGCTAGCTAGAAAAATTAACTCTAGAGGAGCATTGTGCCTAATATATGCACCATATTACATATTCATTATAATTTTTTATGTTTTTCAATATTTAATGCATGTTGTTTGAAAAAAATCTGGCAAGTTTTTATGCAGCCACCATTTAAATGTTTATATTTCAGATAACTTTATTATTATAAAAAAAAAGTGTAATTTAGGTGTTTGTGTACAAATCAGGTAATTTTTACCTTCAATATTATAGTAGGCTAATGAAGCATAGTGGGCTACAACTGACTCCCAGTTTACAGCATTAGTTGAGATTTGTTTTTCTTGAGAAAATTTGCCATGTATTGTACCTGATATCCAAAATAATCAATATTGAATCGAATTGTGAAATTTGTGTCAATATCCTGCCCTAACTTGAACAATGTAAAAACAGCACTTTAATTTTTTTTTTTTTTTAAAGATTTATATTTTTATATACAGTATAATTGTGCTTCAAATAAAAAAAAAACTACACCTTATTCTTGTTTAAAAGCATTTACATAATATACATGAATATATGGAACGTGATAAAAAGGTGACCTTGAAATTGTGGCGTTAAAGGCGACGCGAGACGAGGAAAAATTTGAGTGCACCTAAATTTTGTGCTGGTGCACCTAAATAAAAAAGTTAGGCGCACCAGTGCAACCAAGGCAAAAAGTTAGTCTGGAGCCCTGTTTAGTTTAAAGAGCTTAACATAAAGCGCATCTCATGTTTATGACGAATTGGATTGTGCACTTATCTGGCAGAAGCTCATTGCAATATCGAATATCACACAAAAGAATATCGATATAAACGATATCACCCCAAACAAGGGGGGAAACTGAGTTTGAAATTACATTCCACACAAAGTTCAGCACATGCAGTGGTTAAAACAACACTGTATTGAACCGTGCACTTTTACACCCCTACAAGGTACGCATCAAAACCTAATACTTGACAGATTGTCTGTGGGGTTGCTACTAGGGCTGAAAATAGTTAAAAAAAATTCTGAATTTTATTCAATTCTCATTTTGCTGATGTTATGGCAGAATTATTGCCATCTCTTTCAAACCAATGAATGCTGCTACTGCTGATTTACTGATTGAAGCGAGCAGGTGAGAAGGATGGACGGGGAGAAAAACGGATGGACTTTGACCCCAAAGGTCAAAGTACAGGCCGGTTTTAGAGCGAGTAGAAGAGCATGCCCAAATCCTAAAGTTCAGGTTATTACTGTGATTTCCTGACTAGAGAGAACTGAACTTTAGTCTATCTATGGGCAGAAGAACAGACCTTGAGATAGGGTTATAAGAGACTGCGCTCCCCCTCCACACTTCGTTCACTCTTGTATCGCAGACTGTACATTGACTACCTCTGTGGAACAACTGAACCTTTATTCCTTGCAAGAAATAAATCATTTTTAATTCTCAGACTGTCTCTAACGCATTGATGATTGTTTAATAGAAAATTTGCTATTACACTGAAAGAGACAGTGCAACTTACCGAAATGTATCATGTCTCATGTAATCGCTCAACCAGTGTTTCAACTGCATAAAGATGTCAATAAAACAGCTTGTAAACAATGTTGCGTAACACTGCATTTACCTTAGAAAAGCCATTCAATGACCATAATGTGATAGTTAGCTAGTAAAAGTTTTTTTTTCCTGTAGCGTAATGTACTTGTCAGGTACTTGTAATGTACCTGATATACATCCAAATTAATCAATGTCAAATCAAATTGATTCGTTATCGGAACTGCAAGCTTGCGGATACCCAGCCCTAGTTGCTGCTCAACTACAATATCCAACACTATCCAACTATATTACTTCCATTGGCTGTTGCTACATCACACTGCATTTGCATAAAGGCCTAAAAACACTAAACAGACATCAAAGAACTAACAGCGACAAAAGTCAGCTGTGGTGTCGTCTCACATTGTCCACGACTGGGTCAAAAAGTTGCACTTGAGCACACTGCAAAGACTACAGTCGTCGGCCAACTAGCACGTACGTTCTGCGTCTATGTGAGAGGAAATAACTCTCCATGCCAGGAGATGGCAGTAGTCTGTATTCATCATTCAAAAACAGAAAACCAGAAGAGCTAGGGCTGTGTCTGAAATCACCCCCTATACCCTTAAATAGGGCACTATTTAAGGAGACAGCCATTTGTAGTGGTGTCCGAAACGATAGTGGACGTTACTGAGAGCACTCATTCAATCCCACAATGCACCGCAATAACGAGTGTGCGCTCAAAACTGCTAGAGAATCCCCATAATGCACTGTGACAGTCGCGCGTCAAATGAATTCCCGCGTCTGACCAGAAGATGGCGCTCACAGCTGAATCATCCATCCATCCATCCATTTTCCAAACCGCTGGTTCAATGTGGCTGCAGCGTAATATCATACATGTATACATTCCCTTTAAATTAATTATTAGATTGTTTAATTACGGTTTATGTATGCTAGTTTCCATGACAGAGTTCAAGATGAATCTTTTCATTACTACTGGAGCTGCCAGTTTGCTACGTTTTAAATTATTATTAAACAGCACAAATCATGCAGAAACAGCAGCGCTTCAGCGCACTGTGTCCGAATTCCCTCACTCGTTTTAATTCACTGTGGACTAAATTAGTGAAGTAATGCAGGGAATAGTGAATGAAGATACAGGGGGCGATTTCAACACAGCACTGGAGTGCGAATATACAATGAGAAGAGCCTTAGCTGTGTCCAAAATGGAATATTCTCTTAAGTAGGTCCTTATTTTGAATAAGTATTTACTTCACGACCACTAAAAAAGTATGTTCTATATAGTATGAATCCGTGCCGGCTGGTGCTAAAAACAATTGAGGGGGCGCAAACAAACTGAATTATTAATGCAGAACTGAATGTAGGCTAATTGTTAAATAACCATTTAACAGTGATAATAATGTATCATTACTGCTTAGCTAAAAATGGAAAATTCAGCATTTAAAGCATGCCATAAGGTAGGCTTGGGCAATAACCAATTTCCCAAAAAATCTGAATTTTAAAGAAGTAGTTAAACTCACTTAACTTAAAATGAAAATAAATAACAACAAAACTGATATATCATAAACATACACTTGTAGGTTTGAAATTCTATAGCACATTTATGTTCACCAACAACAACAAATATTCAACAACAAATATTGTAGCAAATTATATTTATAAGTGTTATTGTATATTTTAGTCAGAATTATTGCGCTCCTGATCGATTTGCGCTCCGTCTGTTCGGCCATTCTCGGCCAGAGTGAAATCGCCCAAAAAGAGGCGGTAACTCCAGGTACTCCACAGACAGATTGGACTATATCCAGAGGCAGAACAACAGTGACGGCTAGCATAACTCTGTGGTTGAATGCGAATGTGATTGAAAAAGTCCCTTTTGCACTTTGCTGGTGCGTCGCCCAATCACCCTAATGAAGAAATCGCCCGTGGTATGCATTTGACATGTTGCCTTTATCACATGACCACCACCAGCATCAGTTGCATAGTATCATTCATAAATCCTCTCCCGTGGCCTCATGGGATAGTAAGGTGTCCATCGTATGCACATAGGTCACCCGGGTTCTTTTATGAGTACTGTGAATTCGGACATACTTCTTTTGTGAGATATTGTTTTTCTCCTACTATATAGTAGGGAAGTATGCGATTTCGGATACAGCCTTAGTGTTGGCCCTCTTGATTTGCTTTGCTTGCTTTCATCACTTGTTTCTGTTTGTGAATGATCGAATGAAAAACCGACGACAGGAGCCTGGCCAGCGCTCAACGACGCACGGTATCGGATGACAGCCGATTGTTGGATTGGTTTGTCATGGCCTTGAAGTCTTCTTGAAATCAAAACTGACATGATTTTACAAAGCGCAGATTAGTAGTCTTGTAGTGAATATACACTCACCTAAAGGATTATTAGGAACACCATACTAATACTGTGTTTGACCCCCTTTCGCCTTCAGAACTGCCTTAATTCTACGTGGCATTGATTCAACAAGGTGCTGAAAGCATTCTTTAGAAATGTTGGCCCATATTGATAGGATAGCATCTTGCAGTTAATGGAGATGTGTGGGATGCACATCCAGGGCACGAAGCTCCCGTTCCACCACATCCCAAAGATGCTCTATTGGGTTGAGATCTGGTGACTGTGGGGGCCATTTTAGTACAGTGAACTCATTGTCATGTTCAAGACACCAATTTGAAATGATTCGAGCTTTGTGACATGGTGCATTATCCTGCAGGAAGTAGCCATCAGAGGATGGGTACATGGTGGCCATAAAGGGATGGACATGGTCAGAAACAAAGCTCAGGTAGGCCCTGGCATTTAAACGATGCCCAATTGGCACTAAGGGGCCTAAAGTGTGCCAAGAAAACATCCCCCACACCATTACACCACCACCACCAGCCTGCACAGTGGTAACAAGTCATGATGGATCCATGTTCTCATTCTGTTTACGCCAAATTCTGACTCTAACATCTGAATGTCTCAACAGAAATCGAGACTCATCAGACCAGGCAACATTTTTCCAGTCTTCAACTGTCCAATTTTGGTGAGCTCTTGCAAATTGTAGCCTCTTTTTCCTATTTGTGGTGGAGATGAGTGGTACCCGGTGGGGTCTTCTGCTGTTGTAGCCCATCCGCCTCAAGGTTGTGCGTGTTGTGGCTTCACAAATGCTTTGCTGCATACCTCGGTTGTAACGAGTGGTTATTTCAGTCAAAGTTGCTCTTCTATCAGCTTGAATCAGTCGGCCCATTCTCCTCTGACCTCGAGCATCAACAAGGCATTTTCGCCCACAGGACTGCCGCATACTGGATGTTTTTCCTTTTTCACACCATTCTTTGTAAACCCTAGAAATGGTTGTGCGTGAAAATCCCAGTAACTGAGCAGATTGTGAAATACTCAGACCGGCCCGTCTGGCACCAACAACCATGCCACGCTCAAAATTGCTTAAATCACCTTTCTTTCCCATTCTGACATTCAGTTTGGAGTTCAGGAGATTGTCTTGACCAGGACCACACCCCTAAATGCATTGAAGCAACTGCCATGTGATTGGTTGATTAGATAATTGCATAAATGAGAAATTGAACAGGTGTTCCTAATAATCCTTTAGGTGAGTGTATATAATCTGTGCAAATGACACCACAAAAAATAAAACTGTTTTCAAAATTTCAAGTTAAAATCAGGAAGTGTGTTTCTCCTCTGGAATTTGTGTTCCTCATCTGATGACATCAGTTTGATGGCTTGGAAATCAAGCCCTGCCATCTATTATTTATAATTAAATATTCTGTTTCACTTGAAAATATGTCACAATACTAAAGTTGGTAGGGCTGCACGATCTGGGCCAAAACGATAATCACGATTATTTTGATCAATATTGAGATCACGATTAATTATCACGATTATTTGTTGATTTTAACCAAAACAAATGTTATTGTCACATAGGCTAATTATAACTGCTTTCACGTCCATATTGTGCTACATTCCTGCTAATGTACAACTATGTGCATCAAAATAAAACAGATCCTCTTATTCACCAAAATTCAGTGCATCTCTTAAAGAATAAATACAAATAAATAAAACAATAAAGAAAATGTAGCAAAACTTCAACAGGGCACTATTTTACATTGTGTAAATATATTTTAGGAAGCAAAATATAAACTTGCATTGTACCTGCATAATGGATGTCAATAAAACGCGCAAAATATACAATCAATAAAAAACAAATATTCCATAACAGAATGTAACCAAATGAGAACATGTCAAGGCAGAACTATGCACTATGGAAGTTTGATTAATGGATGAAATTCAGAGTCACTGTTATGACGCTTAAGAAATGTAAAACCTGGTTGTGGTACAGTGTCAGTGATTAGTTGTGAAATCTTACTGCATAAATTGAATCTATGTAATCCTCCATATGAAAGTTTATGTACTCAAATTATTTATATTTATTAAACAATAGTTCAAAACAAGACGTTTACTGATTATTGGAGTCCATTAATCGAACTTGCATGCCTCTTATATAGTAATTATATATTACTATGTAGTATGAACCAATTCACTAATGCTCACACTCGGTCTCTCACGCGCACCGTCACTCGGTCTCTCTCGCGCGCAGACACAATCGGTATCTCTCGCGCGCTGTCGCTCGCACGCAGACACACTCGGTATCTCTCGCGCACTTTCGAGCACGCTCTTGGACACTCGGTCCCTCTCGTGCACTGTCGCTCGCGCGCAGACACACTCGATCTCTTTCGCACATTGGGGCTCATGGAGGCACGTGGTCAGACAGTGGTTTACGGAGCGCTAGATTGGCTTTGCAAAAAAAAACTTTGATACGGAGCGTGAATGGAATGATGCATTTTAAATATCGCAATATGAGGCTAATGAATCATTTAAAGAGACTCAAAATGATTCAACATCGGTCACTGCAATTTTGCAACTATTTTCACGATGAACTTGAAAGAGTTTTGGTCAATTCATATGAAAAACCATCAGATGGTGTCTAGAGAGGGGGCGAGTGTGTACTGAGAGCACACTTTCATTTCTTTTATGCCCACACCGCAGCTCCTGATTTATTTTTCATTCCGTAACATCACCTGACATTTAATTACTTTGAGACTTGAGACCTGCGCTAGGCAGTCAACATCATCACCCTGGGCAAACCTGAATTACAATACAATCTCGTAAAGAGTGGGCACGTATTATAAAGACGAGTGGGGAGTCTATTAAACCAGCCTCCTCTGTAAAACTTAATTTACCTAATGGAAGCCCTCTGATACAGCAGCTAAGACTGCAGAGGAAAGGAGGCGGAAAACAGGATGGCTACAGAATGATTTAGCGTCGTCACGCCTCTACTGTCACACTACAGAGACACGTCTCATGGAGGGGGGAAATAAGAGTTGTGTTGCTTTTAAACACTGGAGAACGTGATGTTCTACTATGTATGCTAAAAAAGGGTTAGTTCACCCAAAAAGGAATATTCTGTCATCATTCACTCACCCTCATGCCATTCCAAACCTGCGTGACTTTTCTTTGCAACATTTTAAATTTAATTTGATGCTGGGGTTGACACTATTGTCTATGAAGGTAAAATTATGCTATAAAGAATTGCATACGCACCAGCTCGAAATTTAATATGAACACATGGGAGTCTAGCCTAATTGTATATAGCTTATAAAGGACCATGTTTTAATTCAGTTTTTGTTTTGTTTTTAATATGTACACTTCCGTTCAAAAGTTTGGGATCGGTAAGATGTCTAATGTTTTAAAAGAAGTCTCTTATGCTCACGAAGGCTCTGCATTTATTTGATTAAAAACAAACAAAAGAAAAAAACAGTAATATTGTGAAATATTATTACAATTTAAAATAACTATTTATTTTTTCTATTTTAATATATTTTAAAATGTAATTTATTCCTGAGATGCAAAGCTGAATTTTCAGCATCATTACTCCAGTCTTCAGTGTCACATGATCCTTCAGAAATCTTTCTAATATGATGATTTGATGCTCATGAAACGTTTATTATTATTATCAATGTTGAAAACAGTTATGTAAAAAAAATAGGATTCTTTGATGAATAGAAAGTTCTAAAGAACAGCTTTTATCTGAAATGGAAAGCTTTTTTATTATTGATAATAACAATGAATGCTTATTAGCATCAAATCAGCATATTAGAATGATTTCTGAAGGATCATGTGACACTGTAGACTGGAGTAATAATGCTGAAAATTTAGCTTTGATCACAGAAATAAATGATATTTTAAAATATATTCAATTAGAAAAGAGTTGTTTTAAATTGCCATAATATTAAACAATATTACAGTATTTGTAATCAAACAAATGCAGCCTTGGTGAGCATAAGAGACTTATAAAAAACATGAAAAATCGTACCGATCCCAAACTTTTTAACGGCAGTGTATGTGTGCGTTAAAAGTACCATTCCGCCAGAAAGTGTGATGCTGAACCAAATAAAGATAAATGTCTTGGTGGCGTCTGGCGTGTTTATAGAACCAATCAAATTTGCTACAAGAAGAAGGTGGACCCGCCTTCCTCCTCACGTTTGCAAAACTCAATGAGTGAGAGAATGGTGCCAAAACTGTAAGCGCAGCTAAAAGAAAGACAGAACAGTAAATATCGGGATATTTTTGGAACTTTTTGCCCTACGTTCGCAAGTCATTTGGACATACAACAATTGTTTTTTACACATACAGATACGCAGTCAATCCGTTTTGCAGTTCTTTCAACAGTTGTTTTAGCTTGAGAATCACTGTTCACAGGCTTGCAATGATTTTGGCCACATTTTGCCCCCTCCCCCCCCCCAAAAAAAAACATGGCAAAAGTGTAAGCCCGGAAAAATGGAAGTCAGAATAATCATGCATGATAATCAGATCATGCGATTCTTTATGGCATCATTTTACCTTCATATTGTGTTCTGTAGACTTGCTTTACTGGTGAAATGGAATTAGTTACATAATTGAAGGATTTCGCAACCTTAATACTGTTATTTTCCTGTTTATTGCTGTGAAGCTGCTTTGAAGCAATCTGTATTGTATAAAGTGCAATATAAAAAATGACCTGGGGCTGTCAGATTCCAAAATTATTCGTTTTTAATAAAGTCATCCATGCGCTATTTTGGTTCTCAAAACTGGTATGAATGATCTGTTCTAAATGATTTGGTTCATCAAATAATGTGGTCATATGCTATATATATATATATATATATATTTATTATAAATAATACCTAATAAAGTATCCAATGAGTTTATATGCCAGTATATATGATACTGTCAAGGTATTCTTCTCTTTTGAAACTTGACTTGAAAGTCCCCCTTTTGTGTTCCACAGAATAAAGAAAGTCAAAGGTGGTAATCAGTATATTTGATACTTTAAAGAAGGTTAAGTGAAAGTTATCCACCCCTGACGTCCCGCAAGCGCTCTGCTGCCACATGACAGACATGCATTGCTCCGGATGTGACAACTAGTCCATACGTTCACAGGCCCAGACAGAGTGAGCAAGGTGACCAGGCATTAGAGAGTGGACTCATGTCCTTGTCAAGTGAGCCTGATGGTAGAAGAGAGCAGGAGACGCCAGCCATGCATGACAGCTGTAAGACAGCAAAGAGACACGGGACAGAGACCTTCCCTCAGGTGCATATGCTGCCGTTTCACCCACAGATGTGCCAGTATATGAGTCGTGACAGGCTGTGACAGTGGGGGACAAAAGAGAATACTTCCCTTTCCCAAAGCAACAGACAGAGTTGACTCTTGACTGTAGCGCTGGTTGACAGCTTGTTCAGTGGATATGCTGACGAACCGGTGACCTAACCTTTTTTGCCATGCGTGAAATATCAGTTATTGAGAACAAAATGAAAACTCACCATTATTAGAATTATTTTTTAACTTCGCAAAACATACATTTGCGATGCACCGGAAGTCGACGTCCAATCTTTTTGAGACATACTGAGTAAAATGGATTAGTAAAATGATGCATCAGATGTTGATTGGATGGCAGCAGATCTGAATGAGGACTTGCATTCGATTGTAGGAAAGGGGCGGGGTTTAAGTGGACTAAATGATTGAAGAAGTCCTACATATGTCACCAGAGAGAAGTTGTTTCACCAGAAAATAGAGTGATGTTTTAATTATTAAAGCTGCAGTCCGTAACTTTTTTGGGTTAAAAATTATCCCAAATAAATTTGAGCAAATCCATAACCAGCCAGTGTTCAAAACGATCTGCTTGCCTTAGCTCGATTCAAAGCGGTAAGCTTGTAATAATGTTTTTAATTCCAGTGGTACTGGTGGATTTCCGCGGGAGATTCGAGCATGTTTTTGCGTCATTACGTCACATCTGTACACATAAAGAAGAGTCTCGGCTAGTCGGCTATATTGCGTGTGAGGATGCTGGAGGTGGAGATTTATAGCCTTTTCTCACAGCACTTGATATAATTAAACGTATCAATTTGATGGCGGATCCAGAAAGGTTCAAACGACAAATCACCAGTGACAACAGATTCACCCGCTGTAAAATGCAAAAGACTTCGGAGTGGCTACAGAAAAAAAAAGACTGCAACCGGACCCATGCGAAAACAAGGATAAATATTGGAAGGGCTTTAAATGTAGTCACGCAATGCTGACGTTGAACATTAACAATTTGAGAACAAAGTATAATTTTAACGGTTTTACGTGATATGATAAGTGATCGATAAATTTTATCAGCGCGATTTACTGCAATGCTTTTTTTCCTCTTAGTTGGTCAGAACCCGAACAAAAGTGGATGTTTCTTACTTGTTCAGATGACATTTTCCAGTGAAAATTATTATGTTGGTCATACTTCCAAAAAGATTAATCTGTGATTCTGAATGCCAGTATCCACACCAGCGCGGTGACTGACAGCCTCACAGTCTCCTCAAACATTGTGTTCATCCGCGCTGTGCCGTGTCGAGGCACAACCCACATAAAGTTGATAGTTCCGCGAATGACTGCAATTGCAGATTTCAAACAGAGACGGCGACAAAGAGGAAAAACTACGGACTGCAGCTTTAATTAAATGGTCAAAAAAAAAACATGCATGGAGGATGAACCATTTACATGCTACACAACCTATCACAAGGATCTGCTATGTCTGCTTTCTTTTGATTGACTGGTCATTTTAGTCATGTGACATTAACAGTAAATGCAGTCTAATGCAACTGGTTTAGAATGAGGAAAAAAAAAATCCTGTTTCCATAGTTTATGAATGAAGAGTAATTTCCACTAGATTGGGGTTTTTTTAAAAGAAAAAGATGAACGAAAAAAGCCTTTTTTCTCCTGCCAACCAATATAAAAAAAGACACTTAAAGACGACTCCAGTGGATCCAAGCAATTCAGCTTGTGTCACGCCAATAGAATAACTTATCAAGTGTAAGCCTGCAGCAGATTTTAATTTTGTTTATTTTACAACAAGTAAATAAATAAGCGAGATAATTCAGTCTGATGGGATTAATTCCCCCGCCCGCCCGCAGTAAAACAAGGCATGCATAGACAGAAAGACAGATAGACAGACAGACAGGTAGGTAGGTAGATAGACAGACAGACAGACAGACAGACAGATAGGTAGGTAGATAGATAGACAGACAGGTAGGTAGACAGACAGACAGGAAGGTAGGTAGATAGACAGACAGGTAGGTAGACAGACAGACAGACAGGAAGGTAGGTAGATAGACAGACAGGTAGGTAGACAGACAGACAGGTAGGTAGACAGACAGACAGGTAGGTAGATAGACAGACAGACAGACAGACAGACAGACAGACAGTTAGGTAGACAGACAGACAGACAGACAGGTAGGTAGATAGACAGACAGGTAGATAGATAGACAGACAGACAAACAGACAGGTAGGTAGACAGACAGACAGACAGGTAGGTAGACAGACAGACAGGTAGATAGACAGACAGACAGACAGTTAGGTAGACAGACAGACAGACAGGTAGGTAGATAGACAGACAGGTAGATGGATAGACAGACAGACAGACAGACAGGTAGATAGACAGACAGACAGGTAGGTAGACAGACAGACAGACAGTTAGGTAGACAGACAGACAGACAGGTAGGTAGATAGACAGACAGGTAGATAGATAGACAGACAGACAGACAGACAGACAGACAGGTAGGTAGATAGACAGACAGACAGGTAGACAGACATACACAGACAGACAGGTAGGTAAACAGACAGACAGACAGACAGGTAGGTAGGTAGATAGACAGACAGACAGGTAGGTAGATAGACAGGTAGACAGACATACAGACAGACAGGTAGACAGACAGACAGACAGGTAGGTAGGTAGATAGACAGACAGACAGACAGACAGACAGGTAGGTAGATAGACAGACAGACAGGTAGGTAGACAGACAGACAGGTAGGTAGATAGACAGACAGGTAGATAGACAGACAGACAGACAGACAGACAGACAGGTAGACAGACAGAGAGGTAGGTAGACAGACAGACAGACAGACAGGTAGGTAGGTAGGTAGATAGATAGACAGACAGGTAGATAGACAGACAGACAGACAGGTAGGTAGACAGACAGACAGACAGACAGACAGACAGACAGACAGACAGACAGACAGGTAGGTAGGTAGATAGATAGATAGATAGATAGATAGATAGATAGATAGATAGATAGATAGATAGATAGATAGATAGATAGATAGATAGATAGATAGATAGATAGATAGATAGATAGATAGATACAGACAGACAGGTAGGTAGACAGACAGATAGAACAGACAGGTAGACAGACAGACAGACAGACAGACAGACAGACAGACAGACATACAGACAGACAGACAGATAGATAGATAGATAGATAGATAGATAGATAGATAGATAGATAGATAGATAGATAGATAGATAGATAGATAGATAGATAGATAGATAGATAGATAGATAGAGACAGACAGACAGACAGACAGACAGACAGACAGACAGACAGACAGATAGATAGAGACAGACAGACAGACAGACAGACAGACAGACAGATAGATAGATAGATAGATAGATAGATAGATAGATAGATAGATAGATAGATAGATAGATAGATAGATAGATAGATAGATAGATAGATAGATAGATAGATAGATAGATAGATAGATAGATACAGACAGACAGACAGACAGACAGACAGACAGACAGACAGACAGACAGACAGACAGACAGACAGATAGATAGATAGATAGATAGATAGATAGATAGATAGATAGATAGATAG
Source organism: Rhinichthys klamathensis goyatoka (assembly GCF_029890125.1). NCBI lineage: Eukaryota > Metazoa > Chordata > Actinopteri > Cypriniformes > Leuciscidae > Rhinichthys > Rhinichthys klamathensis. The sequence continues at coordinate 3,845,863 of NW_026606564.1, read as the reverse complement.
ATAGATAGACAGACAGACAGACAGACAGACAGACAGACAGATACAGACAGACAGACAGACAGACAGACAGACAGACAGACAGACAGACAGACAGATAGATAGATAGATAGATAGATAGATAGATAGATAGATAGATAGATAGATAGATAGATAAAAGTAAAAGTACGACAAATAAAAAAGTATTAATTTCTTTAAATTTCATAAAATTTCTTATGATTTCTTTCAGAATTTCATTAAAAATATAACTGACCCCAAACTTATGACTTTAGTAGTGTGATCATCCTACTGCTTACACATCTATGTAATAAATATCAATATAGTAAATATCAATGTTGAATGTAAAACACCAGAGGAAGGACAATTCACACGATACCTGGTGAAAATCATCAGTGTTCTGCCGCATATCAGTGGAACAAGGTGATTTATCTCATATATTATTTACTTATTATTCATGAATTACACTCACCGGCCACTTTATTAGGTACACCTGTCCAACTGCTCGTTAACACTTAATTTCTAAGCAGCCAATCACATGGCGGCAACTCAGTGCATTTAGGCATGTAGACATGGTCAAGACAATCTCCTGCAGTTCAAACCGAGCATCAGTATGGGGAAGAAAGTTGATTTGAGTGACTTTGAACGTGGCATAATTGTTGGTGCCAGAAGGGCTGGTCTGAGTATTTCAGAAACTGCTAATCTACTGGGATTTTCACGCACAACCATCTCTAGGGTTTACAGAGAATGGTCCGAAAAAGAAAAAACATCCAGTGAGCGGCAGTTCTGTGGGCGGAAATGCCTTGTTGATGCCAGAGGTCAGAGGAGAATGGCCAGACTGGTTCGAGCTGATAGAAGGGCAACAGTGACTGAAATAACCACTCGTTACAACCGAGGTATGCAGCAAAGCATTTGTGAAGCCACAACACGCACAACCTTGAGGCGGATGGGCTACAACAGCAGAAGACTCCACCGGGTACCACTCATCTCCACTACAAATAGGAAAAAGAGGCTACAATTTGCAAGAGCTCACCAAAATTGAACAGTTGAAGACTGGAAAAATGTTGCCTGGTCTGATGAGTCTCGATTTCTGTTGAGACATTCAGATGTTAGAGTCAGAATTTGGCGTAAACAGAATGAGAACATGGAACCATCATGCCTTGTTACCACTGTGCAGGCTGGTGGTGGTGGTGTAATGGTGTGGGGGATGTTTTCCTGGCACACTTTAGGCCCCTTAGTGCCAATTGGGCATCGTTTAAATGCCACGGCCTACCTGAGCATTGTTTCTGACCATGTCCATCCCTTTATGGCCACCATGTACCCATCCTCTGATGGCTACTTCCACCATGTCACAAAGCTCTAATCATTTCAAATTGGTTTCTTGAACATGACAATGAGTTCACTGTACTAAAATGGCCTCCACAGTCACCAGATCTCAACCCAATAGAGCATCTTTGGGATGTGGTGGAACGGGAGATTCGCATCATGGATGTGCAGCCGACAAATCTGCGGCAACTGTGTGATGCCATCATGTCAATATGGACCAAACTCCCTGAGGAATGCTTCCAGCACCTTGTTGAATCTATGCCACGAAGAATTGAGGCAGTTCTGAAGGCAAAAGGGGGTCCAACCCGTTACTAGCATGGGGTACCTAATAAAGTGGCCGGTGAGTGTATTTATTTATTCATCATATGATAATGTCATTCATTGAATTCTCAGTTTCTGTTTACTCTAGTCATAGTCATTTATTCACAAAGAGTCGACTTTTAGTCAGGGGAGCTAGAAATGACGGTGGCTTATAAAGAATCTGCTAACTATGGGACATTATTATTTCTCATCATCATTCTCAGTCTGACCCATTCAAAATGCTTACCTCTGTAATAATGTTGTTTTTCCAGTAACCAAAAATAATAAGTGAGAGGACATAAGACATGGAAGACCTGAACGATTTAGCTAAATTAGCTTTTATACACTAATTAGATAAAAAATATCTTTCAAGATTAGAATAAAATGTGCAATTATGTTTACATAATCTGTTTGTGACCTGATATAATGAATAATGAAATAATTATGCAAACAAGATTTCTGGTCAAAAGCACAACAATGTACTGTAGTTTCAGATTTAGGTCCAAATGCAAAGTGATTTTAATCATATGTGCTGCTGCTATTCCAATATAGATACAGTAGATACAGTTAATTCACTTTACTATGATGCTGTGGAATCTAATATGTCTATCTAATCTCATCCACACACAGACTGCATTACAGATTAGTTTGACAGCAGAGAAAAAAAAATCTGATTTTTTTTTTCTTTTTAGATTAGTAAACCAAGAAATACTACTGCCATCTTGTGGCCAACATGTTTCCCAACACAATGCCTGCAAATGCTAATAACATGCACGTTTATTCTACTGCACATTTCCTGAAACTATAACCACACGATCAAAACTACAAAGCTCAAAATTATACACTCTATTTAAAAAATAGATTTTCCTCAATTACAGACTTTTTAGGTATATTTATAAACATCAAAGCAAGTCAAATAATTGTTTTATTAAAAATTAAATAATTTCTGAAAAGTTTTGTGCTATTTTTAGTATTATTATTATTGTCATAAGTATTAGGTTTGTGCTGATTTAGGGGGAAAAGAGGCATGTTACATGAAAACTACAAACATTAAAAAACAAAACAAAAATTCTCCAAATATTCAACCAACACCAGTAAGAGAAATATCTTTTGTAAGACAAATGTAAAAAAAAAAATTATATATATATATATTTATACACCAACATGTTTGTTGATCCTGGAACAACATTCCAATCAACCAATCAGATTTAAGGGACAAGTTTACAGTTTATGTCAAATTCAGACTTACAATCAAGGTTATAGGTGCTTCTATATCAGTGTTATCCACCTATCATTTCCCTCTGATTTTAGGGATAAGTTATGGGTAGGGTTAGGTTCAGGACTACATTTTCGGACAGGAATGTTGTTCCAGGATCAACAAAATAAGTTGACCCAGGAACGCGTCTAACTCAGCAAAATCTGGACGTGCGACATGATAATAGTGATTATTTTCCAATGCTATGCTTTCTAAACGAGCACATGCAAAACATGACGTCAAATGCTGAAATTGAGTTTAGAGGTTTTAAGGTTTAACAGATTTGAAACGTGTGTGAAATGCAAGCACGGTGATTATAGTTTGAGGAACGGCTCTTTCTATAAGAAAATGACTATATTTAGCATTTTTTGGCTGTTAAAATGGACTTTAATGTTCAAACAATTGAGAAAAAACAACAATATTTATAAGCATTGTTCAAATCGTATATTAAACTACTACTGAAGTCTTATTGTTATTGGAAGTAAATAGTATTTAAAAAAACACAGTACAGTCATATTTATCATATTGGAAACCTGTGTGACCTCATTTGGCAGATTTCACAGTAACCATGGTGACCGCAGTATGCAAATTCATTATTGGGTCATTAGAAGAATCAATATCACTAACAAAGTTTTTAACAGCCACAACGTATCTAATGTTTCATTAAACGAGAGCGTTTGCTCTGGAACATTCAAAATGGCTTAATTAGCTCTGCCGCTCGAACCACTAAACACTCATTTAAAACACACTAATTATGCCGAACCGAAGAAAATAAATAAATATCAAAGCTAAAGTGTGTCATTTTTTTAAATGTTATATATGTATATATATATATATATATATCCTATAGTAGCTTAATATGCTGAGACAGCTATAAGTAAAACACTCACAGATTAATTTTCCTAAATTTGTACAGTATAAAAACGGCGGTCTTTCGTTGCACTATTACATCATAATGTGACAAAAATCCGAAACGAGTCGTTTTCGAAGCTTGGTTTCAATAAAAGTTTTTGAACTAACAAGGAACTTTTGAGTTAAAGGATGTTTTGGTAGTAAAATGACCTCTTACATGTCAAAAGATTAAGGAAAATTGGATTTCTCAAATCATGAACCCTTTAACATCCGTGTCTTTGACGTCGAACATGATCCTCATGCCCACACACATATCACAAATTCATTTCTATTAGTATTAAGCTTTCAATGACTATAAAGTCAGTATAAGCCAACTGCATTATATACAGTAGGCGTACATTGTGTCCCATAAAAGCCAACACTGAATGGGCTAATTTACTACAGTAGATGCACTGCATTTTTCCAGGAAACAGTAATACTCAATATAATTAAGACACTGACGACTGTGTTCCACTTACCTCTGCATTGGCGTCTCTAAAGGGGACGTCAGATTGATAGTGTCCTTGGTGATCTCCACTTTACGAACACTTCCGAAAAAGTCAGTGATGAGGACACTCGCCGGATCTCTCTGGAACAGGTCAGTACGGTGGCCTGGAGTGGACACACACTGACTCTGCGGGCACACCTTAAACTGAAACAGACACAATACAATCAGTCAAACGAGACTGAGAAACGCAAACAAAGAGATTAATTACGGGTTGCCAAGTTCTAAGAGCGCATTCATTCCCAAATGGTTTTTTGCAGTTTATCAGAAGCTGTCAGAAATGAATACAAAGAAAAAGAACAAAAATTACCATTTAAATAACATCTGTTCCCTGCGCATCCAGCAATGGGCTGCAGGAAAGTGTCATTAATATGTGATCTTGTGAATTCTTATAAAAAAAAAAAAAGACTGAAAATGTATAAAAATGGGCTTGTAAATGAAACACGGACATGAAAATTTAACCAGTAAGTGGCGGTTCACACAGAACACGTTTTTCCATTCCACTGCGCTACTTTTCCATTGTTTTTCAATGTAAATAAACACGCGCTAGACGGACGTCTTTAACCGCCTTGCTTTGGTCTTGCGGCTTTTGTAGCGCGTCACGCACGACAAAAACAGGGCGCTCAGGTTAAGTTCCACTTTTAAAAACACGTCTCTAGACCTTGCGCATTTTTTTCGTTCCATTGAACAGCGTCTCGCGATTGTAACAGCAAAAACGTGTTCTGTAATTCAAACTTTACCCTGTATAGATTCCTTTCGAAATGATGAAGCCATTACCTAGACATTTAATACATCGTAATTTGGGACTTTTAATCTTAATCCACACTAAGCTCTAAATCATCCTTTTTTAGTGTGACCTCAGGATGAAATCATTTAAGACCCAATCCTGTCCAGCTGGAATGAGGTGTGTGTGTTGGGGGGGGCTAGACATTAAATTGTAGACATTAAAGGTGAACTATGCAGGTTTTTTACCTCAACCGAACAGCATCGGAGTCATTGGAATGGTTATATTACTCTTTTCGGGTTGAATGGTGGTCGTTTCGCACCCCCCTATCGCATGTGAGCGGAAAAAAACACACTTTCAACTTTGAGCCAGCGGGCCGCCGGCCGCAGCATCAGGAAGTGTCACGTGATATCAGGTCTCGCGATGTAACGAATTGCTTTACGGAAAAAAAGATCTGATAAAATTCTGATAAAATGACCATCAAACAGAAATAACCCGGCGGCGTATACATGTGGTGTTCGAGGCGCACATACAATACAGACTGCCGACACTAAACAGGGCGCGCGCAGCTCTTAAAGGGGCCATACCTTATTTCCACTCGTTACAGCGTCCATCCTACTGAACAGGTACCGGTGTACAGGGGGAGGGGATCCGGCCGTGAGTGCGAGCCATCTCTGCGTGAGTGCTATTCACGACAGTACAAGTACTCCACAGCGACTCTAGGGGTCGCTGTTTGACAAAAATGTAATTCCTGCATAGTGCACCTTTAAATTGCATTCACAATACATTTTGTTTCCACAATGTGAAACTGAATATTCAATGAGATTCAATAATGGCTCAGTGGTTCATGTAGGTTGTCTGCGAACCAAAAGGTTGGTGGTTCAATCCCCGGTTCCACCTGACCAAGTGTCGAGGTGTCCATGAGCAACCCCAGATGCTCCCGACGAGCTGGATGGCACCTTGTATGGCAGACACCGCCGTCGGTGTATGAATGAGTGAGTGAATGGGTGAATGTGAGGCAAATGTAAAGCGCTTCGGTGGCCATTGGGTCTGTGAAAGCGCTATATAAATGCAGTCCATTTACCATTTAATAATGTCTGACTTTCCGTATCAGAATGGAGGCAGACCTGAATGCGGGTTTGCAGTTAATTGTGGAGAGGATGTAAATTTTGACCAGCTGGGAATCGAGTTTCTGACTGGGAAATGGAGGCATTTTTTTTTTCTGCACATATGCACATATGAATAATGCACAATAAGGCCAGTAATGTGGACGAAGAAGTTTTATAAGAATATTTGCAGAGGCATAACGACTGCGTAGTTTAGGCTGGCATCACTGTAAACTGCTTTAACATGTCATTTAATTCAGTTTACCATACACAAACAAGAATGAAGTCCTTTAAAAATGTTTGCTAAATGAAAGCAGGAATTAATACAATAAATAAGCTTGTGAAATTCATAAGCAAGCAGCTCTTAATCAACAAAAAGGCCAACAATAGTTTTGTCAATCGAAAGAAAGTGCAGCAATAAATTAAAACATCGGCGTTCAGCCAGAAATTGAGATATTTCGTCTAGGGCTGTGAAACGATTAATCGCGATTAGTCGCATCCAAAATAAAAGTTTGTTTACACATAAAATATGTGTGTGTACTGTGTATAGTTGTTTTGTAAATACACACACATGCAACCCATGTGGTCCTCTGCGTTTAACTCATCCAAATTAGTGCACACACATTAGGAGCAGTGAGTAGTGAACGCACACACACACACACACCCGGAGCAGTGGGCAGCCATTTGCTGCGGCGCCTGGAGAGCGATTGGGGGTTATGTGCCTTACTCAAGATCACCTCAGTCACTTCCTGCCAGACCCGCAACCTTCAGGTTACCAGTCTGACTCTCTAACCATTAGGCCACGACGGCCCCCGAAAAAAAGCTAAGCATGAATAAATCAAATAAATCAAACTTGACATGACTCTTAATGCTTTCAAAATGTAATTTCTCTGAACATCCAGTTCAGAAACAAGTTTCAAGTGCATACTTGAATTAAGCCAAATGAATCTGATTTAAACGAACTGCATTCTTTTCTACCACAACTCCCAGTGCACAGTGACAGCCAGAAACACATTCTGCAATCTTTCTGATGATGAGAGTGAAAGAGAGATCATTCATGTGAAAGATCATTCATGAAAGATCAAGTGGCCTTTTTCTATCAACATTAAAACCTCTCTCTTGCTCCCACGGGAAATCAATAATATCACTGCTAATGCAGTAGAATGGGGAGAGAGAGAGAGAGAGAGAGAGAGAGAGAGACAGAGAGAGAGAGAGAGAGAGAGAGAGAGAGAGAGAGAGAGAGAGAGAGAGAGAGAGAGACAGAGAGAGAGAGAGAGAGAGAGAGAGAGAGAGAGAGAGAGAGAGAGAGAGAGAGAGAGAGAGAGAGAGAGAGAGAGAGAGAGAGAGAGAGAGAGAGAGAGAGAGAGAGAGAGAGAGAGAGAGTCAGAAGAGGACAGGGAACAAAAAAGCAACCAGAAAAGAGGCTGTTGTTGCACCTGTTTGATCTGGAAAGCAGAGAGGATGTGGAGGGCAGAAGAGATCAAAATGGATTGTGGGAGTTGGTGGGACTCCAACCACTCAGATGAAGGGAAGAGAAACTAAAGCTCGCCCAGGCCTTCAGAGAAAAGGTCTCCCTCCTGACTGTTTCAAAGCTGTTTGACCTACGCCTGTGTTAGTCGCTCTGTTTAAAGTGGTGCGTTAGGAGACCTGTGGACCGCAAGGCCGTTCTTTTCATCTGAGGTGACAGGACGTCTTTGTGACCGCCGCTTTTTAAGTTCGTGCCAGCGTTGTGGATGTGGGAAATGCTCCTGTAGGTTTTGACAACTAGTTTCCAATTATGAGGTCAGAAAAAATGCCAAAAATTATTATTATATATTATCCATATTATTTGGCTGGAATTATAAACAGGCACAAAACACACATGCACACAGACACTTACCAGATCATTCATGTTGGCTTGGCTGGCGGGGTGGACTTCCTCCAGGAACTCCAGTAAGTAGAAGGTGTACTTGTCCATCAAATGGACCCCTATTGCCAAATCTGGCTGATGCTGTAAGGACAGAACAATACAGGTGAACCAATCCCAATCTTTTATACTTCTTTAATCATTTCAAACTTATTTGAATTATTCATGTTCAGGGATTTTTAGAGAGTCATGTTGTACAGATGTTGAATCTAGTCTAGTGTGTATTACAGTCTGTTCACACCAAGTCCAATGTGACTAGATAAAACAAAAGTGTAAAATGTTTGCAATCAATTTTTGGCACTAAAAACTATAAACAGTGGGTTGGTCAAAGATTCTGTCTTCTGACAAAAATGACCCTTAAATGTTCTCAATATTTTGTCATGTTATATTCAATACATTTAGTCAGATCTATCTTCGTTAAATGGCACATAATTGTAGTCAAATTTTGTCAAAATGGTTGCACTTTATCTTACAGTGCGTGTACTAAGAAAATACTGGGTAATATAAGGTAACTATAGGGGTTAAAGGGTTTGTTCACCCAAAAACTCAAACTATTTACTCACCCTCAAGCCATCCTAGTTGTATGTGACTTTCTTCTTTCAGCCAAACTCAATCTTATATTAAAAAATATCCTTTTTAAAAAAGCTTTATAATGGGAGTGAATAGAGCCAGAGTTTTTGTAGCTCCAAAAAGCGAATCCCTCCATCATAAAAGTAATCCATACGGCTCCAGGGGGTTAATACATATAGAAAAATATCCATATTTAAAACTTTATAAACTATAATCACTGGCTTCCGGTAACGGCCGTGCGCGAGTCTAGTTCTGGCGGAAGAGTGACCTCTGACCCGACCCTTTAAGGTTAGGTTTAGGAGTAGGCTCAAGGTTAGTACCTAGTTATTACCCAGTTAGTGTAATCACTGTAATACACCGCATGTGCATGGGGAGCAGGACTGTAAAATAAAGTGCTATAAAAGACAAAGCAATTATAATTTTGTTAAAAAGATTAACATTGCTCATGTAGTTGGTCCAAAAGTTTGGGGTCAAAAAGATTTTTTTTATGTTTCTGCAAAAACTCCCTTATTCTCACCAAGTACGTATTTATTTGTTCAAAAATACAGTAAAAACAGTCTTTTTTTAAGATTATTGCCATTTAAAATAACTGGTTTCCATTTTATTATATTTGAATATGTCATTTAAAAACTATTAATTTTGATAGCAAAGCTAAATATAATTTTGTGGAAACATTTTTTTCCAGGATTCTTTAATGAATACAAAGTTCAAACAGCATTTATTTGAAGTAGAAATTATGTTACATCATACATGTCTTTACTGTCATTTGTGATTCATTTAATGCATCCTTGCAGAACTGAATAGAATTAATTTCATCAGTTCTAACCCTTTCTGTCTGGCCACAAACTTTTGAACTCTATTCGAACCAATTAAATCACTCCGAAATGTGATTAGCAGTTAGCACATGTTATAGGGACACACCAAACCTTGGTGCTTGTTTAAGAGGTGTATGTTTGATCCCAAACCTCATCACATCCCGAAATCCCTGTGATTTCCTATCCATTTAATCCCCAAACCCCTTTCTCTCTATAATTTCCATGCTAATGTTTTTTAAAGGTTATTCAACAGCTAATTTCAGGTGTGCAGAAGATCAAGTTCCTCAGGTTTGACTCACCGAAAGCGAGTCCTCTCCCACTTGACTGCTGGCCAGAGCCATGAGGTTCGGCGAGTAAAACCTCTCATACATGGAGGCTCCCTGGCACGTGTCTATGATGAACAACAGCTCATTGTACCTGCAAAGAAAGGCCGTTTTAGAGCCAGTCGGTTCTTGGTTGTCAGCTTTAAACCCCTTTCCATGTATATGTCTGATATCATTTGTGATTAAAGCTATTGGTTGTGAAGTTGAGACAGATCTGACCTGCAGCACTGGACTCAAATCTGTACAACCAACACAGCACTCTCTACAAGCCGTCGCCACGGTAACCAAGAACCCAGCACCCATTACTGCGCCATTCACAAATTTATATATATAATAAAAATTAGAAACCACTTCAGGCCATCTCAGATGAGCGAACCAGAGAATGAGACGGCTTGGAATGGCATGAACCTGAAATGTAATGGGGGAGCAATGAAGCACAAAAGGGGGCTTCACTAATTTATTGGATCAAGCCTGCAATTACTACACTGACAGGCACAAAACATCCTGTGCTCTACGGGAAGAGAGGAAGCTCTCATTGCACCTCACACCAGCCTACAATATTTACACAGCGCTGGAACCTAAACAGCCTATTAGAGCATTTATAACACACAATTAATACGTTAGGAAGCTGCAGCGCTTCATGTACATTAATACTGTGTCTAGAAGCTCCACAATGAAGACTAATGCATGTTTCATGAGTTTTGGATTTGTTTCGGTCAATTACTGTAATTTGCTCTCAAAAGCTGCATTTAATGATTAAGCTGAACAAGTACGTTTGATGATATGACCGGAAGTGTGCTTTTGCAAAATGGTTTAATACGCATTTAATGAACGTTTGTATTGAGTAACTTGCATATTTTTTCCTCAGCCAACAAAAATAGTTCCAAATAAAACCAAAGCAGAATCAAACATTCAGTGTCATTCCTGAATAAATCAGTGGTTATATGTTCATATCAATGAAGAGTGAATGCTTCAATGACTTAACCCTCAGACGGTCCTCGGTCATTTCTGACCGAATCATTTTCTGTTTTGAATTTCTAAAAATCACAGCTTCATCGGAATGTTATGAAACTTGGTGACTTTTATGGCATTAGGTATGTAAATAAAAAAAAAAAAAAATTGAGTTCATGATCCGACCATGCTAAGTGGTCGTAAAACAATTAGTCACGATTTTGGTCTTCGGTCAAAAATGACCCCCATAGGAAATGAATGGGAAATTGACAAAAACACAAAAATTATCTACAAATCGGCTATGATGCAAAAAAAAAGTGCTCAGCAATGACGGGGTGAAACTCTAAAACATCAAGAGTGAAAAACATAACATAATTAATAATTATAATTAATATATATATATAATTAATATAATAATTATTCAAATTATTAAAATAATAATTAATAAAATGTTATAAACCTTGGCAAAAAGTATTATTTGAGAATTTCTAAAAAAAAAAATACATTCAATCCACATCTTAAAAGTAAGTAATTTGGTCCAAAAACAACTAGAATTCACAAGCATCTAGAGCTATACATGCATCTAGAGGTAAACCCATGCAATAACATGATTTATTTAATTTTATGTTTAATAAATTGATTTTTTTTTTTTTTCTGAAAGCCTAGTCTTTATTTTAACTGAAAATACTGCATAGAAGAAAAATAAATAATAAATAAAAATAAAATAAAAAACTCCTTATTTTCAATGGCAAAAAATTGACCATAAATATTCCATAAATATTAATAAGTTCAATCAAATTGTCTCAAAATACTAAATTAAAAAGAATAAATATTATAGAACAAAAATAAATTGCATTGGTTTTACTGGGATGGAGGAAGTTTCATTTTTAGGTGTCCGGTCACTTCTGACCGGGAAGGCCCAGGATGTGACTCCGAAACGAAGACCGTCTGAGGGTTAATCATAAAGATAGTAAGTGGTTTTATTCCTGAATTAATCAGGAATGCAAACTAACTTGGGTTTAAAAGGTGTCGGAAGATCCGAACCCCCATTTTTTAAATATATGTGACCAGAGATGCCAACTCTCACGCATTCACCGTGAAGACTCACGCAATTGACACTTTTCACACGCCATACATCCATTTTCTCACGCAGAGAAAAATCGCGGAGCAAAGAGGACACCGACACCGACAGACAAGACAGAGCAGGTTACTTTTGATATGAAACAAATTCTCAGCTCTCAGATTCTGTCAATTTTATTACGAAATTCAAACAATAAATACCGTTTTGCCGCTTTTAAATGTGACGTGACAGATCGCTGTGGCGCCTGGCGGCACGTGAACCGAAAATCTCTCTTTACTACTAGTTGAATAAACACAAATGAACAATAATAGGTAGCCTATGTTGAAAGATACAGTACAACTTACCGAAATCTACATGCCTCATAGATAACATAGATAAATCAGTGTTTTTCAACCGTGGAAAGAGGTCAATAAAACAGCTGGAGGACACTATGTCACATAACGTTACATTTACCTCAGAAAAAAACATTTAATGACCATAGCACGTTAGTTGGCTAGAAAAATGTGTATTTTATAATATATTTAGTATTAGCATAAATGAGTATTTTGCTAAATATGTGCACTATTACATAATTATTATATATTTACTTATATCATTCAAATATTATAAAGTTGTTATTATAATAAAAAACGCATTATACTCTCTGTAGACTATGTTTACAGCATTAGCTGAGATTTTTTTATTGAGAAAAATTTACATATATCTACTGTACCTAATATTTATCAAAATGAATCGATATTGAATCAAGATCGGAATCAAACCACAATAATTGAATTGAAATTTTTTAATTTGTATGAAAGAAATAATAAAAGCAATAGCCTACCATTCATTGCACCATAATATGCTGTCACTAAACTCAATGAAAATGTTTAGTTAGGCTACCAAATGTTTTGACTATCCCAATACCCTACACTCATGCCTAATTGTACGAGACCTGACACTGACGTTGCTTTTCCTGAGACCTGAGGCGTGAAACCGAGACCAAGACCTTTCACCACGAGCCAACACCATGCCTGACCACGTCAATGAAATTGTGTGTGGTAAAAACGGAGTATATAATGATGAAATCATGCCAAATATATGAGAGTTTACTGTATAATTACCTCCTCTTTTGCCACATCTGCTCAAATGCATCAGCCAGCTCCATGTTGCTGATTTCCTCAGAATCCTGGAACTTCAGGAAGCCGTTTCCACCATGACCTGTGAAAAAGGATGGTCACAGATTCAGGAAAAAGAAGGAATATAAAAATAAAAAACAGCCAGCAATGACTCCGTTAGCGGTCTGACCTGTCAGGTAGATGAGAATGTTGCTCCGGTCGTCTGATAGCAGACGTTTGGATCGAGGGGTGCTGGTGGGGAGACGGCCTGTCAGGACTCGCAGGAAGTTCTCTACTGTGACCTGCAAAACAAAAAGAAATGCCTTTAAACTAAGAAACAACTATCACAAAAGGCAAGCGATATGGATTTTACAGTGACGGTGCAGATTATATATTGTTATGGCAGACCGGCGACAAGTCAATAACAATAAGTGAATCATTCCCTCAACTGATTAACTCAAAAACACTTGTGTGTTTCTCGGAAATGTGCAACGGTTGATTCTACTTTGACTATTTTCATTAAGTTTAAAACATTTTTTACATGCTGAAAACAACTAGCAGAACTTAAATTAAAAAAATTAAAGCAAGGGCAGCTTCACCTCATATCCGCGGTAATCCACCTCCACATCGTCTCCATACACATTGAGCTCCATGTTCTTATGACTGAACACAGTGGCCGGTTTGGGGTTTCTATAGTTACAGGCCATATCATCGGCTAGCATCAGCACGATGTGACTGGGGAAAGCAGAGCAAACACATCTAATCAGAGCAGACAGGAAGACTTTTACTGCGGCTAGAGACACAAATATCACTGCCTCATTGTGACAAAAGGGCGAACATGCAGCTATCTCTGGACAACACAAATTAAGCGATGGAAAACAGTGGGTAAAGGTCTATTTGAATAATGTGTCACTATAATGAGGATGCCAGGAGGGAATAATAGTTGATATACAATGGATTGGTCCAACTAGGCCAGTTTATGTTTTAAAAAAAAAAAAAATTATTGTGTCCAGATAGGAACGCTTTACAGCATAATTGAAGTAAATGACCTGAAGTTTACCTGTCTGGGATGCCCAGTCTCTTTACGCTCCTGTATACTGACAGCGTGTTCGCCACATGCCGATAATTAAACCAGAATCTAGATGTGCAGACCTAGACAAAAGCATGATTAGAATGAAAAAATAATCAAATACAATTTCAAATAATCTGTTATACCTGTAAATTACCCTTTTGTTGTCTTTCCTATTATGTGCTCTTATTTATTCGTACCCTTTATTACATTAATGCTAACTGGCAGTAAATTCCTGTGTTACCTGTGACCAAGATTTCACAAAACCTATAAGAGCAGCCTAAAACAATGGTTAAACAGCATTAACCAATAATGTGATATATCAGTTTTCATAAATATAGGCCTACTGTATATAGCTTCAATGCAGGTTTATTTCAGTTTTAGTAATCGTAGTACTTTAAACTTTTAATTTAAACTTATTTAAATGAGTTAAATGTGTATTTAATTTATTTCCAGCTTTATTTGAATTACATTAAAAACATATTTGATTAGTTTTAGTTAACTAAACAATTTATGACTAACCATTTTAATTTTTCTTAGAAGAGCTAGGGTTCCCACTGTCTTGAAAAAACTGATATATTTCTAAATTAAAATTTTAAAATGTAACTTAATACAATTATGTGATTCGATGGGCATTTTTATGCTTTGTATGAATAACCTAGAAAAGTCATGAGGCCTTTGAATATTGTTGTATTTATGAATTTATGCATTAAGATAAGAATCCTTCTAAATTCTCAGAAGTCAAACTTACGAGGACTGCCCAGTTGTTGGTGTGGCCACTGCTGAAAAACTGTCCAGCTTTTGTCTAAACAACAATCAGAAAATACAATTATTACACAATTAATGGTGTGCAGATGAGCAAGACTCTAAGACATTAAGTACATTTGAAATATTTGATTCAGTTTCATTTGTATTTGTATGCTTGTACATGTATTGTCTCCTTAATGCAGACTATTAGCTTGCATTATTAATTTAATAAATCTGTAAAATGTGAAAATTCTCTCTTTCAGGCAAATAAAAGGAGAAAAGAAAATCAAATTAAGGCCATAAGTAGAGACTTTGTCCTTTTTAGCCACTGTATGAAAGCTTATGAAAGGCACTTTATGGACGTAATATGGTAGCAAAATCCTAAAAGCAAAAATTGCCTCGACTTTGAATGCTGGCTGTATCAGAAGGTCATGTGACATAAAACATCATATAGGCTACGGGTTTTTAACTGGAGAAGCTTTAAAACTAAAGCTAGCATAATAGTCATCGCTTTATATATTAATAAAAAACCAAGCGGCATATTTTAAAGATAGCACAATCCTTGTCAAAAGAAGTAGCCTATACTTTAGCACACTTGTTCTGTTTTAAGAGTGCTTATTATGGAAATAATATACTTTAAAACAACATACTTAAGTGCAAACTGAGTGTAATGTTTTCAGACAATTAAATATATGTTATTTAGAATGAAATGAAACTGTATTATAGATTAAATTGATAATAAATGCAATTAGTTTGAGTGCTTTTTTGACCCACTTAAGTAGGGCTTTAATCTTAATATGTAATTTCATTATTAGTTTTATTGTCTTTCAAATGTGGTTAAAGTGTATTATCGAATATAATAACACTCTACATTTAAAGTTATAATCAAGTACTTTACATGTGCATTATTATTTTAGTAAACACATCAAATTCAAAAGCATAAAAAACATTATTAAAACATGATGATTTAAAAATCTACTGTCTGTGTGTGAATTCAACATTTTTCTTGAAATATTACCCTTTTTAAATGTGTACTTAAGAGGGTTAAACAGTTGAAAGTGTCATCTAAGTGGTCTTTTAGTTCATTGATATTAGGCCTATATTATCTGAAAGAACGTTTTTTACCAATATGCTTTAAAGATTTGAAGTACTCTACACATGCATATTCGATACAGAATAATAAAGAAGTGCACTTCTTTTTCACCAGGGAAGCCCATTTATGTCACAAAAAGATTTGTTAGGTTTAAAATAAGTCCACTGAATCTCCAGTAAAATTAACATTTTATCATTTTTATATTGTTTGACATTTAGATTGTGAATATATTTTATATTGTGGCCATTTTTGTGTGAAATTGATGCACTTGTTGTGTGGATGTGGATGGGTATATGAACACGTCAAATGCAATGTAAGAAAGAACTGAAAGATTACATTTGAAGATGACAAGATGTTTTGTCTTGCAGAGAGAATTACAACACTGTCTATATATTGGAATGAATTAAGTTTGACAACTATATCTGAACAACATACATGATATTTAACATTTTGTTCATTTAAAATGCTTTACAAAAGTGCACCTAATATGACAAAGAAATACAGACAAGTCTGTGCGTTGCTGTCATCTTAACAGAAAACTGTGAGCCAAAATAATGACATAAATAGTTGACTGATTAATCAATTCCAAATGCCCACAGAGATGTGCTGTTTACAACAAACTGATCATCATAATGTAACTCACAGGCTGTGTTTCAAAACCTAGTAAGTTACCTACCTAAACAGTACTGTATGTTTGGGCATCATAAGCACGCTCTCATATCAACTGAACTCAGTGTATGTTTTATATGTGCATATGTGCGTGCGTGTGTGTGTGTGTGTGTGTGTGTGTGTATAAGACAGACATAAAATAAAAAAAAAAATGTTAAAAAAGAAACCTTAATGCTGAGCTGAGAATATTACTGCTGAAAGCTTCACTGCCAGTCCAATGCATTAAAGAGACGCTTTACAACAGCTATAAATAAAGACACTTACCTCAACATGATTACTGTATACATGTGGTATGAAAAAAAGCAAATGAATACATGCACATATTGCCATTAAATTGTAATAATCCATTTTATTTCGTCACCGGTTTAGTGACAGGCTAGATTTGCAACGGCAACCAGGAAGCGCTTCATTTCCGGTTTGATTAAAAGTCCCATTTTCCCGAAATAAAAGTCATTCCTCTGCTCAAATATTTAGAAGCAGACGCATATGAATATATGATCATGCATTACGTTTTATCAATGACGATAGAAATAATAAATATTCTGAATATGAATGTGTAGTATATTCAGTTATAAACCATTACTTTTGATATAAACTGGTGCATGCTAATTGCACAGCATTCCAGTCATGTAAAAATGATATAGTAAAACAGCTCTTACTTGACCTAGGTTTGGCTTGTTCACCATGTCACTGTGCTGTTATCATAACAATTGTTATTTTTGTAGTTGCATAGCAAATATCTATGGTTGGATATATCTTGGACCCTATGAAACCGACAGATAGGACTTTTGCCCATGCTTTTGCCCCATGTCCCATAAATTTAAGCAACATCCCTGGTCTTGTTTACTGTAATAGCATAAATATTATCAACCATAAATAGTGTGCAAGCATCAAGCAAAAATGGGGCATTGAAAAATGTACATCATACTCATTTTTCATTTAAAAAAAATGTTTTTTATACAATTTACCCACAGTTAGCTAACTGCCTCTTAAGAGCATTGCAACAAGGATTATACAGCAGATTAAACGTGTCATCTCATCTCATCTCACATGAACAATGCTTGAGAATTCCACTTTACACAATTTACACGATGCTATAATTTCTAGGACCTGTTTATCGGCAGGCACTGGAATACTGACGATGGAATAAGTGAGATTGTAGGACAGATGGAGGCTAAAAATGTCAAAATCCGTCATGGAACATTTGGTGCCTGTGTGGCACTTACTGTGAAAAGTATGTCAGTGTTACTATATTGGTTACATACTAATATAATATAGTCCCATTGATGAAATATGAAACATGAAAATGTCTAACCGTCAAAGATTGTAATATAATTATAATAAAAGGCTGAAATTCTTAAAAAATAACTTTGCCATAGTTTGTAAAAAATAATATGAATTCATGATGAGCAGTAAAGTCAAACATTTTGCGAAATATTTGCCAAGTTAAAGCAGTCGTAACTAACACGCACAAAATCTTGAATTTTTTATTGAAATAGATAATATGATATATTATGGATTGGATAAATGTTAAAATATTGTACACAGCATATATTATGTAAAATATGAATGATTCCACTATTAATTATTAATTAATGCAACATATTAAAAATATATAGGCGCCTAAATGCTTGAAAACGTTTTGTAAACATTGTGTGCCCACATAATTCAAGATGTATTCAAACTACATGTATGGTTTAAATAATGTAAACAGGCCTACCAAAACTTTTTAAGTGTGTTTTTATTTTCTCTCGCTAACATGCTGTGAACTCCAGAGACGCGCATCAGTCGCCAGAACGCGCGCGTCAGCTGGCCGAACACGCGAGTCTCTCTCTCCAGCGGCGCGCAGGTGTATCGCGTTGTGTCGGCGGATTCAAACACTGAAGTGAGACATTAAGAGAAGAGGTTAGACCAAGCATGTATACCATGCACAAAGATTTTACTGAGAACGAAGCTGTCTTTGTCCATCTAGTTTAGTCGGCACTTGGAGAATGCTTTAAGATCGCAACAACATCACGGATTCGTGAACCTGCAACAATCTACATACACTCAACTCAACAGCATCGATAGTTCTCCCGAAACAGACATGAACACCAACGACGCGAAGGAATACCTCTCCAGTAGAGAGATACCTCAGCTGTTTGAGGTGAGCATTTGTGTTGGAACTTTTGTTGTGGTGAAACCTAAAGATGTTTCCACATCATAGCCGTTACAAATAAAAACAATAACACGGAGAAGTTTCTAGCACCGGGATGTCTCACTGCAAAAGCGTATGCCTATATTGTTGATTCATTATTAAAGGGGTCATTATAAAGTTGATAATTTATAATTAAAAGGTATATGGTTGATTTATGTGAAGGCTTCGCATGCTGTAAATGATGTAAGCTGACTGGGTTGCTGAGTGTTGCATTAGATAGGCTATAGGCTATATAAATTAATATAAAATGAGGGTTACTTACGCCCTTGCTACTGTGTTTGCGTTTTTACGCACAAAGCTGCCGATCGTGTCGTTGTTTATTATGGTAGACGTGCTGTCAGAAGCGTACACATTATTTAAGTCAAGTCTTATAACAGGCTTATTTTGTAACTGTTAATAATTTTACAGTGACCAATTATTATTTTACTATTGTTGTGAAAACAGTAGGATCATTCTGAGTCTATAGGATTAGTGCTTATTTATGTGCTCTTGCTTAGAAAGTTTGTTTGCAATATCCTGGCCATATGATGCGAATGATGATGATTTGCATTAGGGTTTTTAGCCTATATCGAATGCATTGGAATGTGTATATTTTAGGAGCTGTCACTCTTTACAATTTCTTTTTCAACATTTTAATAACTTTTTTTTTTGCATTCTCTGGTTTATTTTAAATGGTCATGTGGTGTAACAAATACATTTTTTATTAGTTTGTTTAAATGTTCCATATAGTTGCTATTGGGGGTCATAAACTCGTCATGCATTACAGTTTTAAAGGAATAAACAATATGTTGTTAAAGTCATTTGAAAAGGTGTAACACTGCAACTGACTGTACTCATTGCATATATATGTATGTATATGTATGTATGTATGTATGTATGTATGTATGTACGTACATGCGTGTATACACACACACATACACACACACACACATATATATATATATATATATATATATATACGTTTATATATTATATTTTGATATTATAATACAAAAATAAATATTAAAAAACATAAAAATACATGTTTTTATATAATCTTTTGTGTGTATGTGTGTGTATACACGTACGCACAATAATGCATACATTTATACAGTATATATACATGTGTGTGTGTATGTTTTTTAATATACATTTTTTATTATAATATCAAAAAATGCTGCAGTATCCCTTAGTATGTGGAAAACTGGATTAGAACATAATAAAAAAAATCATGCTACCGGTATTTACAGTGGTAATTATGGATAAACACAGTACGACTCCCTGATCTGTCACTGATTTCCCAGAGTCTGCTGACGGGTCTGATGTACTACCGACCAGACGACCCTCTGGACTATCTAGAGACCTGCCTTAAGAAGGTGAAGGAGATCGGTGGGACTGACAAAGTTCGGTGGGACACGTTCGTCGGACAGGAGAAGAAGTCGTTACCGCCTCTCAATGGTGGGCAGTCACGCCGATCTTTTTTCCGGAACGGTGAGTAGGAGGTGTTGTCATCAGCCGACGCAACTCTAAATTGTAGGCGATGCTGAAATTCATGCAAACTAGAACTGGCCACAAACTGCTGTGTTGTTGGGTCTTGCACAGCAGGCCTGTTATTCATTATTTGGATCCTGTTAGAGCATGGAAACCATCGGTAGGGGTTTTCCTGTCTTTGTGCTGGGCAACATTGTTCTACCCACCTCGGGGCAATGAAAAAAGGCAAATGAATGCAAAGTACCTCTACAGTAAAAAATGTCATCTAAACAAAACCTATTCTTCCAATGATAGACTATCAGTGGGCTTTCCTCTGAAACGTTTGCATTGCATTGCTGAGGACTTCAGAAGCTCTCATGACTAACTATTTGCATTCTTCCACGCAGTTCTCCCGGACAGCCCCAACTTCCCCTATCGGAGGTACGAGCGCCTCCCACCCATCAACCAGTTTTCCATAGAGAGTGACTCAGACTTGTCTGAGACAGCGGAGCTCATAGAGGAATATGAAGTGTTTGACCCATCTAGACCCAGACCCAAAGTCATCCTTATTATAGGTAAGACCAAAGACTAGCTATATTTCATCACTGATAACAAGCCAATGGAGAGAAACAGGCATGGTGTCTGTGTATGTGCACTCGAAATTCCTGTCAAAACACACTATCATCTATCACTATCCTATGAAAACACACTATCATTCTTCAGAATGTTGAGTTTCTTTGAAATAAAATAATATTTTATTCAGCAAGGGTTTATTAAATTCATCAGTGACAGTAAGGACATGTTACAAAAATATTTCTATTTCAAATCAATGCTTTTATTTTTTAACTTTTCATTCAGGAATACATAAAAAAATGTATTACAGTTTTCAGAAAACTATTAAGCAATACAACTGTTTTCAGCATTGATAATAATAAGAAATGTTTCTTGAGCACTAAATCAGCATATTAAAATGATTTCTGAAGGATCATGTGACACTGAAGACTGGAGTGATGATGCTGAAAATTCAGCTTTACCATCACAGGAATAATATCATGGTAATAATATTTCCCACAATATAACTGTTTTACTGTATCTTTGATCAAATAAATGCAGCCTTGGTGAGCATAAGAGACTTGGCATAAAAATATTCTTTGAATGATGAATCTAACCTTTTGAACAGTAGTCTGTGTAATAATGTCTATTATTCATTAAAACTAGAGTTTTAAGCTTTACCGATTATGTGAGACATCCAAAGAAAATGACAACAACAAAAAAAACACATTCCCAGTAGGCATTGATAAAGATAATTTGCTTTGAATAAAAGCATCTAAATAAATGTCTATTGAATTTCTAATATCGGTTGATATTTAATTATTAATTAGAAGATTTAATTATGCATATTTATCACCTAGTCTATTTTTGCATTTAGATGACCTTTGCCATTATCTAATGTTCGCTTAAAGTTACTATAAATAAAGTTAGATAGAGATAAATTTAAATAAATTTAGAAAACTCTAAATGAAAATCCATTTTTCATAGTGTACATTATGTTGTGATGCCTAAATTCTCTTGAAAAGGTTCAAATGTTTTTTTATTAATTTGAACAAAATAATATTTTAATATTGCCTATAAAATAATTATTAGCTTATTTTTATTGGTGTCACTATTAGGTCCACGAAGAAGATTAGGGAGAAGGTTAGCACGCAAATAAAATAAATAACTTTAAAAAAGTAGGGATGCACGATATATCGGCCACCATATCGGTATCAGCCGATATATGATCCTTTTTAATGTTATCGGCCCGATAAGAAAATTTGGCCGATATATTAAAACCGATAATTAATTAATTATTTCCTTCCACTTAGACACTTCAGATGCGCACTGTGATAGTTTTGAACTGCTTAAAAATTATTGGAATCACTTCTAAAAAGTAAAACACGGTTAAGAGCAACATGTGCAGCGCAAGTCTGTCATATAGGCTACATAAAATTATAATGCGAACATCATAATTGTGTGCTTGAGACATGGATATTAATGGTGAGACTTTTGTTTTTGTAATCAGACTCTCAAATAATTATATAAAAATTTGGATTTAAATGTATCTGCCAGTTTATCGGTTATCGGCTTTCAAATATAAAGAATTATCGGTTAACGGTATCGAACCAAAATGTTGATATTGGTGCATCCCTAAAAAAACAGAGTAGCAACGTAACACTGTGCTCAAAACACCAACACCCAGACAATGAACAGAAAGAACTGAAGGGGTTAAATACACAAGATAATGGTCGATACCGTTAACCGATAATTCTTTATATTTGAAAGCCGATAACCGATAAACTGGCAGATACATTTAAATCCAAATTTTTATATAATTATTTGAGGGTCTGATTACAAAAACAAAAGTCTCACCATTAATCTCCATGTCCCAAGCACACAATTATGATGTTCGCATTATAATTTTATAAAAATTTGGATTAAAGAATTATCGGTTAACGGTATCGACCAAAATGTTGATATTGGTGCATCCCTAAAAAAAAAGGCCAAACAGAGTAGCAACGTAACACTGTGCTCAAAACACCAAAACCCAGACAATGAACAGAAAGAACTGAAGGGGTTAAATACACAAGATAATGAACTGAATGCAATCAGGTGTAATTTATCTGTTTAATCATATAATAAATAACCATTGAAACTAACTAGTTGCGGGAAAATGAGAACAAAGGAAAATGAACTAGAGAACTAAGCCAGGCAGAACAGGAACAGAACGGAGTGATAACGAAACCAAAACGGTTTCAATTGGTCAGGAGTTTAATAGCGCATCACTAGTTTATTTACACTGGTAACCACTGGACTAAAATAAGAGTCTTCCACTCAAAATGTGTTTGTCAGTTTTCAATTCAAGTAGGCTTTATTTGAGAACAGCAGTTTGCTGACTGATTTACTGGTGACGTAGTGAATGATGGGATCGTGAAATCAGAGACCCTCCCCTTGTCAAAATCCAATTATATGAGGTCAGTGGGGATGCATTTGAGATGGATACCTGCTGTAGACAAGGCCGCTGAGTGCTAATAGTTCAGGCTCTAGTGCTAATAGTTCTGTTGGACATTTCCCTCCTGCCTTATCAGACTTCCCTGAACAGCATATGCATGTCAGCTACGTTATTAACTGATGTCATTTGTGAGAGAAAACATTATCTGTGCTGAGCGTAACCCACAAGCAAATGAATGCGCATATTCTATCAGGCGAGTGACCACCCACCTCCAGCATTATCTCACTGAGATATTAGCTATAGGAATCGTTTCATGTCGCTGATCGGCATTCAATTTCATTTATTAAAATTGTCTGGGTTTTAATACTATTTTTTTATGTATGCTTTTCTGTGGCTGAAACTGAGCCTGATAACTGATATCAAATTCTGTCAGTAATTACTCACCCTCATGTTGTTCCAACCCCGTAAGACTTTCGTTCATCTTCGGAACACAAATTAAGATGTTTTTTATTAAATCTGAGAGCTGGATCACTCCTCCATAGGCTTCTTAAGGGATCCAATAACTTCCAGTCAGGTGTGTTGAGGCAAGCTGAACTCCGTAGGACAGTAGCCCACCTTAACCAAGTTCCGTACTGCAAACAGAGTATGTGTAAAAGGGTGTAACACATGACCCCCCCCCCCCCCCCAAACCAGTTCAGCACAAATACCGCCCTGCAGCCAATTTTAATGGGTAAGGGTGTTAGTGTTTAGTATTTGTTGCAGCATTAAGGCCTATTCACACCAAGAACGATAACGATAAATATATAAAAATCGTTAGATCAATACTCTGTTCGCAGTACGGAACTTGGTCCTGGTGGGTTACTGTCCTACAGAGTTTATCTTGCCTCAACACACCTGACTGGAAGTTCCTAATATGTCTAGTAAGACATTGATTTTTGATGGTTCAGGTGTATTTAATTGGGGTTGGAGCTAAAGGTGCGTTGACGCCGTGTCATAAGTACAGCAATTACGTGATTTCAACTTGTAAAATGTGTTCACGTCCTTGTAGAGCTCGTAATTACAGCTTGTAAGATGGGAATTGTTTGAGAGCTCCTACTTTTCCTACATTTAGGTGTTGATAGTGGTGTCATGGAAATTCATAATTTCCAGTACGAGGACGTGTTGCTCCAAATATAACGTCACGCGTTGACATCTTGATACCACGGTAATTACGACATGGTGCGTGCAGCATGAACTCTGCAGTGCTGCACACGCTGAATTATTTGTGGTGAAAATGAACATGGAATGACATGACAGTGTAGTAATTCCATCATTTACTACTGTCGACATATGACTTTCTGCCCTGGGTAAAGGAAGGAAGTTTTCCAGCTATGAACCCATCCTGCTTCCACAATGCATACATACCCACATACGAACTGCATACTCACTGTAAAGGGAATATGAGTGAAACAGGCATTACATATATTTTTCAGTGACTCTTTTTGCAGGTTAGATTGTTACACCAAAAGGTGGCGATAAGTGACTGTCTTTATGAATGAGTCATTGAATCATTCATTCAACAGATTTGTTAAAAAGTAATGATTCATTCGGGATCAAAACAATTAACTCTCTCTGTAAGTGAGTCGTTGAATTATTCACTCAACCGATTTGTTAAAAACACAAAAATGTAAGTTTACTTAACATTAACTTCTTTAATGAAATATGAAAAGCATATGCGACTGTACAGGTTCAAATGTCTCTCTGCTGTCTTCCCAAACAGGTGGCCCAGGCAGCGGTAAAGGTACACAGTGTTTGAAGATTGCAGAGCGCTATGGCTTTGAATATGTCTCAGTGGGTGAGCTACTCAGGAAGAAGATGATCCATAACGCCACCAGCAACAGAAAATGGAGTCTGATTGCCAGGATCATCACCAATGGGGAACTGGCACCACAGGTATGAAAAGGTCAAAGGCTCATACTGGTAATTGAATATGTTTTGAGAGGGTTACACATCTTTCCCACTTTTTTTTTTTACAAATCGCTTGGACAGATTTCTCAATACTTAGGTCACTTTTTCAAAACTCTTCACACAGTATTGAAATATATTCTGAATCCCAAAAAATGTGAATACTATCAAAGCAATTACCTGAACACTTACTCAAGTGTTAGTCTTTAAATTGCATTGCCATCGCCATACAAAAGGGGAAACTTAGGAATAATTTTGTACTGTAATGGAAACATGACTGTTACATATACGGCAGTGAATTATAAGCAGTAGAGGGTGTCATTCTTGTTTTGTAAAGAAATTTTACTAAAGAAAACATAATGCTACTTGTTGTTGTTAGTGATTTTTAGCTCATTGTTTTATAAGTGACAAAGTATGTTTGTTGGATGAAAACCTTTGCTATGTTTATGGAAGAATTACTTGAATTACTTGTGAAAATAACTGCTGTGCCAATATGAAAGTTGGTTAGGAGAACTGTGTGAAGAGTTTTGAAAAAGGGATCCAAGTATTGAGAAATGTGTCCTATAGCGATTGTAAATAAAACCTGTAATGCATGCTTATGACAATTTGTATTTAAGCAAAGAATATGTCCTTTAAAAATCAGTTACAAAAAAATATGAACTTGTAACATAATAAATTAATTGAAATTACCTATTAACAAATAGGTAGGTGATTTGTCCATGATTCATGACTTTTTAACATCAACATTTTAGGTTAAAATACATCTGTATAAGGGAAATGTATTGTAGGACCCAATCTTCTTTTTGCTTTCATTCATGATAAATTGAATAGAAATAACAAATAACATCCTGTGGTGTGGAACAAATAGTCCATGCCTTTCAGTTAATATGAGGTCATACAAAAATGATTGACAAACTGGAAAAATGTCGTTGCAAACCATTTCAGATAAACTACAGAATGTCGCACCCTTTAAAGGGGTCCTATTATGCATTTCCAGTTTTTAACTTTAGTTATAGTGTTATCAGTTGCAATTCTGGTGCCTCCGTCTAAACAACGCGACTTACATTCACATCACATGTTCATGTAGAGTAGAGTTACACTCACGGGACACTGCAATTCACAAAAGTACAGTATTTGCATGTGCTTTAAAGGAGAACTCCGGCGCAAAATGAACCTTTGGTCTAATAAAACATTGGTACCTAGTCAACCGTTCTCTGAGATTTGTTTTCATGATAATCGAATGTAAAGAGTTTTATCTCTAAAAACTGTTTAGTGTATAACGCTAGTAATGGGGGCATATAATAAGTAAAAAGAAATCGCTAGTTTATACCACTAACAAGGCTCAAAATAGCCCCACACTAACACAGTAACATAATGAGGGTCCCTACATGCAAAACGAAGCATTGAGAACTTTGTAAGTGTACAGACCGTTTAATAAGAAGATAAAGATAAAGACAGTCCACTTCGTGTATACAGACAGAAGCCATCTTTGGAAAACAGTCTTGACTAATCAAACCACGAACGACGTGCTAAGTGAGCTGAACTGTATGAAGTTCAGTGAACTTCTGAACTGTATGAATGGCGTTCGTGGTTTGATTAGTCGAGACTGTTTTCCAAAGATGGCTCCTGTCTGTATACACGAAGTGGACTGTCTTTATCTTTATCTTCTTATTAAACGGTCTGTACACTTACAAAGTTCTCAATGCTTCGTTTTGCATGTAGGGACCCTCATTATGTTACTGTGTTCGTGTGGGGCTATTTTGAGCCTTGTTAGTGGTATAAACTAGCGATTTCTTTTTACTTATTAAATGCCCCCATTACTAGCGTTATACACTAAACAGTTTTTAGAGATAAAACTCTTTACATTCGATTATCATGAAAACAAATCTCAGAGAACGGTTGATAGGTACCAATGTTTTATTAGACCAAAGGTTCATTTTGCGCCGGAGTTCTCCTTTAAAGCCTTGCCGGTTAAACGTTTCATTCGCGTGCTGATGCGCTGTTCTAACATGCGCTTTTCTGAGCGCATAGTGTTCTGACGATTTGTGCTGCCTTGTCGAAAAATGCTACCGTAGCGTGAATCGATCACAGAGAATGCCGATTAATATTGAATGAAATAAAATTATAATACAATTCTAAGTTATGAGTAGCTACTGTATACTGTAGACTACTGTTTTATTTTTAAAACGGTGTGAAAAGTAAAAATTATCATCAAATATTCATCTTTGACTTGTCAAAGCACACCTTTCCTTAGTAACTGAAACGTTCAGTTATTCTTGTTCAGCTGGCTGACCGTACAAATATTCATATGGTAGTTAGCCATTTTTAAAGGGAAATAACACATGAAAATTTACCTTTAAAAAAAAAAAAACTGAGTTTGCGCATGCGCATAACCAGTAAGTAGCAAATCTCGATGGGGTTGCATGAATCGTCAGAACACCGACCTTAAAGTGACAGTAGCTCATAGTAAACATGCTGCCGCTTGTCCTTAAAGAGATAGTTCACCCAAAAATGACAATTATATCATTATTTACTCACTCTAATGTTGTTCCAAACCTGTATTAATTTCTTTCTTGTGCTGAACACAAAAGAAGATATTTTGAAGAATGTGACTAACCAAACAGTTGCTGGTCCCCATTGAATTCCATAGCAGGAAAAAATATACTATGGAAGTCAACCCCATATTCTTCAAAATAAATGTCATTTTCAACAGAAGAGAGAAACTTATTCATGTTTAAAACAACTTGAGGGAGTAAATGATGACATAATTTTCCATTTCACATTAGTTTGCCTGTCAGTCACTTGCAAGATAGTAAAACCAACATGAAAAAGAATCGTGAATCGTGATTTTCCTGGAAAAAATCGTGATATGATATTTTTGCCATATCGCCCACCCCTACTTTCATCATAACTAACAGTTCAAACATGATGTAAATAAGATTTGTTGATTACAATCTAAGACTATAGATAAAAGGGACGTTGTTATAACGGGAGTTTTGGCGAGAGTCCAGAACTCTGTCATTGTTAAACTCATGATGACCACTTATATTTTAAAAGCTCAAGGAAATTAGAATCTTTAGTACATGACCCTGTACTTTTTGACCCATGTTTTTCATCCAGTACATGATGAAAAGATTCAAGAACTACAACGAACGACTCGTTTGGACTGCAATGCGATTTTTCCGAATCTTATGAAGTCACAATGTTCCTCATTTAAATAATCCCCGCCCACGGAATACAGGGATTAAAAGGGACGAGGCCTTGTTGAGCTGCATTTGAGAAGACAGTGTTGTCGCTATGTCAAAGAGACGCTGTTTTTTCTACAGCATTTTCCAAAACTAATTTGTTTGACCGTCCTGAGGCTGGCGAACTTAAAGTGGTTCAAACGTATTTTAAACACTGTTCCTGAACATTATAACCCCAACGTTTATCTGTGTGCTGCACATTTTATAGAGAACAGGTTATTTCTCTTGCTTTTAAGCTCTTGCTTTTGTAAGACAGTTCACCGCTCCTTGGGAAAATGAACCCTGGTTTTGTGATTGATTACTGTTTGTATTACCTTAGTTTTCGACAAATATCACAATTAATTGGTGGATAACATCGTATCTACAGTATAATGTTTAAGAAAATGACAAAAAACATACTGTGCAATCTGTGCTTACAAAGTCTGTACATGAAATCCGTTCTGGATGATCCTCTTGTTTGTTAAAATAGTCAGGGTCTGAATTGGTTTGAAATAACCTTAATATTTACACTAGAGAAGAACTCGCAGTTATGGAGGGGAGGGACATTTCCCGAACACGCGCTAAGCAGTGCCAATCACAACACACTGGTACAGCTAACCAATCACAGCACATGTCGTGTTTCGAGAAGGAGGGGCTTCATTGAAATCAGTGTGTTCGAGCCAGACTAAGGAGAGAGGTGCTGTAACAATTTAAAGTATGTGAAAAATAATGCAGTTTTTGAACAATCAAGCATGAAACCATATTCTAGTACACCCCAAAAACAAAATCAAGACTTCGTAAAAGGGCATAATAGGACCCCTTTAATACAATGCAGTGGACAGATGTATTTTTAGGTACTGTATAGAAAATAAAAAGTGTTTCTTAGATCTCATTATTAGATGTTTTAGCCATACTGAATTTGTTTGTCATAGATACCTGCAGAATTAAAATTAAGGGTGGATATAACATCACACCCTGAATGGTTAAAATGGTTTCTAGACCTTTTAAAACGACTCCAAAATAGCTATTTTCTGACTCTTTATGCATAAAGTGACTGTTTTTAAAGAGCTTACTGCATTTCTTCATTCTGTTTATATTACCAGACCTGACAATAGCACCACTTCCTAAGTTCCCTCCCTAAAGCAATGTACCCACACACCCTTTCCTGCATGTTAAGTTCCATTTGAGAACTAAGCACAGAAGTGTGTGGCGCTGGAAATGAGGGCACCATATTTTAGCGAGGAGGGTTTTGACAGAGAAACAGAAAACCTCCTACTGGGTGTTGATTCCCTGAAGAACTCCAGAAATGCTTTGTACGCTTTTAGAGGGGGCAGTCTATCTTCAAAGATTATTGACTTGGGGATAAAATGACCAACCCATGCCATTTAATCCTTAGCTGCATTAAATGCACCTTTGTACTGAGACACAGGTTGAGTCGAGCTTCTTGACACAGCCAGAGAAATAAAGCCACTTTCCACTAATGCCATCCTGGATTAGGGAAGCAAAGGAGACTTTTCCCAGACTGTAAAAGGAAACGTATAAGTGGACACGTCTCAAATCATATATTCTGTGGGTTGTATCATGATAAAGCTTTCATTTAAATCTTAAAACTTCTTTACTAGTGCAAAAATGTATTGAAGCTAAGCCACGAAAACAATTTGTTTCTAAACGTCTTTTGGCCGGTCTAGTCTCAGTAAAGCAATACGCAGGAATCATGTTGATGCCATCATGCAATCAGAGGTTGCACTATGAATAATATTTATCCATCTTTTTGGCAGACTGTGACATGGTATTTTTATCCGTCAATAAATGATTATAATGCATGTGGTGTTGATATCAGACCCTTTTCGTCTTACCAAGCGTCGTGTCGTGGGTTCTTGACTTTTGTTTATTTTTTATTCTGCTCTCACAGTGTGAAAAAGAAATTCACTGCGCAAATCTTCTCTCGCATCTCTTCGGGCACTTATTTTCTTCCCTTTTCTTACTTTCTAACTTCTGTAAGCATCTCTTTCTGAACTTTTCTAAGGTTAGAGAATCGCAATGTAATAATAATTTCTTCCTGCAAAATGTTGGAAAACATTTTAAATTATCTTTTGTAAAATTACATAGAAAATTCAACTAATTTAACTTCTAGATACTCTACCAGCTAGTTCCCAGATCCCAACATCTATGTTAGTTAGCCAGGATTATTTTTTATATATATAAATTTAACGTTGCAGTTCGGCGTTTTTCCTCTTTGTCGCCATCTCTGTTCGAAATCTGCAATTGCAGTCATTCGCAGAATTATCAACTTTACGTGAGTTGTACTTCAACACCCTCGACACCGCACAGCGCGGATGAACACAATGTTTGAGGAGAGTGTGCAGCTGTCAGTCACCGCGCCGGTGTGGATACTGGCATTCAGAATCACAGATTATCCTTTTTGGAAGTATGACCAACATAAGAATACGTCATCTGAACAAGAAAGAAACATCCACTTTTGTTCTGGTTCTGACATTGCAGTTATTAGAGCTTGCATTGCAGCTGATTAAATCTAACGATCGCTTATAAGTTCTCATATCACGCAAAACTATGCAAAGTATACTTTGTTCTCAAATTGTTAATGTTAACAACGTCAGCATTGCGTGACTACTAATGTATGTAATGTCCTTCCAATGTATGTAATGTCCTTGCGACAATGTATCCTTGTTTTCGCATGGGTCCGGTTGCAGTCTCTTTTTTTCTCTAGCCACTCCGAAGTCCGAACTAAGTCTTTTGCATTTTACAGCGGGTGAATCTGTTGTCACACTGGTAATTGTCGTTTGAACCTTTCTGGATCCGCCATCAAATTGATAAGTTTAATTATATCAAGTGCTGTGAGAAAAGGCTATAAATCTCCACCTCCAACATCCTCACACGCAATATAGCCTACTAGCCGAGACTCTTCTTTATGTGTACAGATGTGACGTAATGACGCAAAGACATGCTCTAATCTCCCGCGGGCGGAAATCCACCAGTACCACTGGAATTAAAAACATTATTACAAGCTTACCGCTTTGAATCGAGCTAAGGCAAGCAGATAGTTTTGAACAATGGCTGGTTATGTATTTTCTCAAATATGTTTTTTATATAATTTTTAACCCCAAAAAAGCTACGGACTGCTGCTTTAATGTTCCCTTTAGGTTTGGAGAGTGTTCACCTAACATTAAGGTTAATTTATGGTTATATAAATAAAATAAAAAATATTAATAATTAGACAGTGTTCCATGTCAGTTCTTGGTTGTTCAGTTCTCTGCAAGCATATGGTTGCAAAAATAGAACCTAAAAAGAATGTTGCTAGAAGGAATTTGTTCCTGGAAAAAACAACAAAACGGGAATCATACGCTATAACATTAAGGGAATGTATTTGCTGGGATTATTTCTGAATACCAGAAAAACTAATGATATGCTTGAAAAAAAGGGGGAAAGACCACTAAACTTGCCACTCTGCTGGTCCTTCTGAATGATCACAAAGTCACGAGGGAGGTTATATGTATACTTTAACAGTTTGAATGACACATTTCATAATTTATTGTTTTGTGAATTTGTCACAATGCACAATGTACAATGCACAATGCTTTAGGATTAAGCAGTTAAATCCTATAAAATATATTAAAAGAAAGAAAAAACATTGTTAAGATGCAGCTGTGAGTAAATTGTTAAGATATCTTTTTCATTTCACAGGCAATTATTGAAATCTTAGAGGTCCAGCAGCAAAAAACGTCTAGGTTACAACTGTAACCTCTGTTACCTGAGAACAGGGAACGAGACACTGCGTCGATGACACTATTGAGGAACGCCCTCCACGTGAACTGGTGTCTGAAAAACTATCCTATCACGGCAATCGATATTGACCGGCGTCACTACTAGTGCGACCCGGAAGTATAAAAGGGGCACCTAGAGAACATGTCATCCACTTTCGTCTGAAGGGACTGTTCAGCAGGCATCCCCGAGGCATGGCTAACGACGCAGTGTCTCGTTCCCTGTTCTCAGGGAACAGAGGTTACAGTCGTAACCTAGACGTTCCCTTTCGAAAGGGAACTCGCATTACGTCGATGACGCTATTGGGGAACAATGTACAATCCCACTATGCTGAGGGGAGTGCATGCCAATTATGGCTCGTGACAAAAACGTCAGAACTGGCAGTTTCAACCTGAAATGCCAAGAACACACTTCGGGTCACATACACATAATGTCAGTGACATTATTCCCAATGGTCACTGCCTCAACGTGGCTTCAACGTGGCCTCCGAACAACGGAAGGCCTACCAAGACCGCTCAAAGGCTTGAAACCAACAGCTTCCATGGAAGGGCTTACTTTAAGGGAGTATGGCCAGGGGGTCCGAAAGGAGTCCCGTCCAGTCATTTTCTGAGGGGAACATAAAGTCAACCCCACATGCCACCAGGGAGGCTGACCTGGTCAAATTGATTGGCCTAGTCTTGCCAACAACCTGTCTGTTTCCTGACACTTAATGCCTTTGCAATGCTAAGCATCCAACTCGTATGGGGAGCCTATAGGGCCCCTAATAAGGGGGGCGCCACCAGCTCTTGTGCTGATCTAACCGGGAGGCCTCGTGAGAGTCCTTCGACCTTCCGACCAGACTTAGAGAGTTAAGTATTCAAACAGAGCAATCCTCAGATAGCTTCTGGAACACCATCCTCAGCCTGATAAGTACTGACCAGACTCTGGGCTAAAATCAAGGAGGCTCCATGGGGTCTCTTCCCTTCACGCGCTGCTACGCGCTGGATTCGGGTTGTAAATCCTCTTCACCCTCATCAGGCATCTCCTGCTTTCTTGGGCTGCCAGCAGAGCACTCACTGTCAGATCAGAGGATGTTAGTGACAACACATCCTCATACAGCAGCTCAAATTCGCGAGCCTCCGAGGGGCATGGGAGATAAACAACTCTCTCAAACTCCTCGGCGAGCTCCCTCTGAAACCCCACGATTCTAGTCTCTGCTCTGCCTCAGCGCGAGCGGGACCTGAATCGCCTGGCACAGATGTCTGTCCCTCTTCCCTCGAGAAGAGGGCCAGACGAGAGCGGAGTTTTTTTAGAGGAAAACTCTCACATTCTTCACAACCAGATGCATGCTCTGAGCCCAAACAATAAACGCACAAGTTGTGTGTGTCATCTGGTGTCAGAAACCTGAGACACGGATCCACACACGTCTTGAAACGCTTATCACTTGCCATAATTGTTCTTACCTTTTTCAGGTGATTTGTAAATCAGACAAAACAGTCCCTGAAGACGAAAAGAGGATGACATGTTCTCTAGGCGCCCCCTTTATACTTCCAGGTCACACTAGTAATGACTTCATAGGCTGTCGCCGGTCAATATCGATTGCCGTGATTGGATAGTTTTTCAGACACCGGTTCACGTGGAGGGCGTTCCCCAATAGCGTCATGGACGCAGTGCGAGTTCCTTTTCGAAAGGGAAAGGAGAGTTTAGTTTGAATTAAGTCAATGGTGAAAACTTGTGATTATCATACTTCACTAAAACTATACTTAAAAAAAATGTATGATATAACCCATTTAAATCGTCATATTTAAATGAATCGGTTTCCATGATCTTTTGGGATTTTGAGTTTATTGCACATACGGTTCTATAAGAAACCCATGCAGGGGACTCTCACTTCGTTATGGTTATGGTCGGTTATGGGTGAATTTGGCAATTCAGAGCAATTTTACTATGTGTAAATGGTGAATCAAAGCAGCAATTATACAGTTTACCTTTGATGCCACACAGACACATATTATGTAATCTAATGTCGATTATTGATTCAGATGCACAGCAGACCGAACACAACTTTCATGCATTTTATCATCTACTCTATCAAAACCACTTACAGATTTGCAAATTAGGATAGCTGGCTTTATTTCTGGATGTATTTGATGTCATAATGATATCATGTGGTTGGCGGTCGTCTTCCATTCTAAAAATATCCTCTGCTTTGAACCGTCCCTGGATCGCTTCACATAGTGATAGAAAACTGTAAAAAATTACATTTGATCATGCAAATTACATTCCATACTGGGCAACAAATGATGACTGATGTAAGACTTATTTTTAGAGCAATCTGGTACTGACGCTAGATCTCCGTTGTAAATAATGCCAACCACATCATCCGATTTGCTACGCTTGAATATATATTCTCCCTCCAGCGCTTAGGAACATTAAAATTATCTGAAAATGTCGCTGCACTCCTCAATTACACTAGAAATCCCACAGAATGGGATATGTCACCAAGTTGATGTGTTATTTATTAATTTAACCCTTTCAGAAAGCTGCTTAAAGAAATGCAGGGAATGTTCTAAAATACTCTTGTGAATTATGGAATGACTGCCTTAGAAGACCAACTCATCTGAGAAGTCATGTCCCCATCTTTCATACAAACTGATTCACTGTGCTGTTTAAAATAGCCCAGAATTACAAAGCACATTTCCCTGCAGGTACTTGATCTATGAGGACAAAATTGCTAGAGAAATGAGGTTTATTACTGTCAAATTAGTTTCAGTCTGTAAAAATTGCAATGTTGCTACAGCATTTTTCATTGTGGTTCGAATGTATTATTTTTACCTGAGTATGTTTATTCCTTCCCATTAGGAAACCACCATAACTGAGATCAAGCAGAAGATCATGAAGATCTCAGAGGCCAGCGGTATAGTTATAGACGGCTTCCCTCGAGATGTGGGACAAGCGCTTTCTTTTGAGGACCAGGTGAGTGCATTTACTTGTGGTGCCTGATAGAGCAATACTTTTACCTTGTGGATCCACTAACATTGAAGAAATGCATTTATAGAGTTATAAACTTGAGATCTGATTTTAATATTGTAATCTGCTATGCAATGATGTGAAATGTTTATGACAAACCTCACTGCCTTCACCATAGCGACTGGCTGACACCTGCATTTTCATGATTTTTTTATACATTTTTGACTTGTCACTCTGCTTCACTGTCGATCCCACAATCAGCCGTGTAAGATATGCCACTCAGCTCCAATAGAGAATGTACTGAAAACACCCTCTCATTTCTACTCATTTTCTACATTGCTCCTGGAGACCCACAGTCCTGCAAAGTTTATTTTCAACCTATTTTCAAGTGATCCTGATGAGCTTGATTAGCTGCTTCAGGTGTGTTTGATCAGGGTTGGAACTGAACTCTGCAGGACTGTGGGTCCTTAGGAGCAGAGTTGAAGACATTAAAAAAAGCACCTTAATGGCGAGTTCAGACTGCACGATTTTCAAAAAAATCGGGTCACTGTTGTTTTCACACTGCATGACTATCTGGGGTAACATTCAGTTGCTGCTGTGTTCACACTGCACGATGGATCGGGGACAGGAGGTTTCACACTGCATGACTTTACAAAAGAAAGAATCGCCGACAACTTCTGCCTGGTCCGCAAACTACGTTTCACTACCAAACAAACGCGAGAAGTGATAGGAAATAACGGAAGATCACGCGTGCGTGAGACCGGAGTTCTCGCGCGACACTGAATTGGTTATTAAAAATGATAGCCTACAAATTGTCTGAGCACTGATTTGTAGCGAAAATGAAAAGAAAAAAAAAACAGTTTATGCAGGAAATGGTTGGGAAGACGAGGGGAGCAAGGACTGTGTTTTGCAAAGAGAGTTGGGGGTTAATAAATAAATAATTTTGCAAATGTCCTGCTGTTGCTTCTGGTCACGCAAATGTTTGTGCTTTGTTTCTGTTTGATATAATTGTAAATATAGGCCTATCTATTAAAATACTACTAAATATTCTAGTAATCGGGCTTAAATCGGGCTTAAAATCATGTAGTGTGAACTAGGCTTTAAGAGTGTTGCATATAATCCCTTCAATGGTTCTCTTAGGTAAGGGAAACCGTTAAGCCTAGTTCACACTACATGATTTTAAGCCCGATTTAAGCCCGATTTGCAAATCGTTGAGCTCGCCGACAGGTCAGGGTGTTATCGCGTGCAAATCGCGGGGGATTAGCGGACGATGGACGCTCGCCAATCTGTTAGTATGAAAGAGCCAACAACGCATCAAAGACGCTCGCTGACGCCTCGCAGACGCGTCGCCGAGCCCAGAAAAATATCTAGCATGCTAGATATCCAGAGCTGTCGCCCGACTCAACCTCAGTGATGTCATGAGCTACAGCCAATCAGAGCAAGGCATTGGTTGCTCCAATCAGAGCAAGGCATGGGTCTTCGTCTTCTTCGCTGGGTATTTGCGCGTGTGCTGTTTCGCGTCATTTCCGGCTCGTTTTATCGCGTAATTTTTTGTGACAAAACGTGGTTTGTAGACAAGATAGAATCGTTGGGTGACAGAGTTGTTGTCAACTCGTGTAGTGCGTTACCTCCTGTTGCGGATCAATCACGTTGTGTCGTGTGGTGTGAACAGCTCAACAACTTGAACACTCCTGATTTCACAGAGAGCAAGTCATGTAGTGTGAACCGCACAGTTCAGCCCGACGTTTTAAAATCATGTAGTGTGAACTAGGCTTTAAGTGTTTCACGACAGCGACCCAGGTTTTGCCGTTATAAAATTCGATTGCTGGCATGGACATGTTATTTGTTAATACAAATAGTGGTACGTTTCCCAGAAAACAGCATAACATGGATAAAGAAAACAAAATAGAAAACCAAATATGAAAGAGAAGGACCAGACGAGATGAAACTCAAATTGATAGTTTACTCAAATATTGAAAATCCTGTCATCATACTCACAATCATGTCGGTTTAAACCCATAAGTCTTTCAGTCGTCTTTAGACACACATAAAGACATGTTTAATGTTCACTCATCATTTCTGTCCATTTATTGAAAGACATAAAAGTAATTCGAATGATTCATGCTGTTTCGAAATCCCAAACGTGCGCGCAAGCGCAAGAACCAATGAGTTTTGCATGTGACGCACGCACGTTTGAGTTTCCGTTATATAAGATGTGCTTTATGTGTTTATATGTAAAAAAATGGCAAAATTTGTATTTGTTTATCATATAAAGCGGCCATATATCAATGAAAGGATTGAACCTGCTCGTTCTGTGTAACACTTAAGGTGAAGTTTTCCAAACCTTAAGTTATACTTAGGAAAATTACGGTTAAGGGGCTTTAAGCAACACTTATTGTTTTTTAAGAGATTATTACTAATAATCGGAAAAATAGATATTTAAGGGAAATTCTTAGGGTGTATGACGTTTCACCTAAAGGTTATTTTTTGCAACACCCTTAAGTTTAAGGGAAACCTAAGGGTGTTCTTAAGGGAAAATTACACTTAAGGTGCTTTATGCAACTGGGCATTGATCTAGAACACCAAAGCAATTCCATAGAAACCACCTAATGTATAACATCCTTCTCATAACACCCTAGTAATGCCATGAAAACCACCTTAAACACCCTAGCAACAACGAGAACACCCTAGCAATACTCTAGCGACCACCCTTGATGCTCTACCAACCACATATATCAGCCTATTCATAAAAACCTAGCAAAGCCCTAGTAACCACCCATAACACCCTAACAATGCCTTAGCAATGCCTTATCTAGAATATTCTAGCAACATCCTAGCCACCATTCATAACACCCTAACCATCACCCTACCCAGAACACCCTAGCAAGGGCCTAGCAACCTTTCTAATGTGAGTTAGTTTTGCATGGCCAAACACATTCTTCTGAAAATATATAAATTTATCTTAGAATTTTAAAAGTTGGCCACATAGTGTACTGTATGTATAAACAGGGCACATCTCCTAGATGAGTCGCACTGTTGTAGAAAATCACTGTAAGCCATCTAGTCCAGATTTATTAACTTCCAAAGCCAATTTTGTCACGACTAGAGCCTGCAGCATGAATAACTCTGAAGCATTAGTTAACAAGTTAGCTTTTCTCCAATCCCGTTCAGCGCTCTCGTCTGCAGTGTGTTCAAAAGTAAGGCATGAGGACCCAATATAACATGTCAGAATCAGAATATAGCTAATGGACTAGATTCTCACAGTCGAGTGGGTAATTGCATGGATAATACAGTTGCGTAGACAGGACTGTTGTTACTGTGTTTACCCTGCTGATGTCTTCTTTAGCTTTCAAAAAGACTCATATGAAAAAAGAAATTGTGAAAAGAAGTGCACTTTAGCATACTTTTAAAACGAGAACTTGCAAGTGAAAAGTGTAAACTGAATGTAATGGTTCGGTTACTTTATTGCATGTTATTTGACCTACTTAAGTAGGATTTAAGTACTGTACATCTTTATATTTCATAATTACTTATATTATCTTTGAAATATAGTTAGTGTACCGCCTAATGTACTGACAAGCATTTATGGTAAATACATGTTTTGTTTTGTTTTTGTAAAAAATATACTTTTAAGATTTTTAGTACACTACAAGTGCACATTTAATACAATTAAATGCACTTATTTTCACAAGGGTCGCTTTAATGGGGAGTGATCACAGAAAGATCTCTGCGCCTGACAAAACATTGGGACAATTTTGTCAACCTGCGATGGGAGAATGGGTTGAGATCTAATATTTCACACCCTGTTGATTCGCATCTGCGTGAGTGACTTGTCTGTGTGTAACACACGTCAGATCTCAAACGTATACTTGAAACTCTCTATTTCCTGTGTTTTTGACAGGAACCACTTGACAACATCAAGAGATGAGACTCAGTGACAGGAGTATATATTAATGTCTATAAACCTGTCAAAAAGGAGCTAATGTCAGCTTTGCTAAAAGGAAATCATATGACAGTTCTCGATTGCACGTCTCAATGCACGTTCATCTCTAAATTACAGCCTATTCCCTCCCGTTTCATCATGGCTATTTAGCTTTTTCTCTTACATTTTTGTTCTATTTCCTGTACGACAGTGTGCTTTAAAGAAAGTATATTAGCTATTACGGGTAAATAAAAACTCAGCTGCCCCTTACTACTCACCAGTGCGGTCAGTCTCGAATTAACCTTTAAGTTTTACACAAACACTAGATTGCTAGTCCGGATTTGAAAATTGTGGAAGTCTACACCTGCAAATGTCACACAGTGCGTTTTCTAGGCTGCGAATGAAGCGATCACCAAGTTCAGTCTCTCGACATGAGCAGTAAAATTTAATGAGTACCAAGAATCAGATATGCTTTGCTCTCTCTCTCTCCGTCTCTTTACAGCCTTCCTTATTTCACACCAATAATCTAAGAGATGCTCTAACATAGACAGAGATCTGTGTTCTCTTGTTGCTGCCGGAAACAGATTTTTCCAGATGTTTATCTCAGAAATTAACTCGTGAGGTCACATTATCTGTTGATTTCCTTTTGCAGGTACTCATCTGATGATCACACTGGCAGACAAAATGTAACACTGTGTCCTAACCAGGCTCGTTTCCATGTGAAAATGATGTGTGACGTCACAATCACCCGGCAATAAGTGGATATTTAATGTATAATATGCGGTTATATGGGTTGCATGAG
This sequence comes from Rhinichthys klamathensis goyatoka, assembly GCF_029890125.1. Taxonomy (NCBI): domain Eukaryota; kingdom Metazoa; phylum Chordata; class Actinopteri; order Cypriniformes; family Leuciscidae; genus Rhinichthys; species Rhinichthys klamathensis. Next base: position 3,806,185 of record NW_026606564.1, on the reverse strand, counting down.
CAAACTTATGAACAACCACATAAAGCAAAGACGATACCGGACACTGAAACAAAGGAAACTGAGAGCTTAAATACAAAGGGAGTAGTCAAAGTAATAAAGAACAGAACTAATTGACTACCGGGAAGACTAATAATGATCAGGAACACAGGCAAAACGGGAACAGGGAAAACAGAACCAAAACACCATGAAACTAAACTGACATAGAACTACATGTTACAATTACATTAGGTAACACTACCAATTTGAATTGCAATAGTACTTTTTCAGTCCAGTCAGGTGTAGTAGAAATAGATCCTTAAGCTAAAAATTGCAGAAGTTTGATTAATTTAATTAATAAAATGATAAAATTGCAGGTTCTGGCTGGCTGGTGGGGGACACATTTTTTAAAGGGATAGTTCACTTTGAAATTAATTTTTGTTATGTTTTAGCTTACCTCAAGGGCATCCAAGATGTAGGTGTCTTTGTTTCCGCAGTTGTTTCAATTTTGATATTTTAAGGTCAAACCGTTCTTGTCTGTCAGTCATATAATGCAGTTCTATGGTCACCACCTCAAAGAGCATACACAGAGAAGTCCAAATTATACATGATTTAATGACTCGTAAATGTAAGTACACATTGATGGCCTAAGACACGAAACGAGCGGTTTGTGTGAGAAAACGAACAGTATTTATATCGTTTTTACCTCTTGTAACCACAGCCACGTCCAAGTGATCTGAGGGCGCGGGCGCTTCGGTCTGCGCAAGCGCCGGAAAGCGCCAGAAGTGATCTCATTGGATCTGACCTGGATCAAGAGCCTCTCTCGATAGGCTGCTGCAGTTGCCGCAGGACAGCCAATAGGCACGCGAGCCGTCTTGCCTATGTCTGCATGCTGCCGCAACACGTTTTACATTAATTCAAAATTAAGGATAATTTTTGGCTTCAATATCTCGTGGAAAAGAAGTTTTCCCCTAGTGTAAGATATTACGCTAGCCTGGTTGCCAGACCGAACCCCGCCCACAACAATTTTTGCTCGGGAAGTTCGGTCTGGACTCGATCCATTGAGGAGTAATTATGATCAGTCAAAAAATGTTCGGACCAATCAAATTGCCAGGGCGGGCTTTATACGATGATTGACAGATGAGGTGCAGTTACGTAATCCTCACGTCACCAAAGAGCGCTTGGGTTGAATTCGTTTACAACAAAGATCTGCCGCTGGAGAATTGAGATTTCACGAGTTCACACTTACAAATAAGTCAGATAGTATAAATGCGTATATGACGTGCTGTCCGAGGAGAGGGCTCCGTGAGCAGTATTCGGCCCGAACCCAGAGTAGGCCTACTCCCCCGTATTCCTGGCTGTGAAAGAACAAGCCAAGAGTGAGGAGTCGGGGTGGTGGAGGGATGCAGAAAAACTGTCGATGAGTGTTAGGTGAGTTAGAGTGAATATGCTTCCTCTCATGCTGATAGGGTAACGTTAGACATGGTATTGTTTGATGACAAGTTGATTGGATTGATTATTTGAACGTGCTCCTCCCGAACTTTGTTTATGAAATAACAATAATCGTGTAGATTCCGCCATCGCGTCTGTTATAGAAGATATCGACAGCGCATTGCTTTTAAAAGAGGAACAGAGAACCGCGATCATTTACTCCGTTGCTCTGATTGGTTGTAGGTCTATCCAATTGAATGCAGAGGCATTTTCTTTCCTGGTTCGGTTGAAACACGCCCCATATTCACAGCCCAATGGAGCAGTATCAGACTCACATTCTTTCTAGAATATGAGTATGACGAAGTCAGGCTAATATTACGCAGTACTCGTTCCCTCTTCTTGAGAGAACCGAGGTTACGTTTTAAGGAATGATTCAGTGACTTGTCACCACCAACAGGCGATTTTAGTTCCAACTTTTTAAAAAAAATTATATTTCTATATGTAAAATAAAATGTTAATAAAATAAGACTCATATCATTATTAATTCAATTGCAATTGCAATTGCTACATGTGCTTGGATCGAGGACCTGCTATCAAGGTTTCTATTTGTATGAATAATTAAGCAACCACTATGGTAGTGCTCTAGTTGAAACCCGTATTGCTTCTAGAATACCAACTTTGAACACGACGTGGAAAGAAAAGTTATATTCTTTTATATTCTTATATATATAAGTTATATTCTAGTTATATTCTTATATATATAAAAGTTATATACTAGTTATATTCTTATATACACTCACCGGCCACTTTATTAGGTACCCCATGCTAGTAACGGGTTGGACCCCCTTTTGCCTTCAGAACTGCCTCAATTCTTCGTGGCATAGATTCAACAAGGTGCTGGAAGCATTCCTCAGGGAGTTTGGTCCATATTGACATGATGGCATCACACAGTTGCCGCAGATTTGTCGGCTGCACATCCATGATGCGAATCTCCCGTTCCACCACATCCCAAAGATGCTCTATTGGGTTGAGATCTGGTGACTGTGGAGGCCATTTTAGTACAGTGAACTCATTGTCATGTTCAAGAAACCAATTTGAAATGATTAGAGCTTTGTGACATGGTGGAAGTAGCCATCAGAGGATGGGTACATGGTGGCCATAAAGGGATGGACATGGTCAGAAACAATGCTCAGGTAGGCCGTGGCATTTAAACGATGCCCAATTGGCACTAAGGGGCCTAAAGTGTGCCAGGAAAACATCCCCCACACCATTACACCACCACCACCAGCCTGCACAGTGGTAACAAGGCATGATGGTTCCATGTTCTCATTCTGTTTACGCCAAATTCTGACTCTAACATCTGAATGTCTCAACAGAAATCGAGACTCATCAGACCAGGCAACATTTTTCCAGTCTTCAACTGTTCAATTTTGGTGAGCTCTTGCAAATTGTAGCCTCTTTTTCCTATTTGTAGTGGAGATGAGTGGTACCCGGTGGAGTCTTCTGCTGTTGTAGCCCATCCGCCTCAAGGTTGTGCGTGTTGTGGCTTCACAAATGCTTTGCTGCATACCTCGGTTGTAACGAGTGGTTATTTCAGTCACTGTTGCCCTTCTATCAGCTCGAACCAGTCTGGCCATTCTCCTCTGACCTCTGGCATCAACAAGGCATTTCCGCCCACAGAACTGCCGCTCACTGGATGTTTTTTCTTTTTCGGACCATTCTCTGTAAACCCTAGAGATGGTTGTGCGTGAAAATCCCAGTAGATTAGCAGTTTCTGAAATACTCAGACCAGCCCTTCTGGCACCAACAATCATGCCATGTTCAAAGTCACTCAAATCAACTTTCTTCCCCATACTGATGCTCGGTTTGAACTGCAGGAGATTGTCTTGACCATGTCTACATGCCTAAATGCACTGAGTTGCCGCCATGTGATTGGCTGCTTAGAAATTAAGTGTTAACGAGCAGTTGGACAGGTGTACCTAATAAAGTGGCCGGTGAGTGTATATAAGTTTGATATGTAAATCGCAGGAATAAACAAGAAACATTAATTGTAGGATTATTTGAATAATTCATTTTAAATTAAAACCATTCATTGTTAATGAAATGTTAATGTCCAGGTGTAAACTAATCTGTACTTAATCTTTGTTACAGAAAGCCATTTTTTAAGACACGACTAACTATTCTAGATTAAGGCCTATTCCTGGCTTAATGTAAACCCTGTCCGGGAAACATCCGCCCCAAACTGTATGATTAAATACAGACTAAATGCCATAAGATTCAACATCTGTCACCACTGCATGCAAAGATGGATTTTGTTAATACTTATCTTATTTGATTGGGAAAAGTGTCTTGTGATTGCAATGGTCAAAACTTGATTCAATCTAACACAAAAGATGATGCCCTGGAAATCAGTTTAAGGGGGAAAGTATCACCTCTTTATGGAAGAGCTCATTTCCGTCACTGGCATTTTTACATGATACAAGCTCATATATGGCACATTCCTGTATATTACCAAAGTAAATGTTAAGTGCTGGCTGGCTTTACCGATCCTTTAATTAGTGTACTTCCTGTCTGCTGGCTGTCACGGTTCAATGGGGACCCAGATTCAGGCACAGATTCCCCTGTGAGCATCCTTATTCTCTCTATCGCTGCCTTTTCCTGGAGGTGCCGGAACAGTCAGTGAGAGAATTTATGAGTGAAAGCATGCCAAAAAAAAATCTTGCATTTTGTGTGATAGGCTGCACCTTGCAAGCCTTCTGGCGAGCAGACAGCAGTCGCCAGCACAACAGCCATCATTCAGCAGTCTTTCAGCTTTTCTCAACACTTTATTGCACAACATGTTTGATCCAATAGGCTACATGTACTTCATGTAATATTGTCTAAAATAGTTGAATTCATAACCACTTGAGTAAAATGTCAAAAATGTAATATGACAGATTAAACCAAATACATTACAGTAGGTTACACTTTGACACTGTCACATGGCATAGATAGATAGATAGATAGATAGATAGATAGATAGATAGATAGATAGATAGATAGATAGATAGATAGATAGATAGATAGATAGATAGATTGTCTATTGTAACGATTAAGTAACGATTGAAATTGTTACTTTTTAAGTTAAACTCAAATGGGAAAAATATTCCATCCTTAGAATTATGGTTAAACGGATATTTTAATCAAAAATGAAAATTCAATTATTATTTATTTATTTATTTACTCACACCCATGCTGTCCCAAACCTGAATGACTTTCATTGTTCAGTGGGACACAAATGAAGATCTTTAAAAAAAAAATCAATCCAAACAGCATTGGACCTTTATTGTATAGGCATTCAAAATGTCAAAATATATTCTTTCTTTTTTTATCCACAAAAGAAAGGGGGTAATGACAAAATCATTTTTGGATTAAATATAATGTTAAGGTACCAACTGCCAAAAAGGCATAACAAAATAACTTAGCAATATACATTGACAAAAAAAAAAAAAAAAAAAAAATGTGTTTCATTTGATTCTGATGGCTAAAAAACTTTGAGGGATCCTTATGGAACAAACATGGAGGCTGTGAGATTAGTTTAGATTGAATGAAAGCATAGAATACAATGAAGCCAGATCAGAGAAGACTGAAACACATTTACCAATGCAGGAGATGATATGAATAACAATGAGTCTTTTTATTATTATTGTGTGTTTGTGGGATGGAGAAAGGTTTGAACAGGCTCTAGACTATGTGTTGTGTGACAGTGTGTTCGGTGACCAGGCAACCAATAACGGTGTCACCACAGCTAACCTCAGTAACTGAATTAGCTTTGACTCTCACAGAATAGAGATGAGCAGCAGCAATGAAGGGATTTAAAACCCAATTATGAGATGAGCACAGAATGAGAGGGGATCAGACCACAGCTTAAACAGGGATCATTATAGGATTACCAAATATCTACACAGTGAGCAAACCTGAGAGACACTGTCTCCCCAGCCTTTTCAAATGTCAGCTAAATATTATTCCTGTATGTCAGTCCTGGAGAAGGTGGCATGAGCTGACTCAGCCATATCCATATATGTGCTGAGCATTACAAAAGAGTGACTATTCAGTAAAAAGGCTGTCATATCTATCATAATGTTATAGGGATACTTGTAACAAGTCATCCACTGAGAGGCAGGTTGAACAAACTCATGTGCAGTGAACAAATACATAACTAACAAAACAAAATGATGATTGTTCATGGCATAAACAAATGCACCACATAAACTTCAAAATAAAAGACATGAAACCATGAACTGAGACAAAAACCTAACCAGACATGACATTATCCCCCTTCAAAGGAAACAGCCAATTATAACAAAACAGTTCTGGAGGGTGGAGGAGAAGGGGGAGGTATGGAGGTTCAGGCCCATGAAGAGGAAGGGGGGTCAGGATTATGGCATGGTGGTGGACCTGGACCATGATGCAGGGAACAAGACCATGGATCCTGGAGCAGAGGCGGGCCTGGACGTGGTGAAGCTAGTGCAGATGGAGAGCACCAGGGTGGAGCCGGCAGATGACCACCCTCGGCAAAGCGTAAGACCGTGTCCATGTTCATTACAGGGAACACAGAAAGTTCAAGGATGGCCTCCATGCCATGACATGGAGACACAGAAACTTCGTAGATAGCCTCAGTGGCTGAGACAGCCTCCGTACCCTCGCCTCGGGTGAAGTGTGTATGGCCCAGACACACAAAATGGTGGCTACCAACACTGGGAGCGCTGAGGACAAGGGAAATAACTCCGGGATCACCGGGCTAAAGAATGCTGGGACCACCGGCCTAGAGAGAGCTGAGGCCACCGGACTTGAGAGTGCTGAGACCACCAGAATTAGGAGCACTGGCTCATGGGCTGTGGCGGGCATGAGACTGGCCTCCCTGGTCAGGAGCGGGCTATCCCCTCCGAAATTTCCTTGGGAGTCAAGGCAGGGGTTAAGGGAGGAGAAGTCTCTGGTGTGGCGGCCATGAGATGAGGAGTTTCTGGCATGGTGGCCATGACGTGACAAGGCTCTGGAGTGATGGCCATGATGTGACGAGGCTGCCACAAATCAATTTGAGACTAATCAAATGCAAAATAAACAAAGACTTGACTTGACTAGAACCATGAAATAAACTCATCAGCAGCTTTCACACAAACAAAGCTAGACACCAGATAATGAGAACCAGGCCCGGCGTCAAGGGGGGGCTTGGGGGGGCTTAGCCCCCACTATGATGATCTCAAGCCCCCCTAGCGGTGATCTGAATAATGATTATGTGACTGAGTATTCGTGCAGGGTTTTTCTAAACGCTTATGAATAAGATAACAATAAACGATAACCGTCTGAACTGCTCTCGACTTTACCCCTTTTGTACACTGCACACGTCTGCAGCGCATTACGGCCCTGACAAGATTTTTTATTACTTCCTCCACACGGTGCCAACTCACACCAGGAGCATTTCAGAAGCAAAGCGACTGGATGCGCTAGACCATGTGATTTGCCTGTCCGATGTGGTTTTTCTTGATTTTTGGGTTTCTACCTTACAGTCTATGGTTTCTTCCAAGGATATATTGGTGTGCAATACAATTGGGAGTCCTTACCTTACAGGGTGTTTATTTTTTTTAAAAATTTACTTTTATTTTGTATTTACGGTGCGGCTTGGATGCGGCGTCCGTCGAAAATAGACTTAGCACCTATATTTAGTGAAGCGGTGCGGAGAGCCTCTTCTGGGATGCTTCTGAAATGCCGCATCGTGGTTGGTGTAAACACAAGCATTGACTAGAGTGGGCGTGATGAGCTCCGGTAGCCATGTCGCAGCCGTAGCGCAACGCAGACTAGTGTTAAATTTAACACTAAATAATTCTCATTTTTTTCAATATGGGGCACAAGAGAAACTGTTGCAAAACATTAAACTTTAATATATCAATAAAATATAAATTTAAGTTACTGTTAATTCAAGTGTGCAACTAGTGAAAATAAAAAACATATATATAGTTATTAGGAAAAAATACCATAGTAAAATTATGAAAAACAAAATGTGTGTAAATGTGTGGAGACAAACAGTAAAAACACTATATGAAACAGGTGTTACATGGGGCCAAATGTGTTACCAAGAGCCCTGTGCACACATACTCGTTTTATAGAAATTAGAGCAACAGAAAATTTGTATTAATTATTAGTTTTGCATGATTAATTTAATATTATATATATATTATTTTTACCTAGTGTAGCCCTCTACAGAGTCACATGTCCACATTCAAGAATTTCAAAATAAGAAGCAATGTTCTTATGAAATGCAGTGGAATAAAAAGTACATTATCCCTTGGAATGCAGTGAAGTAAACTTAAACATTTCAGAAAATAAAAGTACTCTAAGTACAGATACTTGAAAAATGTAAATAACTTTGCTAAAGACCACAACTGCTTGCCCTCACATTTTGGTAAATCTTTATGACTTTCTTTCCTTTGTCCGTACAGTGAAAACCAATGGGGTCCAAACCAACACTGGAGACATTTTTCCAAATATCTTCTTTCGTGTGCCATTTTGGACTGGTTTTAGCTCATTAAATACTAATTCTACTACTGTTACTTTTTTAAACAACAACTTCTGATTTCCGACTGGCAGACCGAATTTTTTAGACTTACTGTACATAGAGGGTGAGACACAAGCCATAGAGACTTATTCTTTTGGAGAGCAGAGTTTTTCGGTTGACTTTGTTTGTTGTTTTAGTGGCCTTTACTGTCAAATTAATAAAATACTATGTGCTTATAAGGTTTTTCTTTCTTTTGGGCACTAAAGGGCCTTTGCTAATGTGGCGTTACAAGCTCGAGGTTGTTTCAACAAGCTGTTTTCTGAGCGCAGTTGGCATGTAGTAGCACAGAGTTTTAACTGAGGGCGAAATAATAACGCTCTGCACTGACAGGAATTAGCAAGACCTCAGCTCTGTTTACATAAAAAAAAGACTAGTTCAAAATAAAAATTCTGTCATGTTGTCCCAGATCTCTGTAAAAATTCATACATGTTTGGAACGACATGAGGGTGAGTAAATACAGAATTTTCATGTTTGGGGGGAATTATTCTTTACAATAGTTGGCTCTAACAATAGGTGACATTTACAGAAGCATGAAAATGACCGACTGGAATGAATGATGGAAACAAGTGGAAACTAGAAAAATTAAAAACAGAACACTATTCATAGATTTTGAAGATTAGCAGAAAGGTAAATCCGCAGAAAGACAAGTGAGAAGCGTGGTACAGGAGCATCTCTCAGAGGGTTATGATCACAGTTAGATTGGCAGTCTGTCTTGTGTATTAGCCTACACATCGGGAGGTATAATTGACGGGGGCTCTGAGGGTTCTTCTAGGTGTAATACCCTTTAAAACAAAACGTCAGACATTTTCTGGTAACCCTAAGGGACAACGCCATGTTTATCTTCAGTTCACGCCACAGTGTCGCACGAGACCTCACCCGGTTTCTTTTGATTTAGCTTGCACTGCTTTATGAATTGATTCAGGGATGAAACGTATGTGCTTCAAAGGAATCCAGAACATTTGACCTTTTATATACAGTTTGTATAAAGACCTTTCGTATAAAGAGTTCACATGCTCAATGACACAAATGTGAAAAGTGACCTAGAAATAGTGCAGAATATCAAATATATCTGAATTATTTTATAAGCCATATAAAACACTTGTAATGTAAATCTACAATTTTGTTAATTTCCACATTTAATTTGGATCATTCTTTGCTTTGGTTGCATGGAAAAGAACAGCCTAGATATTCTGCTAACCAGGTTCCATGGAAGCATCCCACAAAACACACAGTTTACCTGAAAAACCAACATAGCTGTCATTTAGCATAGCAAATTTTTTTACGTATTATAATTTAAATTATAATTCATATATTTACACATTTCATTAAGTGTAAAGTGTTTTTATTTAAAAAACCAACAACGATTGACCAATTTTCCCACCTTAGTTATCAAATCAGTTGACCTTTACTGATGATGTGACCTCCGGTATATCCAGATCTGTCCGTTTTTAAAGATAAGTTTGGAGTGAATGGCAGGAACAGATTCTAGTTTAAATAGCAAAAATATATTTCAGTGTCTTAGCTTTCACTGATATTTTGCCTGCCATGCTTCTGTTGAGATAATCATCATGCTTGTCTTTTTTGTGACAAGCTTTTAGGCATTTATGAACTGACATTTGTAGTCCTTTTTTTCCCCCTCCAGTGACTAATTAAGAACACATTCCCAAAAGGCTTCCCAGCAGGCAACTGGTTGAGAGTATGGCAGTTGTTACGGAACAGGGACCCGGAGACAGAAAAGCAGGTGAAAGATTTTATTTAGCAGCAGTGGGCAGACAAACAGGTAAATGGCAAACACAAGGTAGAGGAGAGCACAGGACACAGACGCTGGAGAGGATCGATGGGGATGAACACTGGAGGAATCGCTGCGGTAGGTATGGAAATCGCTGCGGTAGGTATGAGAATCGCTGCGGTAGGTATGCCTCCCATACCCCCCGTGTGTAGAGCTAATTCCTCCTCCGTGTACTCGGGTTCAAACAGATATGGCTCTGGGTCTGCTACAAAGAAGTCATAATCATCTACAAAGTCCGCCATTGCAAATGATCTGCAGTTTGCTAATAGCACAGGTAGTAAAGTCACGTTGGTTGTATTGACGGAAATAAGAGGGAGGGGGAGAGGAAGGGGGAGCCGATAAGAGGACTTTTCACGAGTGATGATATTATTGCGCAAAGTCGAAGTGCTCAAAAGCATTTGCAATGGTATTCCGCCATACAATATAGTCATCAATTTTAAACGCTTAGAAAAACACAACGTTTTATTTTGTGTCACCAGCCTAGGTCGAGTTACACTACTCGAGTAACTGTGTTTAAATAGGGAAAACGAGGAAGTGTTTGGTCGCTTCTCTTTTTGGCCCATATTTAATGCAATGGGCTAAGCTAAGTGCTAACATAGTTTTGTGGCAATACAGAGCGATATAGTGCACGCACTGAGACGAGAGAGGTATGTATCAACTCGTCTTAGTTAAGGGAATAACATAGTTTAATATGAAAAACCGGTGGAGTATCCCTTTAAGGAACACGTGGTGGCAGCAGCTGGTAATTGCTGGAAGAGTGGATCGTCCAAACCGCTTCAAAAGATGGTCTTAAGGGTCCCATCATTCCATGTCACCCGAGATGCAAGGTTGAGGAATTCCTCGATATAGTCCTCGATCGGGCGGTGATTCTGGGTGATGGTGAGGAGTAGGTCGGTGGAATCTAGTGGGTCGAGGAGGATGCCCATCGTGCAGCAATCTGTCTAGGTCCAGTCTTCTGTTACGGAAGAGGGACCCTGAGACAGAAGAGCGGTGAAAGAGTTTATTTAGCAGCATTGGGCAGACAAACAGGTAAATGGCAAACACAAGGTAGAGGAGAGCACAGGACAGAGCACTGGAGGAATCGCTGGAGAGGACACAGGAGATCACACAGGTAAAGACATGGGAGTTATGGGTTCAAATATCTGCCTTTTGAGGTGTGGTAGATTTTTCCCCTACGCACCTGACTTAGGTTGAAACTGGTGTCCTTGACACCTGAAAATTTTATACTCAGTTGAGTTACCTCTGAACGCGCGAGTTGACACAATCTAACCCCACCAAACAGTATCACAAAGAGTCGAACGACGTCTCGCCCCTTATTGAACACTATCACTTGGGAATAAGGTCTCTAGTGTTCCTAACACGCTCCACACTATCACTTGGTAGTAAGGTCTCTAGTGTTTCGCTAAATAACTCGTTCCACTAACTAGCTTTCTTCCTGCACAGGAATAATCGACAAACAGATTCAGCAAATGTCCTCTAAATGCTTTAATCACGGCCGGGAGTTCTCGACATTTCCTCAGAGAACTTCCCCCAAGAAGAAGCATTAAGCATGGCCGGAGGACCTCAGTCAAATCCCATTGAGAACCCCCCCCCCCCCCCCCCCCCCCCAGTAAAACACAAATACAACAGTTTTATAGAATAAGGAGGTATGGCAAAAAATGACATTAAACATTACTTAATTTGATTGGTCCTTCATAGACTAGCCCTCTTGTTACTATAACCAAACTCTGTTTTTGGTTTAGAGTTTAGACATCTGTCTAGTCTTATTTCCCATATTTGTTATTTACACACACTCACACACACACACACACACACACACACGCACACGCACACGCACACACACACACACACACACACTCACTCAAAGTCATAAGTTTTCCCTTGGTTTCGAACAGTACATTCTGTTCAAATGTTAGATGTTAAATAAGGTAAGGCGGTTGGTTAATTAACCGATGGTTGGTTAACTAACCATGTTAAGTTGGTTAACTTAACATGGTTAGTTTAATATATAGTTAAAAATGTCCACCACATTCCATCATTTTGTTAAGACTTATTGCACATAAACTGCTGCCAGTTTGGCACATAGACAAAAGATAAAGTCCAAGGTTTTAGTTAAAGCATTCAGTGTATTGTTTTTTAAATATTCCCAGGCTTCAATTAGTTGAATGACAAGCAGAGAAACCCTCAATTAACGTTAAAATGATTTAACGCAATTAATGCTGCATCTGTTTTTTTGTCATCCTTTGGCTAGCGTTACATTATATGATCACGCTCTTATTCATGCCAATGCTTTTAAACCATTCAAGCGTGACAAAACAAAAGAGGTGGCTATGAATGTCCTGACGCACATGCACGCGGGTTTATGTGAGGATTGTTTTAAATTCACTTAAATGAAAAATTTTGATTTATAAATTAAGTATTTTTTGCAGCCTAATACATTTAAAAAAAAGATATAGCTTTCAATTACACTCTAATGTTGTTTGGCTATAATTAATGTTTTAAATTGAAAAAAAAACTAAACAATAAATTTCATTGAGACATCAGTAGCTGTATATAAGCAGTATATAAACATATCAAAACATTACTGTTGTTTAAACGGCTGATATGTGGATATTGTGGAAATGTATATTGAACATCAGTTGTGTTATCAACTGTTTAAATGTGTCAGTAACCATAACAACCGACCAGATTTCTTTTCAACTGAACAATATTGTTGTGCACAATAAAGCCTTCAATGTTAAATAAGACTGTGAGATTTCTGTAAAGTCTCAGTCATACAAAATACTGAGAATTTCCTGTGGTTTCATGTGTGACCGTTACGACTAAGACACTTGATGTATGCTTATTTGCCTCTCATGCGTTAGACGTATGAGAGCAGAGTGGCACTTAATAGCTACATCTTCACAGATCACTACAGCCATTCACTTTGAACTTGACTGCCAGAAGGTGAATAAGCCCATGAATATCAACATGAACTGAGACATTACTAGTTAAGAGACACTCACCTCCTTTGTTCCGTCTCTGTAGATCTGTACTCCAGACCTGGTGGTGTTTCTGGCCTGCTCTAACCAGCGTCTGAAGGAGCGTCTGGAGAAGCGCGAGGAGCAGCAGGGTCGCCCAGATGACAACCCTAAAGCTATCGATCGACGCTTGACTAATTTCAAACAGAATGCCATCCCCCTGGTCAAATACTTCCAAGAAAAAGGCCTCATCATCACAGTAAGGAATATTTTTGAGCATATTACTCGAAAGTTAATAAGACTCAAATGGGAGACTTGGAATTGGATAGGACTTTTTAATCGAGTAATATAGTGACAGAATTTAAGGGTTCCCTTGAGAAAAAGAAGTACAATTTAGCATACTTTTAAAAAGAGTACTCATTACAGAAATAATATACTTTAAAAGATTATTCTCCAGTGCAAACTGAACGTAATGTTTTAGTACACATATTACAATACATTATAGTTTAAAGTCACACTAAATTCAGTTCATTTAAAAGTAAAGTGTAGCCTACTGTGAATGTACTGGCAATCAGTTATGCTAAACTAAAATATATTTCAATGCCATTTCTATGGAAATTTGTATGACACATTTGTAAAGATGTTGCAATTTAGTACATTTAAAATATATTAACTTTACATGTAATATCAAACAACTCACTGCAGTTAAAATTATTATCAAGTACTTTACATATGCTTTAGTATGTTAGTCAACACATCAAAATAAGTGTACTTCTTTATAGCATGACAAAATATTATTAAAACATTATGATTTAAAATGTTTAAAAAAATACAGTAAAACTTTAATTTGACTTTTGCAAAGTGCACTTTTTTAAAAGTGTACTTATAGGTGTTAAACAGTCATGAAAGTATCCTCCATTTAAGTACACTTAAGTAGCCTTTTAATTCATTAATATTATATTAACTCCAAGTACATGTATTAAGCACACTTATAGTTCGCACAAAAAATCTGTCATTTGTTTGCCCTCATGTTGCTCCAAAGCCATAAGACTTTTGTTCATCTTTGAAAATCAAATGAAGATATTTTTAATTTTGTCCCTCCATTCAAAGTCCATTCCTTAAAAACCATAAACGTTCATTCTTAAAAAAGTTCATAATGACACCGTAAAAGTAATCCATATTAATTAAATTAAATCCAAGTCTCTTGAAGTGACATGATCGCTTTATATGATGAATATTTTTAATTTAGGCTTTTATGCACACACAAACATTGATCAGTCTTATTAACTTAGAAATATTGTTCATGAAATGACATAAGTGGATAATTTCAGGCTATGGTGTTGATAATGTCGTGTGGATCATGTGCATTTAACTTGCAATTTAGTGTAGATAATGGCATGCATCATGTGGATTATGTGGATTTATCTTGCATATTAAACTGGTATCATTTGACATCTATAATACACCTGCACACATTTCAAGATTGATTTCTGGCAAACCCAGCAGCATATAGACCACCACATCATCCCAGTGCTGTCATATTCATTAAGACATGCTCTTTATCACTCTAAGTAATTATTACAGACAAATAGGGTGATCTGGGACTGGGCAGAAATTAAAGGCAGTTAGATCTAGCATGTGTCAGGATCCCAATGGAGTCACTTATTTAACAAGCTGGAGCTCTTTTTTTCAGTTACTAAACAAAGGTGATGAGGATGCGTTATTAGAAATGGGTTAAATGTTTTTAATCAGGACTTCAACCTGAAATTTTCAGGAAACATATAAGATTTAGGAGACGTTTATAAAAATGGGAATTGAGCGAGGGAATTGAGAAAGGAGAAATGCAATAAACTTTAAATCAAAGTTTCGTTCCGAGAGTTCATTTGGGAAATACCAAATGTGTCACTTCGTACTTTATTATTTTCTGTCTTAAAATGGCTGCATGGTAAATGTTCTTGCTCAAAATTGTATTGAAGCTAAAACATGTAAACCAAAATATTCTGTTACTACATGGATTTTTTTTTAATCTTTAACAGACATTTAGAAAAATAGACATTTACTATTTTTGAAAGGAGCATAACTTTTTGAGGGATAGTGAAAAGCAAAATTATTCCCTTTTGAGTGAACTTGCAGTGCATCAAAGAAGACACAATAGGAGAATGCCTCTGTATAATTGCGTCTGAAGGACAGTATGTGTGAAACTAGTCCAATCTTGACATAGCATGTGACGGTTATATGGTGGCAGGTCAGGCTGGAGCATGCCTGCACACTATGGCCATCATGCAGACATACCAAGCTGACCTGCTTAGAATTAGATAGCTGGTTGAGGGTGGAAAAGTGAGTGCTTCACTGTTTAAGTTCGCTGAATTCGGTGTTGCCGCGGTCATTCCCTGTGTGCTCCGGCACTGGTGATGGGTCCCATTTCTGAAAGAGCAACACGGGTGTGTTTGCGTCTTTTTCAAGATGCCATTCCATCCGTGCGTTTCTGGGTGCGGTAGGGTTCTGTCCCCCTCTGAGGGTCACAAGAGTTGTATCACGTGTTAGGGCTTAAAGCAGAGGCAGCTCTTGTGGATAAGTCATGTTCCCATTGCGGGAATATGACTGTCTCGGTGTTGAGGTCGAGACTCGCCCTCGTTCGCGAAGGTGGAGTCCCCATCCTTAGGCTCCGCTCTAGTGTCTCTTCTGTGCTACCTTCCCACAAGAGGCCTGGAGTGCCGTCTGGGCTGGGTGACCTGAGGATTACAGTGAGGGGTAATCCGCCCGGCAAAGCCCCGTGGATCGCTCACTCCTCTCTTACACCGCAGCCAGTGGAGCTCCCCGATGAGCATGCTGGTCCCTCTGGGTTGTACCGACCAGCCGCCGTCTTGTTCGGGGCCCCTCCAGAGGACAGGATGTCCATCGCAGCATCGGAAGGGGAGCTGGGCACTGGAGATGATGACTCGGCTGCACTGCCTCCCTCTGGGAAACCAGTGTTGTCCAGCCGGATCCAGAGATGGCAGCTATGCTCAAAAAGGCCGGCGAGGGTCGGTAGGGCTCGAGTCGAACCCCCCACCGTGTCCCGAACTGTCTCGGTTGGATGATTGGTTTCTCGGACCGGGTCGGTCTGGTTCTCAGCCCGCTGCTCCGGTACCTTTCTTTCCTGAAGTGCATGAGGATTTGACAAGGGCATGGATGGCACCTTTCTCTGCCAGAAATCGCCTAAATAGTTCCTCCCCCCTCACTACCCTTGATGGGGGAGCGGTGAAGGGTTACGAGGCTATCCCTCCAGTGGAGCAGTCTGTTGCGATGCAGCTGTGTCCAGCGACTGCTACCTCATGGAAGTTTTTAAGTTTTTGTCCATTCTCACGGGCAAGGCTTACAAAGCCTGTGGGCAAGCCGCTTCCTCTCTGCGTGCCATGACGTTGCTTCAGGTCCACCAGGCCCAGGCATTCATGAACATGCACGAGGGTAGCCCAGACCATGAGCTCATGGATGAGCTCCACACTGCAACTGACCTCGCCCTCCGGGGCATGATGTCCACCCTTGTAGTCCAGGAGTGTCATCTCTGGCTCAACCTGGTGGATATGAGAGAAGCGGACAAGGTTCGATTCCTGGACTCTCCATTTTCTCAGGTTGGGCTGTTCAGTGACGCAGTAGAGAACTTTGCCCAGCAGTTCTCTGCCGCCCAGAAGCAGATGGAGGCCATCCGGCACATCCTGCCCCGACGGCCTCCTGCTGTCTTCACCCGTCCGTTGGTGGCAGATCCTCCGCCTACTCGTTGCCGAGGGCGCCCACCTGCCGCCACCTCCGCTCCCGCTGGACCGTCGCAGCAGCGTCCACCCAGGTCTCAGCGCGGAGCCGGCCGCAGAAGGGGTGCCCCGCCCAGTGATGGAGGGATGCTCTTGGAGATGGTCAACAACCCATACCTTCACCTGTAGTAGGACTGGGTGAAGTTTTTGTTTTTTGTGTGTGTCTGTTCCGCCACTGGTTCCCAAAAAAGCGGAGCCAGTGGCATCCACATATTCAAAGAAAGATCCATTTCTCACTTCCTGGGCCCCAAGAGACCCAGCAGACCTACTTCGGGCCGCCTCTCGAGCTGGGTCCCTGTTCTCACCCTCGCTGCCCCACCTCAGGTACGTCTGTGGTCTCCCTGGCCCCTGGCATGGTGTGTGTAAGCCTAAAAGTGCGTCCAACCGGTCCACCTGGCCCCGATCTGACCAGCAGACTTGGCTTGCGATTCATTTTGCTTGGCTTCCGCCCTGGCTCAGTAATATTCATCACACCTAGGTGTTGAGCGTTTCTCCTGTCCTGTGTGCGTACACCGCAGTCCTACTGGCGAAGTATGCGATGTAGCCTCTTCCTCCAGCCGATATGAAGACCGGTTTCTATAAACCTGTACTTCATTGTACCCTAGATATGTGGTACGTTGAACCTTGGACCTATCTTGGACCTGTGTCAATTGAAACAGGCCCTTTTTTGAAAGCCTCTGTTCAAGTTGCTAACACGGAGATGTACAACCCGAATTCCAGAAAAGTTGGGACGTTTTTTAAATTTGAATAAAATGAAAACTATAAGACTTTCAAATCACATGAGCCAATATTTTATTCACAATAGAACATAGATAACATAACAAATGTTTAAACTGAGAAATTTGACACTTTTATCCAATAAATGAGCCCATTTCAAATTTGATGCCTGCTACAGGTCTCAAAATAGTTGGGACGGGGGCACGTTTACCATGGTGTAACATCTCCTCTTCTTTTCAAAACAGTTTGAAGACGTCTGGGCATCGGGTTTATGAGTGTCTGGAGTTTTGGTGTTGGAATTTGGTCCCATTCTTGCCTTATATAGGTTTCCAGCTGCTGAAGTGTTCGTGGTCGTCTTTGACGCATTTTTCGTTTAATGATGCGCCAAATGTTCTCTATAGGTGAAAGATCTGAACTGCAGGCAGGCCAATTCAACACCCGGACTCTTCTACGATGTAGCCATGCAGTTGTAATAGCTGCAGTATGTGGTTTTGCATTGTCCTGCTGAAATACACAAGGCCTTCCCTGAAATAGACGTCGTCTGGAGGGGAGCATATGTTGCTCTAAAACCTTTATATAGCTTTCAGCATTCATAGTGCCTTCCAAAACATGCAAGCTGCCCATACCGTATGCACTTATGCACCCCCATACCATCAGAGATGCTGGCTTTTGAACTGAACGCTGATAACACGATGGAAGGTCTCCCTCTTCTTTTGCCCGGGGGACACGGCGTCCGTGATTTCCAACAAGAATGTCAAATTTGGACTCGTCGGACCATAGAATACTTTTCCACTTTGAAATAGTCCGTTTTAAATGAGCCGTGGCCCACAGGACACGGCGGCACTTCTGGACCATGTTCACATATGGCTTCCTTTTTGCATGATAGAGCTTTAGTTGGCATCTGGAGATGGCACAGCGGATTATGTTTACCGACAGTGGTTTCTGGAAGTGTTCCTGGGCCCATTTAGTAATGTCATTCACACAATCATGCCGATGAGTGATGCAGTGTCGTCTGAGGGCCCGAAGACCACGGGCATCCAATAAAGGTCTTTGTCCTTGTCCCTTACGCACAGAGATTTCTCCAGTTTCTCTGAATCTTTTGATGATGTTGTGCACTGAAGATGATGAGATTTGCAAAGCCTTTGCAATTTGACGTTGAGGAACATTGTTTTTAAAGTGTTCCACAATCTTTTTACGCACTCTTTCACCGATTGAAGAGCCTCTGCCCATCTTTACTTCTGAGAGACTCTACCTCTCTAAAACATCCCTTTTATAGCTAATCATGTTACAGACCTGATATAAATGAACTTAATTAGTTGCTAGATGTTCTCCCACCTGAATCCTTTCTAAATTTCTTGCTTTTTCAACCATTTGTTGCCCCCGTCCCAACTATTTTGAGACCTGTAGCAGGCATCAAATTTGAAATGAGCTCATTTAGTGGATAAAAGTGTAAAATTTCTTCGTTTAAACATTTGTTATGTTATCTATGTTCTATTGTGAATAAAATATTGGCTCATGTGATTTGAAAGTCTTATAGTTTTCATTTTATTCAAATTTAAAAAACGTCCCAACTTTTCCGGAATTCGGGTTGTATTTCCAAATCCTCTGTCCCCAAGGTTGGTCTGCAGCGTTCAACCTAAAGGACAGTACTTCAGATCTCTATCCTTCCACTCCACAGGCCATCCTGTGTTCTTGCGTTCGAAGGTGCGAAGTATCAGTACGAAGTCCTACACTTCGAGTGCTACATAGCCAGTTGGGTCTTCAAAGTCAACTGGGAAAGAGTAAACTTGCCCACAGGTTGAGGATCTCTTTCTACTTTGGAGGGTAACTTGGACCAACGCATCTCTTAACAAGAGTATGTGTCAGGTCAGTGTTCTTAAAGAAGTGAGGAAGGGTCCCACTGAAACTTATTCAGAGGCTCCTGGGGCATATGGCAGATGCAGCCGCAAGGCTTTCTCCATATGAAGACCGTTTGAGCACTGGCTTCTCGGCCGGGTCCCTAGGTGGCCATGGCAGAGCGGCACGCCCTGTGTAACAATTACCCTAGCCTGCCGCCAAACCCTCAGCCCGTAAACAGACCTTTTGTTTCTCCGGGCAACTAGTGTCCACCATTACCGGCTGAGGGGCCACGACAAAGGGCATGCAGTAACAGAGGTCTGGGCGCCCTTTGACTGCATTGGTTTCAAGTACCTCAAGTTGCTCAGTTCACCTCGCTTTGAGACACCGCTGCTCAGCGAGCTTGTACCGGTCTGAAAAGACAGCATTGCGACCATTGAGTTACACTCCCCTCGAAACTAATCCAACTCGCCCGCCACCTCCTCCTTGGAGTCAGAAGCTTCTGAGATCGCTTCATTCCACGGATTACTGCTGGCCTGCTCAATCGTGCCACTTACAAGCCTTACGACAGCTGTGGCCCAGGGAGAGTGGAGACTCCACCCCCAGGCGGTCCAGCAGTTTGGGACCACTTCGAGGCCGCATTGCTACATCTGTTGCCCCTCCGGACTCGTCCCTCCACCAGTTGATCTTTCTCCTGTCTGAGTGAACATTCCTAGACACAGAAAAGATTCTGGCCATAGCTGACCCCGGGGCCCTCACAGAAATGTGTTTCCCAGTGAGCACAAGGCACCGCGTTCGGACCCTGGAGAGCTCCGGATCTGGTTCTAAAAAAGAACGGGACGAGGAGGTTCTGGTTACTACCGCAAGAATTATTATGCCGTAGAGACCATCACTCCTGTGAGCACCCTCTCAAAAATGAGGCTTGCCCCCCCTTAGAAGTGGAACCTATTCGTTGAACAGAATCTTCTCTCCGTGAGGAGATTCCGAATGTATTCGATCACTTCAGTGTTTTCTTCCAGCTAGATGGGTTGGAGTGAGGCTGTCTCTTCCACCCTCAAAATGTATGTTGCCTCTGTATTGACGCACATCATGATGCAGTAGGGTGCAAATCTTTGGGAAGCACAATTTGATCGTCAGGTTCCTGAGGGGAGCAATGTGTCCTGGGAATATTTACCCAAGTTTCCTACCTCTCTTACGGGACCAGGTGGTGAGCCTGCAAGCGCTGACCTGGAGGAAGCAGACCCAGCCCTGGCTTTTCTCTGTTCCGTCCGCTCGGTTATATGCGGTTATATGTGCACAGAATGCAAAGCCTGGACCTCAGACCAGCTCTTGTCTGTTATGGAGACCAGCAGAAAGGAAGGCTGTTTCCAAGCTGAGGTTGGCCCACTGTTATAGTGGTTGCCTTCACCTTGGCGTGAAATTTCACAAGATGCACGTGCCCACCTGGGTGGTGAGCTCCTCCTAAGTGAGAGTATTGGTCCCTCCTAGGCGTTGACACAGAACACAGAATGCCTCGCTGAGCAGATGTTATTTAGAGTTGTGGGCTGGGCGACACCTATCACATTCGCTAGAGAACTAGGCTATGTGTTGAAACGCTGCCTCCCGTGTGCTCCCTTCACATGAAGCTAGTTTCATTGTAAGCTCGGTTCGAAGTGTCTGCTTGCTATACCATTCCCCTCCTATGGACTGGATACGTGCGCATTCTTGATCCTGTTGAGTTCCCCTTATTAACCGAACCTTTTCGAGTTCCTCCCTACCCTTCGGCAACGGACGTGGCAGAACGTCCGAAGTCAGGCCTATCACTCGTATGCACTGGTGGAACCTGTGTTAGGCTGGGTCCATATGTTGTGATCCCTACGGCAATCCCATATGTGTATTCTTCCACGGTACGGCTCCCTCCGGCGAGCCCGTGTCTTCCCTCCCTGTTCTGTTGATCCTCCCCCATGTTACTCTGCCATCTCTGTTCTGTTGATCCTCCCCCCTGTTATAGACTGAAGTCAGCCCAGTGACATTCCATATGTGGTACTGCCCGGTCATCTGCCCAGTCCATATGTGTACCTTCCACATGTTACCTTCCTTCAGGCAGGATGTGGCTTCCGCAGCCTCTCTTCCTTCCTTGATAGGGTATGCTTTCCCAGTGGTCCTGTGGAACAGCAGTGACTTCCCTGGCCTAAGCCCTTCCATGTCCGCCTCAAGATGTGGAGGGATCAGGAGGCTTTTGTCTACGCACTGGAAGGTGGCAGCACTAGTGGCGTTTTCAATGGTGATCGATTCAGTCGATGTCGACTACATTGAACGTGAACGACTGAAAGGGAACGTCTCTGTTGCGTATGTAACCCTCGTTCCCTGAAGGAGGGAACGGAGACGTAGTCCCTTCGCCACTATTGCTAGACCCCCGCTGACTCCGAGTTACGCTCGGCTCCTCAGCGAAAAAGCAACTAGTGCGTGTATTTATAACCGCGCCCATGGTGGACACAAGTCACGCACGCCAAATTCCATTGGCTTGTTCAATAGTACGTCGATTACATCTCCATTCCCTCCTTCAGGAAACGAGGGTTACATACGTAACCGAGAAGTTTACTAGTTTACTTCAATTAAAAGATCACACAGACCAATTTGAGAACCAGGCACAGAAACATTATATAAACCAACAGTACAAACCAAATCAAATGTGTGACATTTTGACTGTGTAGGAAAATCAACTTGCTGTACGAAATTAAAACATTCGAACACTGTGAAAAGTTTGCGTGATTCTTCATAATCAGTATCAACGTGTATATTGAAATCACCAAGTAGTAAAACAGAAGAGGACATAGCACATGTAAGATTTAACAGTTCATTCAGTTCACTGATAAAAATAGAGATTTTGGTGGACGATACAGAGGAATAACAAGCATTAGAGTTTAAACGAAAATTTTGAGAACTAAATTTTCAAAAGTCAAAGTCTCATAAAAATCAACAGTCTTTACTGAAATGCTGTTGTGGTAGGCAGCAGCCAGGCCAACACAACGTTGGTCAAAAAAGTACATTTAAACACAAACTGACCACCAACCTTGACTTTGGTTTGTCACAGATTGGAAGACACAGGATTGTGGGATATCAAAGGCAGCAAAGGATACATCTACACTAGCTCCAAAATCGATCAGATGAACAGATGATCAGATGAGACAGGAAGTGAAGCTATTTGATTTCGGACATAGGAGTAATTTGCGGGTGGGAGATGTCCCCACCAATTTGTGACAGAGTCGATATTGTCCCCACCACTGGAAACACCAGTTGACTAGCAGAATATTAATTTAGTTCATTTGTTAAATAAGAGGTGATCTGGCTCTGGAATATGTTTTTTTTTTTTTATCATGCTGAGTGTTCGTTGCCACTGTTATTAGGCTCCTGCACAGTTTTCACACAGACGAGCTCTTCAATCTATCGCTTAACGCCGTTGCGGAGACTCTATTCATTATAGTGAAATCACAAAACAAAATACACACAAACCTGTCCCTGCTCTTGATATACAATCAATGATGAACATCTATTATTTTTTATTTATTATTCCAAGTTTATGAGCTTGCGATAAGCCTAATCTGTCATATGCATTCTTAAGCACCTCTACTAGCTCACATTTCAGCCGCTTGTGTGCCAGCACGGACTGCCATGCCACAGCAACTGGAGAAAAATTACATTTAATATTGAAATAACGAAAAACGAGAGCAAAACATTCATACTCATTTAAACAGAGTGGATGCTATCTCTCTCGTTTCAGATATGCCAGCATGAGCAGGTGTTTAGGGATACAGGTGTGTGTAATATACCTCAGGAGCACGGTTCTCATTCACAGCGTGCTGCCTGCATTGATCCACTTCACCCTCAAATGAAGCATTTACCGTTGGAGATGACACACAAATATTACTTTTCATAATCATACTACCACTGGGAAGCCCACTGGACCTGGAAGTAGGAGAGAGAAAAAAATGATGTTCTGTTGTTTTCCCCTTGACATCAATTCTATATTCACTTCCTGTTTAGAACTGCAGCGGGTTGAGCAGATTAATTAACTGATGATAGATTGACAGCCTGAGTGTTGTGTGGACTCCCGCTTCGCAAGGCCATCGCAACTGAGTGTAAATAAAGCTAGATTCTGACAGCATGGCTGTCAGCTAAGGCTGCAGATTCCTCAGTGTTTGCTGCACTGCCTTTACTGGTGTGTATGCAGGGATGTGTGACGTGAGGGTGGGCACATTTCACAACACGAGCTTAGCAAACACTGACTGAAGCCATTGGATTAGTATCATTCCTTTTTTTAAGTGACTTTTTTATATATTTTTGCTCCTTATAGCAAACTAATACCTTTTAAACTAATAGATATCCCCATACTTTCCCAGTTGATTGAGAATTGCAAAAAAAAAATTGTATTACAAGTTTTCTGAAATGTTATGTTTAAATATGCAAAAGATGTATCATCTAATTAAATATGCACTCATTTGCAGACACAAATCTGAACATAGGATAAAGCCAGTTTCAAAGTTCTTTGCCTTTTTTTTTTTTTTTTTTGACATATTAGAGTCAAAGGTTTCTCAAGGGGGATTTTGGATATCCCTTTTTATCATAGAATACTGTCAGAAAAAAATGACCTTTAAAGATATGTACTGTAATTTAAATCTACAGACGCACATAGATGTATAGTGCTAAAAGATGCACTTAAAAGTGCATTTTGGATGTTTTCTTTCCACTAGTCTGGAAAAAAAGCACTTTATGAAAAGCTAAAAAGCCTAAAATATCAAAATTGACAAATGCATAGAAGTGTCTCAAATATACTTACTCTACCTATTAAAAGTTTCAGGTCAATAAAATATATATTAAAGGGGTAGTTCACCTGAAAATGCTCCATCATTAATAGGTAGTGCATTAAATTGATCAAAAGTAACCCTAAATACATAATAATGTTACAAATTAATTCTGATCTTTTGAACTTTCTATTCATCAAAAAATGCTTAAAATGTATTGTGGTTTCCACAAAAATATATAAAGATAATATAATCCACAAAGATTATATTAGAATGATTTCTGGAGGATCATGAGACACTGAAGACTGGAGTAATGATGCTGAAAATTAAGCTTTAGCGTCACAGGAATAAATTACATTTTAAAATTTGTTTAAAAAGAAAAGAGTTATTTTTTGCTGGTTGGCTCTCATGACTTCCTCCCTGGAGTGACGGTGCTATGCTGAAATTTTGCTACCAAGCTGTGTGATTGCTGTCGGATCCAATATAGCTTTTAACTGCCTCATCCTTTAATAATAACCTTTTTTAATCATATTTTCAACAGTTTGCCCTAATATATGCTGAAATGATCAAGGATTTTATACTTGTCATTAGTTCTTCTGGTAGAATTAACATGATCTTACTTTCACTGTATTACCTCACTATGACTGGTTGTGTGTTAATGTTTCAGGTTTTCAGAATGAGCCATTTTTGCTTAGTTTCTATTATTGGTCGTTTTTCCTTTGGAATGTTCCGAAAGTTCATGGCACATTTTATTTATCTCAGAAGATGATGGAAAAAATTGATTCCTCATGATATAGGAGTCCTTTAAATATTCGTTTGGTTGCAAATTAAGCCTTACCTAAAACCAAGACGTGATAATCTTTGATCAAATTAAAGCATTAAATTTAGTCAAAGTGGATTAGTTGGGTTGAATAAGTGTAAACATTTAATCAATGCTATATGTGAGGTCGTTTTTAATAAAATGTGTTGATGTGGTATAAAGTGAAGAGGCTTGTGTTAAATCTGCTGGCATTTCAGATGGCTAATGTGATTCAGACGAGATGACTTAATTAATCTCTTCCATCTGCGGTACCACAAGCACACTGCAATAATCAGGTCGAATAAGCTGTATGACATTTCTTATTAATGTGAATTTAATTACCGAAGAGTTCATATTTTAACAGAGATTTTTAGATTTTTTAGTGCAGTTTATTACAAACAAGATTAAACATGAAACAAAAACATGGCGTGGCATGAAAAACTCAAAAACAAGGACAAGAACATGAACATTATGCAGCACAACAGTTTTCAACATTAATAAATAATAAGAAATATTTCTTAAACATCAAATGATTATATTAGAATGATTTCTGGAGGATCATGAGACACTGAAGACTGGAGTTATGCATGAAATGTGGAGGTAACAAGTAAAATATATATACTTTTTATCTCTTTTTTTAATTATTTCATTATTATTTTTTCTTCGTCAACTCATGGTTCGCCCAGGGTATCATGAACTCCAATTTGAGAAACCTTGCTCTATGATGACATATTTCCATTTTGGATCTTGGATAACAGACAAATATGAACAGAGTTTGTGATAGAGATGCACCGATATGAAAACGATAACCGATAATTCTTTATATTTGAAAGCCGATAACCGATATATTGACCGATAAATCTAAATCCAAATTTTTATATAATTTTTGAGAGCCTGATTTAAAAAAAACAAAAGTCTCACCATTAAAATCCATGTCCCAAGGCAAGCACACAATTATGATGTTCTCATTATAATTTTAGGTAGCCTATATGAACTTAAACATATTTTCCTTTTTGAAGTGATTTCAACGAACAGTGAGCATCTGAAGTGTCTCACTTATGGAAATAATCCATCATTTATCAGCTTTAACATATCGGCCAACTTTTCGGGCGATAACATATTGTGGTCGATATATCGTGCATCCCAAGTTTTTGTGATATTTTCACACTGCCTTCTGAGAAACAATTGAGATACTTTGTGAAAAATAAGTGACATTTAGTATTACGAAAAATAATATACTTTACAAGAATATATTTGATTGTGAACTGAAGTTTTTGGACACTTAATTGCATGCATTTGCAATTAAATGAAAATTTATTATAGTTTAAATTCATATTAAATGAATGTATTATTACTGCTGAATCTTTTTAAAAGTTTTGTACCTTTTTAAATACTGGATACCACCTGAAGATTGAAATATAAAAGTTGAGCAAAATCTTGATATTCATCATAGTGACATTCTTCTCCCTCTGTAAGTGCGCCACATGAAGCTATTTTCACATACTGTACTGTGAGATAGCCAATCACATTTAAAGCAAGTGAGAAGTGAGAGAATGACTTACCAGGTCATTGGCATGTCAGACCATTAACCTCAATCTGAGCTGTCAGAGAACTGAACCCCCAAAGCTCAGTGAAATTACATGGCAGTGGAATACAAGAAGAAATTACACCAGGGAAAAAGAAGAGAGAGACATCTGAGGATATTAGGGTTCTCTTGAGGCTAATGGAATAGTTGTCAGATTGTCATTGTGCTTTAAATTCAACGTTTGTGCGGCCATTCAAAATATCTGTGTATTTGAATGTTTGTTTGTTTGTGTTATATGGACAAAAACTATTCTTCAGAATACCTTCTTTTGTGTTCCACAGAAAACGGTCAGTCATACAGGTTTAGATTTACATGAGAAAGCATAGATGATGACAGAAGTTTCATTTTTGGGTGAACTATCCCTTTAAATTCAAATGATGGTTGTCATTTAAATGATATTTTGAGGGTTTTGATATAGTTGATATGTCCTTGTAGATCATTCAGATTGTTTGACTGTGATGTCCTCCATGAAGTGCAAAGCAATAGATGTGTCATAAAACACTCAAGTACATCAGTATATGTGTAGTAAATGTGCATACATTACAATGCATACTTGGGCTGCCAAAAATAATAGTTTTTCCCAAAATAAAAAATAGTTCCATTATTTACTCATCCTTAAGCCAAATTTAAAAGCAGCATCTATATCAGATGGATGGATGAGTGAAAAAATTCATCAGAAATATTATTTTATTTTCCTAAAGACAGGAACAATATTTCAATCAAGACCGCTCTCGACATAGTTTTTGCATGTTATTGAATATGTCAGATTAGGGCCACATTTACACATAGCTGGGTATTTAGAGAAACGAATTTCCCCCCTCCCCCCGTTTTCAATAATAACATCGTCCACACAACATCGGTTTAAAAAAAGTTGTCATTTACATTAACCCTCATAAATACCCCGTCGAGCGCCATCATAACTATATGCCAAAATGGGCGCTCGCATGACGTTAAGCATTTCTGCCGCATAATGTGACGTTTGAGAACCTAAAACCCCGTTTCTCCCAGTTGACACGGCAACACATAACCGGCGTTATCAGAAATCTCCACTTTGGAGATAAGTCTTTAAAAATAATCATTTTCTGTGATAAAAATGGGGTTTTCGTGTAAATGAGAGGCTAAACCGCAGGGAAATATCTGCGTCTTCCCTTCGTGTAAATGGGGCATAGATCTGCTACATTGTTGCTGCCGAAGTGAGCCTGTACGATATGCATAAAAAGACATATATAAATCCCGTAACAGACATAGGCAGGTGGAGCTGGGGAGGTGGAGGGTTTCAGAGGAACTCTCTGCAGGACTAGCCTACATCAAACACTGAACCAGACTATTTAAATGTTGAGCAAGCAATCTCATTGGCTGCAGGATCAGCAGAGGCCAATCAGCTTGTGCCATGCGGTGATGATGTGATTGCTTGCAGATTGCATGTAAACCCATCAGCCTTTGCTCTCTAGAGTTTTATGACTGAACTAGATATTTAGACAACAAAACACATGCCATTGTATTAACCTAAGAATAATAAGTGATTATTACGGAAATAAACTGATGAATGAGGTTTCCTCTCTTATACGTGTATGAGGGAAATCCAATCAGCTGATGTGTTTGACTGCCGCTGATGAGAATGCTACGCTCCCTTCTGAGAAGATATGTTTGCATGTCAGTGATACTGGGCTGAGTCTGGCATCTCATGAAACACAACTGCCTGCGTTTCAGGCTGGATAAGCCTAAGATGTGAAATCTTTTCCCAATCACCTCGGCAGTTCCCATGGCGACGGGGTCCTGTGGGTTGCAGGTGAAACTGATATAAATAATGGGGCCTATTTTAAATCCATTGAAAAAAATCCAATGCAACAGGTTTAGAAACGTACATGCGACTCATTATTTAGAGGGGAAATTAAACAAAGTTAGAACGCATGCATGAGACGGACACATTTTGCTGGCACGACGAGCACTGTTGTTGTTTCGCAATGAATTAGTTTAGCAGACATCTTGTCACTGGATGTTGCAGATACTGGTGATGCAACATTGTTAGAGATACAGGAGAGATTGTAATGTCATATATGGGACATTTCAGGTTCCCTTGAGAGGAATGAAGTGTGCAATTTACCTGCTTAATGTCAACTACATGCAGTAGAGTGTGTGTGCTGGCTGTCAGATTGTCATCTTCAGGTTTAGTGTTGCTCTAAACTTTGCTAGTTTGCTGCAGTATGTCTCATTCTGCCTGCAGGCACTGTAGAAGCAACTTGGGGGCTGAAATTGCTAACTGCAAAACTTTTTACACCTAAAATGACCCTAGAATGGATCTTTACAAAGCCATTTTTTTTCTTATCTAAACTGAGAGCCAGAGTCGTATTGAAAGGGGAAAAAAGTATTTGAAGAACTACATATAGCACAAGTGAAATCACTTTCCTGAGTGTTTTCCTATCAGTCCTTTACTGACCTCCTCAAATGTCGGACCTTCTTCTTTTAAAGGGATTGTTCACCCAAACATAAATATTCTGTCAAATTTCACTGTCCCTCGTGTTGTTCCAAACCTATTTGACTTTTTTTCTTTCTTATGTTGAACATAAAAGAAGATATAGTTTCTAGTTCATATAATAAAATACAATTGACTTTCATTATACAGCTGAAACATTCTTTAAAATATTCTTCTATTCTTATTATAATAATTCATATTATAAATATTCTATTCTTCCCTGTTTTTCATATACAGGTTTGGAACGACATGAGGGCGATTAAATTATGACAATTTGGTAACATTTTAGTGTCCTTGTTACATGTTACATGTACTTAACTCTAAAAAATGCTGGTTTGTTTTAACCCAATTTTGGGTAAAATATGGACAAACCCAGCCGTTGGGTTACATTTTTTAATTGCATATTTAGTCCAACGTTTGAGTTTGTCCATATTTGACCCAAAATTGAGTTAAAACAACCCAGCATTTTTTTAGAGTAGTAATAACTAAATTATGTATAAATTATGCAACTAACCCCAAACCTAATCCTAACCTGAACCCAATAATATGTACAATATTACTCAGCACTATGATTACACTGTAACAAGGACACTTTAAAATAAACTAACCAAGAATGTTTATTTTTGTGTGAACTATGCAAGCTGAAAATGTCAGTGTTCCTTTAATAGGAATGACATTTTTCCATTTGAACAATATCTGCTATGTCATGGGTTTGGGAAGGCCAGAATGTTAAAGGGTGCTACTGTTCATAGATATTTTAAGTCCTCAGAAATTCTTGTTGATTCAGGACAGGCTATATTTTCATGAAAAGCATAACTGCGTTGATACAGGCAAAATCTGTGTTTGCCTAGGGAAACTCACATTGATTATCACACTATAGCTCATTAACCTGTAGATTCACATTCTTTATCTAACAAAGACAAAACATATTGAATCAGTGTGTTTCGTGAGTAGATTATATATCTGAAATTTTTTTTCTTTTTTCTTTTTTTTCTCTGTAAATTGAGATTTTTGTGTGAAAGAAGTATTGCATTAAATAAGGTAATGGAATTCAGGAATCCAGGGCTCATCGAATTCATTCACAGTTTTTGTATTTTTTATAATTCTGTCGAACAGTTTGAGTAATTTCTCAAAACCCCCCATTGCGGACAACAAGCTGAGCCTAATTGCAATATGCCACATTGCTCTTATATATTCTATGAACATGAGAGTCCTGAGACATATTTATATCTCAAACGGGATTCTGAGAAACCGCATTAGTTCAGCGCTGGCTGTGAATATCTATAATAATAACTCCTCATATTGCTTCCTGCTGATCTTCTGTGTACAGAAAAACCTTCTTATTTAGAAAAAACTACTTTGAGAATATAAATTAGGCTACTGCTCTCAGCAAAACTAAATGCTAAACGAAAGAATGAATATGCGGCAAGTTTGTGGAAGCGTCAGACATTTCTTTTGTGGTTCTGTATTATTGAAGAAATTTCAATTTAATTTAAAATAATTGTGTCATTATTTACTCATCCTCATGCTTTTCCAAATCTGTATGCTGTTATTTATCAGTGGAAAACGCATTGATTATCTTCCCTGAAGTGAGTCAGATTGTGAAAAAACAACATTGGTTTTTACATGTCATAACCAAAACGGCTTAAATTTCCGTCTTTCACTCTCACAAACCTATCATATAGGTTAGCTATTAGTTCTTTTTGGAGCTTGATAGCCTTTTCTTTTTTCTGTCGAGATGTTTATTGGGAAAAACTCATCTTCGATCACCAAAATAACACATTTAAATGTTTTTTTTTCCCATTGAGAATAATTTCTTCATGCCTGAAAATAGCTTGAATGTAACTCTACACCCCTGCTTCATTTAGTATACGCAGATCCATCATGCAGATCTGCGCATACTATGAATTTAACCATGAATATGCATGTTACACTCAATCACAAGAGCTCGGACTATTGATCCACTCGGTCAGCTTTGACAATGACACACACAATGAGCACATTGACAAGTGGAAAGAAATACTGGTTTAATTTAGCCATATATGTTTAAGTGGAAGTGTGAATTATATAGGCTCATACAGGTCAATGTATCAGAATGGTAATGCATTTTATGTATCGCTCTCTACGTCGACACGTAACGGTAATTAACATGATTTGTCTTTGGCTTGACTACGTTATCAAACAGCTAAAAATGTGTTGCTTATGTCACACTAAATATTTTCCCATTCTTGGGTTAGGAACATGTTACATGTTACAGCCAAGCGTGCCGCACAAGCCTTCAAAAGTGAAGCCAAAACGTCTCGATCGCCCCCCGGTGACCGGTCCTAGTATAGGTCATAAGCCCCGCCTCCCCATGTTATTCAACGGGACGTGAGACCAACTAAATAATTAAATTACACTTCACATATCTTTTTTCTAAAGATAGTTTCTGTCATGTACTGTAGTTTCTATCACGTTGATGTAATTTCAAGGGTTTGTTTTTAAAATAAGTTAGTTTTTAGTTAGTTATTTGATGCTAAAAAAACGGTGCTGTGACATCATGATTGACAGCTGTGATTGACAGCTTCTCTGTGCGAAGTAGTCACTGAAGTACTAACGGACTTTTTTTCATAATGTTGACTATGTGGTTAGTAGTTGTATTTACCTTATTTTAACGAGGTACTGCAATCAGCAGACATCATTGGAGATGAACGGAGCAGACAAGGCCACTTAAGAAAAGTGCAGGGCGTGTGCTTACGATTGATTCAGCGAGAGTGAGGGCGGGGCCTTGATTTCGCGGCTTTATTTCCTGCTCACGACTGCGCATGACTGGTCCCGAAAACGCTACTGCGCAGACTCAAGTTCCAATATGTCAGCGCCATATCGGGACACTGGCGGCTTCAGTTCTCTCCAATGGAAAAGAGCAAAGGGGCGTCGTCCATCTTTTTTTACAGTCTATGGTTACAGCCCTTGAAACACGTTATTTCAAAATGAAAACATCAAGTTATGTTAAAGAGTAACCGTTTCGGGTCAATTTAACATAAAGGAATCACATTTGAACCGGAAACCTGATCCAATGGTGTTGAATCAAAATAAATGGTTTAAATAAAGTGAACAGCATCAAAAAAATCATCATAGAGTCAGCCAGCCTTCTAACAATATGAACATTTTAGAACGTCAGTGGAAGGCATATAGTTCATCATAACATTGTAATATACATCATACACATAATTCACCCGCTATATTGCTAAATGTACCTGATTTTTCATATCAACAGAAATAGGGATAACCTGGCTTCTCTTGAGACTCCTGCTTCGCAGCATATATGGATGATATGCTAAAGCTCGCGCCGTACGTTGACAGTATTGGTTACAACATGTTTGTGACGTAGAGAAGCGATTTTAAAAAAGGGCAGATCTTCAGATCTTTTTTTCCACTGCAGTTTTAAGGAGAAAATACTCAGCAATGGTGTTGACTTATGAATTTGCACATGATTTGTCTTAAAGCATATTAAAACACCACATTGTAACGTGGTGCGGTGAAGGCAGATAGGAGGCTGGATCCAAACGCAGTTTACACGCTTTATTTAAACAAACTATAATTCAAACAGAGACTCAGAACGTGGAACAAGAATCTTTACACTGGGAAACCAACACTCACGTTAATCCTGAAACATATAACAACTCACAAAGACAGGGCAGAAACACAGGGCTTAAATAATCAGGGACAAACGAGCTAGACAGGATAACAAGGGGGCGTGGTTAACAAGAAACACCTGGGATAACTAATGGACAAGACAGGGAACCACTAAACATGACAAGACACAAACCCACATCGTGACACACATAGACATATAAGCAACATTTAAAAACTTGATTTTCACCACAGGGGGGTCTTTACTCTTTAGCAATACAAATTTCCATTCAAATACTTATATTATATTTGACCTCTTTCTCTTTCGCCCTTGTTTAGAAATGGTCTCAAATTGAAACATTAGCATTTTGCTGCTTTTACCTCTGAGTGATATTCTAATGACTTTCCTAATAATGTATCTTAATTATGTTTGCTTAGAATGATTCCTGGGGTATGAATGGTGCTTTTGAGATTCAGGTGTAAGATTTGGAATACACTTATTTTAATGAACCTTCCAGAAATTATAATGAAAACTGTCTCTGAGTTATGTTTGGTGGACTTCTGAACTATTGGGATGATGGTCTTCAACATTAGCTGTCATGAAGAACCAAATTATTCTGCACACGCTGCCTCTGTTTATCTATTACTGATGGAAATGGCATGCATCTGTTCGTCAAGTGTGACAAACAATTACATTTTCTACCATCATCGTTAATCCGTCCCTGGTGTATTGTAGTGTAGTATAAAACAGTGTGCAATAACAACAACATATGATTATATTTATTAAAAACATAAATGGATGCTGCCTTAATGGGAGATTAATTATCCCTGTAATTAATCCCCTATCCCTGTCAACTCTCCATGCCACTGATCCTGTTATGAATGGTATTTCTTTTGTAATTTTCCGGCTTAATCAAACAATGGTGGGCGGAGTTAGTGTAAATAGCCTCTGCCAACAAGTTGGGCTGTTTGCACTTGGTGTAAATAGACACTGTTTAAATAAATAAATATATATATTTATATAGAACTAACTAGGAAACTAACAAGCAAACACAACTCGGTAACGCTTCCTTTTACAGTCCTGTTACCCATGTACTTACAATTTACTTATTATAGTAATTATTATTACTGGGTAATAACTAGGTACTAACCCTGAACCTACCCCTAAACCTACCCCTAACCCATGTACTTACCTTATATTAGCCAGTACTTTCTAGGTAAGTACACGTAAGTACTGTACTGTAAAAGGAAGCGTTACCCACAACTCCTGCAAACCGTAACAGGGAAAAGAATGAAAACGAAACCAAAACAGAATGACTTCGATTCTATTCTATTCTTTTCTTTATATAAAAATATCAGTTTGATTTTTCTGAAATATGTAAGGTAGTGACATCAATATTGTTGACAACACAGTTCAAACTAAATCAAGTTTTATTTCTGACAGTCTTTATTTCATTATGCTTTTTATTATAGATCTTATAAAACAAAATATAAATATAAAACAAAAGGAAAGTCATTTTTATGGACCAAATGTAGACTGAATATAAAATATCAGAAAATATTTGTTACTGTAGATAAATGAATTCAATATTTCATATATTTATTATATTTAAATAAATACATTATGGATAGTTAAAGCCATTTCACAAAACATCTTTAAAGAATGACTTCTTTCTTTCTTTCTTTCTTTCTTTCTTTCTTTCTTTCTTTCTTTCTTTCTTTCTTTCTTTCTTTCTTTCTTTCTTTCTTTCTTTCTTTCTTTCTTTCTTTCTTTCTTTCTTTCTTTCTTTCTTTCTTTCTTTCTTTCTTTCTTTCTTTCTTTCTTTCTTTCTTTCTTTCTTTCTTTCTTTCTTTCTTTCTTTCTTTCTTTCTTTCTTTCTTTCTTTCTTTCTTTCTTTCTTTCTTTCTTTCTTTCTTTCTCATCCCAAGTGAGAACAGCAGTTTAGCCGGATTTGTTCTGAACAGCAGGGCGTCATATACGCTGATAGTGGATGTATATGACTCATTCACTCGAACTAAGCCCAACATGTTAAGCTGGCTGGATATTCAGATCCCCCCCCCCCCCTTTTTTTTAGAGAAGTGTTAAACTGACTGTGGGATGGGGGAGAAAAGCAAGTTACAGGTACAGATGTTGTGTGGAAATAATCTCCGCTAGAAGTTTGTAATTGGTTGTTGGAGTTTAAAATAAGCTCTGACTACAGGTAACTCTCAGAAGTTCAAAAGGTATAAGAAATGACAGCGATGTGAAGAATGACACAGAAAATGCTGTTTGGGATTCTCTTGTGTCTTCTGTAATTTCTTCAACTTGTTGCTATGGTGAAGCAACCTTCATTAGTCTGTTTGAGAGGAGAAGAAAGCAGCATCTCTGATGAATACAGAATGTTATAATTGGTGCTGTTAACTAACTCGTTACCCTGTGACAGGAAGATATAAGGTTCACAAAAACATGATACATGATGTCTGCAGCCTTCGAGCTCAGATCGAGGCAGAGGTGAAGTGTTGGTTCTCTTACGAGAGTATCTCTCGTACTGCGTAATAGCTTACGCTCGGGGAAAACCTCTTTTCCACGAGATATTGAAGCCAAAAATTATCCTTAATTTTTTATAATGTAAAACGCTTTGCAGCAGCAAGCAGACACAGGCGATACAGCTCGCGCGCCTATTGGCTGCTCTTGCGGCAAATGCAGCAGCCTATCGAGAGAGACTCTGCGTGACGTAATGACCAATGGGGGCAACTCGCGCCCATATCGTCACGTCCCGCCAGAAAGGGCGTGGTCTCACTCTATAAATATGCTCGTTAGGCTGGTACAAGCTGATTTTCATCTTTTCAGCGAAGCACACGCATCGCTGGATCCGGAGTGAGAAGCCGCGCCGTCGAAGCAAGCCTTTCAGCGGGACGAGCTCTGGAGTCGCTGGCCTCGCCGCCTTCAACTGCCGTACCTGCTGCGCTTTCCGGCGTTCTATATCCTTTTATATCACTTTGTATCCTTACTCTGCTGAGAGTGTTTGCTCGCTTACTTGACGCGACTCACACTTCTCATCACAAAAGAGCTGCGTCTTTTTAAAGATGCCATCCTGTGGCTCGTGCCGCGCCACACTTCAGCGACGGGGACTGTCACGTCATCTGTGTGTCCTGCCTGGGTGAGGATCACACGGCCATCGCGCTCGCTGACGGCGGATGCCCTCATTGCGAGCTTTTGCCTATGGTGACTCTGAGGACTCGCCTGGCATCATTCTCCGAGCCTTCACCGCAGCCCGCCGTGGTGCCGCGCCGCAAGAAGCGCCGCAAGAAGCGCCGCGCCCAGCGCGCTCCCGAGCTCTCTCCAGCTCGCCAAAGCTCGCCGGTTCGCCCGCCAGCTTCGCCGGCTTCGCTCGAGTCGCTCACTGACGGACAACGGCCGCCGCCTGCCGCCGCGTCCGTCCACGAGTTCGACGAACCCACCGAGGCTTGTTCTCTTCTGGCATCTGATAGCGAGGATTGGGCGAGCTCCGTGGATCTCCCCTCCGCTAGCGTTTCCCGCCAAACCACTGGTAAGAGAGCCGGCATTGAGACTGAGCTGATGCGTCTGCTCTCTCAGGCCGTGGAAAGCATCGGCCTCGACTGGGAGGCGCCCGCGCAACCGCCGCGCGAGTCGTCAGGGAAACGGGCCAGCATCAAGACCGCGAGCCCTAAAACCGCGGCTAGCTTTCTTTACGTTATAAGAAATCTACCCCGCCCCCCATGGGCGTGCGTCACCGGCAAATGAGAAAAGAGTGTGTTTTAGTCCCCGCCGAGGCCGGACTAATCTCCATTTCTCAAACATTTCTCAGCTCCTAGTTTGAGCGGCTGAAAATGTCATTATTGCAGCAATGAGCCTGTTGTATAACACGCACACCTGCATACAAACGCCGACACACACAAAACTGTGATGACACTCTCTTATCTGCTTGCGCTAATGTAGTTCTCCCTGTGGCCCAGTGGCAGAACCCGAAGCCTTCGCGCGAGAGACCCGTGTTCGATCCCGGCTCTCGCAGCAGATAAAAATTTAGTCTCGCCGTGGCCAGACTTCCACCGAAACTTTCCGCTCGTTCAGTTCCAGAAAATGCGACTGTTCCAGTGTATTTTGCAGTAAACAAGCTGGTTCCACGGCCCGCTTGCCTGCACATAAAGGCCTTTTCCACGGCGACCCAGAAAAATAATGTAATCATTGTATTTCTGGTTTTCCGGCCACAGCCGATGGTGTTATAAGTGTAATAAAATGCTTCACAGCCCAGTGTTCATTTCTACACACAAACACAGCCCGCCACGGTACAGGGCTCGCACAAATGAAATCGACGCATGTCAATTGTGCATTAAATGTAGTGAATGTGCCCACAACCCAGTGCCCACAAACACTACCACGGTTTCTGTAAAACGAAACCAACACAAGTCATCCTAGCCTCCTAGGAAATCGACGGTGTTTCAGTCTCGCCGTGGCCAGACTTCCACTGAAATTTTCGCTCGTTCAGTTCCAGAAAATGTGACTGTTCCAGTGTATTTTGCAGTAAGCAAGCCAGTACCATGCCCGCTTGCCTGCACACAAATGATTTTTTGGTATTCCGGCCACAGCCGATGGTGTTATGAGTGTATTGAAAATGCCCACAACCCAGGGCTCATTTCTACACACAAACACAGCCCGCAAAAATGCAGGGCTCGCACTAACAAAATCGCCTCATGTCGATTGTGCACTAAATGTAGTGAATGTGCCTACGTCTCAGTGCCCACAAACACTACACACCACATGTCCCACGGGTTCTGTAAAAACGAAACCAACACGCATTCAGTCAGCTCAGGCTGACGGTGTTTTTCAGTGCAGTAAATGTGCCCGCTGTCCTGCGCCCACATTCACTCACAGACATGTTAAGCCCCACGGGGCTCACCCCGCTCTCTCTCCCTCAGCAAACTGCTATAAGGGTTTTGAGCGCGGCCAGGCTGCCCGCCGCGATCGGCGCGCCCCCCGCCTCACACACTGTAAACACAGTGTCTGCGTTACAGCACGCCGGAGCTCCCTTGCCGTCACTATGTCTCGGCCAGAGCCCAGATCTCATTCTACCCCTAGCTATTCACGCGAAAGTGTGGGCACAGCTTCCTGGGGTATCAGAATGGGTGCTGAACACTATAAAAAGAGGCTATTCGCTACAGTTCGCTCGACGTCCCCGCCGTTATGCGGCGCGCGTCGAGACGACGGTGAAAACGAAGTATCTCATCTACTTCGAGCCGAGATAGCGAAACTACTGAGCAAAGGTGCTATAGAACCTTTATCTCAAGCTCAGAGCAAAGGGTGCCTACACAGCAGATATTTTTTGGTACCGAAAAAAGATGGAGGTGTCAGACCCATTTTAGATCTGGCCTGTCCCTAGCACCTCGTACATTCACGAAGTGCATGGACGCGGCGCTCGCACCCCTGAGACTTCAGGGCATGCGAGTCCTGAACTACTTGGACGATTGGCCGATTCTAGCTCGATCACGATCGGAGCTCATAGAACACAGGGCCGCATTACTCGAGCACCTCGAGGAGCTGGGCCTCACAGTTAATTGGGCGAAGAGCTCACTGTCTCCCAGTCAGAAAATTTCCTTTCTGGGAACAGTGTTAGACTCGCTATCCATGACGGCACGCCTGTCACCAGAGCGCGGACTAAATATTCGGCGCGTCGCGAAATCCTTCCGCCACGGCTCGATAGTTCCGCTCAAAAGGTTTCAGAAAATGCTGGGGCTGATGGCCTCAGCGGCCTCTGTACTCCAGTTGGGCTTGCTTCGCATGCGCCCACTGCAGATGTGGCTGAAAGCGCGGGTTCCACCCAGGGCATGGACAGCGGGTCTGTTTCGCCTCAGGGTCGACCTACAGTGTGTTTCAGTTCTGGAACCTTGGAAAATAACCGACTGGTATCAGTCAGGTGTGAGTCTGGGGACCGCTTCGAGTGTGAAGGTGGTGTCTACGGACGCCTCCACCTCGGGGTGGGGAGCGCTGCTCGAGGGCAGACCGCTAGCTGGCCTGTGGCCAGAACGGGAAAAGCTCCTTCACATAAACTGCTTGGAGATGATAGCAGTCGACAAAGCGCTACGGCGTTTTTGTCCCCAGGTAACAGGCCACCACGTCTTGGTCCGGTCGGACAACATGTCAGTGGTGGCATACATAAATCGCCAGGGCGGCGTCAGGTCACGAAACCTTCACAGGCTGACGGAACGCCTCCTGGTCTGGGCTCAGCACAACCTGCTCTCACTGAGAGCAGCGCACGTGCCTGGTCACCTGAATGTGGGACCAGACAGACTGTCCAGGAACAATGTTCCAGCAGGGGAGTGGTCGCTGCACCCGCAGACGGTCCAGCTGCTGTGGAAAACATTCGGCGGAGCACAGGTGGACCTATTCGCGTCCCACGAAAACGCTCATTGCCCGAAGTTTTTCTCGAAAAGCAAGGACGCGCTGGCTCATGTTTGGCCCCGCTGCCCCCTATATGCTTTTCCTCCTGTCTCGCTCCTGCCTCAGGTGTTGGAACGAATCAGGGAAAACGGATGCCCAGTGCTGCTCGTAGCTTCGCTCTGGACAAACCAGACGTGGTTCCCTGCCCTGATGCAGCTGACCAGCACTGCCCCATGGCCTGTACCATTGAGGAGAGACCTCCTTTCTCAGGCGGAGGGCTCGATTGGCACCCTCGCCCGGAGCTGTGGTCCCTGCACGCATGGGCCATCAACGGGTACCCGCTAGCCTCCCAGAAGGAGTGTTAAACACGATCGCGCAGGCTAGAGCTCCGTCTACCAGGCGGCTCTACTCCTCGAAATGGTCTGTTTTCTCTGCATGGTGTCAAGCCCAGAGTTTTTCACCTGTGGAATGCGGGGTTTCGGAAGTGCTTTCCTTCCTTCAAGAGCTACTGGATAAGGGCAGGACCCCATCCACGCTCAAAGTATATGTGGCGGCCATAGCAACGTTTGCAAAACCGGTGTCTGGCCAGTCGCTGGGGAAGAACGACTTAGTCGTGCGTTTCCTTAGGGGAGCTCGGAGGCTAAACCCTCCCAGGCCCCCTTCAGTCCCGACGTGGGACCTTTCCACGGTCCTGGAGGCCATGAAAGGCGCCCCGTTCGAGCCAATCCAGCTGGTGGACATGAAACACCTGTCGTTCAAAACAGTGTTTCTCATGGCTCTCGCTTCAGTGAAGCGCATAGGGGACTTGCAGGCGCTTTCAGTAAGCGCGTCATGTATGGAGTTTGGGCCTAATGACTCGAAGGTCATTCTCAAACCTAAGCACGGGTATGTGCCGAAATCCCTCAATACACCGTTTAGGGCCCAGGTAATTTCCCTGTCCGCCCTTCCGGTTCTCAATGAGGAGGAGGACGCGAGTCTCCTTTGCCCCGTCAGGGCATTAAGAGCTTATGTGTCGCGCTCGTCTGTTTTTAGACAGACTGAGCAGCTTTTCGTTTTGTTTGACGGGCGCTCCAAGGGACTTGCCGCCTCAAAACAGAGCCTATCCAGATGGATAGTGGATGCCATTGCGCTCGCTTACACTGCAAAGGGCCTGCAGTGCCCCTTGGGTGTCAGAGCGCACTCCACGAGAGGCGTGGCCTCTTCGTGGGCATGGTCTAGCGGCGTTTCCCTGCAAGATATCTGTACGGCCGCGGGCTAGGCCTCGCCGTCTACATTTATGAAATACTATAACCTGGAGGTACCCGCCTTACAAGCTAAGCTTTTGGCGGTCAAAAAATTCAGTGCTATCTGCCCCGCTGTGCGGCCCAGATGCTGAGTTTACTGCAGCCCCATGAGTGTTGACACACGTATGGCCACCCAGATCAGGCTGAAAGCTTTCACCCTGGCTGCGCGTTTTATTGTCATATGATAGCCCCGCTGGGTGCTATTTTATAAGGAATGACGCTTCCAGCCTCTCTTCCTCCACTCTATGTGAGTTTATGGTGATTATGCACTATATGAGCCCTGGGCTTCGGCCCCTGGGACTTTGGTGTTGGATCCATGTACGCACGGCGTGTTGCATTGTGTTCCCCTAGCGTAAGCTATTACGCAGTACGAGAGATACTCTCGTAAGAGAACGTACTCGGTTACTAACGTAACCTCGGTTCTCTCTAGAGAGGGAACGAGTACTGCGTATCTTGCCGTGCTTGGTATACGCTCTGGTTCGCTTCGGCGATGAAAACCAGCTTGTACCAGCCTAACGAGCATATTTATAGAGTGAGACCACGCCCTTTCTGGCGGGACGTGACGATATGGGCGCGAGTTGCCCCCATTGGCCATTACGTCACGCAGAGTCTCTCTCGATAGGCTGCTGCATTTGCCGCAAGAGCAGCCAATAGGCGCGCGAGCTGTATCGCCTGTGTCTGCTTGCTGCTGCAAAGCGTTTTACATTATAAAAAATTAAGGATAATTTTTGGTTTCAATATCTCGTGGAAAAGAGGTTTTCCCCGAGCGTAAGCTATTACGCAGTACTCGTTCCCTCTATAGAGAGAACCGAGGTTACGTTAGTAACCGAGTACGATTTCAGTCTCTGTAGGATGTCAACAAGCATTTGGAACTAGCCTGACATTCATGCTTTCAAACAAATATTTATGAACACCGTTCACCTTGTATCATCAGAATGTCTCTGCCCACTTTTAATACATATCTGTGAAAGCCCATTTCTACCACATAAGAGATTATTCCGAGACAATTATTCCGCAATTTGAGGATGTGTGGTGTAAAGCGTACCTGAAAACCATACTTGAGCACAAGTAAAGATACCTAACATCGACTCCGTTACAAGTTACAAGTCACCAATTCCAATACGACTTAAGTAAAATTCTTAGGCCTGGTTTCACAGACAGGGCTTAGATTACGCCAGGATTATGCCTTAGCTCCTGTAAGAGATTTAAGTAGCTTTTATAAACATACCTTTGAAAAAAAATCATTACTGGTGTGTATCTTGAGACAAAACAACAGCATTCTAAGATATGTCAGTGCAAGTTGCTTTCAGTTAAAACAGCTCCAACATGCATTTTAGTCTTGGACTAGGCTTAAGCCTTGTCTGTAAAACTGGGGGTTAGGAGTATTTTAGCAGTACTTAAAGGGTTAGTTCACCCCAAAATGAAAATTCTGTCAGTAATTACTCACCCTCATGTTGTTCCAACCCCGTAAGACTTTCGTTCATCTTCGGAACACAAATTAAGATATTTTTGATGAAATCTGAGAGCTGGATCACTGAGAGCTGGATCTTAATTGAGATCCAGTTGTTCCAACCCCGTAAGACTTTCGTTCATCTTCGGAACACAAATTAAGATATTTTTGATGAAATCTGAGAGCTGGATCACTGAGAGCTGGATCATAGGCTTCTTAAGGGATCGAAACTGGCCGGCCCAAAAGTTATGAAAGACATCGTTAAAATAGTCAGAGTGACTACAGTGGCTCAATCTTAAGTTTATCAAGCAACGAGAATACTTTTTGTGCGCAAAAAAACAAACAAAAATAACAACTTTATTCAACTATTAATTTCCTTCTCTGTTGGCCTCGAGATTTCACGTAGTGAAACTAGGCAAAGCTTCTTGGTTGTACGTCATTTTTTCATTTTGGGGTGAACTAACCCTTTAAGTATTTTACTTGTACTGAACTTAGGCACAAAATGCATTAGTCCTCAACACCTAAGAGACATGCCAGTGAAAAAAACAAGAAACAGTTGATTTGTGAGGAGAGCAATCACATGTTTATTTTATAAAATCTAAATAAAACTGAACACCTTAAAATTGCAATAAATCAAGGTCGACACAAAAGCCTCGAAGATGTCTACAAACACTCAAGTGTCAGTAAAACTAAAGGACTCAAAAAGGGAATAAGTAAAGTAATATCTTTTAGAAAGGTTTGTTCAATATAACGGATAAATAAAATTATGTTAGGTCAAATTAAATAGTCAAAGGCTACTTGCACTGAACGTGCTGGTTTCGGCCTCTTCACCGGCTGCAGTCATGTGCTCATCTCAAATATAAAACGCCTGCGATTCACAACTACCTGCTAATGCACTCGTATTATCAGCTTGTTGACAAGTTTGGGTGAGTAAGAGCAAAACGCACAAGATAAATAA
Organism: Rhinichthys klamathensis goyatoka; assembly: GCF_029890125.1. Taxonomy (NCBI): domain Eukaryota; kingdom Metazoa; phylum Chordata; class Actinopteri; order Cypriniformes; family Leuciscidae; genus Rhinichthys; species Rhinichthys klamathensis. The sequence continues at coordinate 3,763,779 of NW_026606564.1, read as the reverse complement.
ACTGCTGCAGATACAAGTTAGGTGGCATGCAAAGTAATTGCATTGCTCATCACAAATGTATTGGAGTAAAGAGTACATACAGTTGTTGTCAGAATTATTGGCACCCCTGGTAAATATGATCAAAGATGGCTGTAAAAATAAATGCATTGTTTATCGTTTCGATCTTTCATTCAAAGAATTTGCAAAAATCTAACCTTTCATTGAAGTAAAAGAATTGAAAGTGGGGGGGAAATCACATTATGAAATAAATGCTTTTCTCCAAAACATGTTGGCCACAATTATTGGCACCGTTTCATTAAATACTTTTTGCAAGATAACATTGCCTATTGCCAAGATAACAACTATGAGTTTTCTCCTATAATGCCTGATGCGTTTAGAGAACACCTGACAAGAGATCAGAGACCATTCATGACTTCATGACCATTCCCAGTTGGTGCTTCTCATCTTCTGTTCACCACACTCATTTTCTATAGGGTTCAGGTCAGGGGACTGGGACAGCCATGGCAGAAGCTTCATTTAGTGCTCAGTGACTCATTTTTGTGTTGATTTTGATGTTTGTTTTGGGTCGTTGTCCTGATGGAAGATTTCTAGCACAGGCCGTCAGGGTTTTGGTTTTTTACCTGTTGGTATTTGACAGAATCCATGATACCATGTCTGAACAAGATATCCAGGACCTCCAGCAAAAATATAGTTCCAAAACATTAAAGATCCCGCAGTATATTTAACCGTGGACATGGGGTACTTTTTATCCCAGAGTCCACTAAACTCATTTAGTGGGTTTTCTACCAAAAAGTTATTTTTAGTTTGATCTGACCAAAGAATCCAGTCCCTTTCGAAGTTCCAGTCTGAACTGAACTGAAGTCCAACTGGATATGCTGGAGTTTGTTTTTGGATGAGCGTGGAGGATTTTTCTTGAAATCCTCCCAAACAACACGTGGGGATGTAGGGGTTGTTTGATTTAATTTTTTAGGCTTTCTGACCCCAAGACTCAACTAATCTCTGCAATTCTCCATCTGTGATTCTTGAAGAGTGTTTGGCCACTCAAACTTTCCTCCTCGCTGTACATTAAGACAATTAGACTCTATTAGACTCGCATCTTCCTCCAGGCAGATTCGTAACATCTTTAGTTGATTGGAACTTCTGAATTATGAACTTCTGAACCCTGATGGTGGAAATGGGAATTTCCAATGCTTTAGCTATTTTCTTACAGCCACTTTCTATTTTGTGAAGCTCAACAATCTCTTGCTGCACATCAGAACTAAATTATTTTATCTTTACTTATTGTGATGATGGATGATTAAGGGAATTTGGCCTTTGTGTTTCCTCATATTTGTACTCCTGTGAAACAAGAAGTCATAGCTAGACAATTTCATGTCCCTCCTAGTCACCCTGGTGTGCTAAAAAATGTAAATATTAATGGGAAAATACTTCAGAGATATTTTACTTATAAAGAAATTCTAGAGGTGCCAATAATTGTGGCCAACGTGTTCTGGAGAAAAACATTTATTTCATAATGTGATTCCCCCAACCTCAATTATTTTACTTCAATGAAAGGTTAGATTTTTGTGAATTTTTTTAATGAAATTTCAAAAGGATAAAAAAATATTTATTTTTACAGCCATCTTTGATCATATTTTCCAGGGTTGCCAATAAGTCTGACCACAACTGTGTACTTATTCAAAAATGTAGTCAAGTAGAGAGTAAAAGTTGCTAATATATTGGACACTCAGTACAACTACTGCCAAAAAGATACTTGAGTATAGTAACTAAATACATGTACATCCTATCACAGGCTTTACACCACTCACATTTTGAAAGTAGACTACAACAATCATTTGATTTCTTCATTTGATGTCATAAAACTGATTGCAGCTTGACCGCTTACTTTGCACATTACCTATTTATTTGCATGTCAACTATTTGGTCTGTCCAGTCGCAGTGAGGTAATGAGGAGGAAGAAAGATACTATTATTTCTAAATGTTATAAGAATAAAAAGTGGATAAGTCTATCAAACCATGTGCTGTTCCTGGCTGTGTGTCCTTCTGAAGAACCTCTCCAAGAGGAACGACCGGCTGAAGATTATGTTAAACAAGTCTGTTAGATCAAATAATTATGAAGCCTCTCAAATGATATTTTCAAAATAATTTATAACCAGTATGCCTGGGCTTGACAAACAAACCCCCCAGCAATTGTAAATGCCCTCAATATATTGCTCATTATCTGGCCTTTGTCCTGCAATACATTTTGGTTGATGTCATTTGAGTTCAATAATTACCCAGCCCTGACTTGCAAGCATTCCAGATAAAAAGCATCACACACAAACAACATATAAATTTAGAATCAAACTGCGACATTATTGTTTGTTTTCTTTTGCTTTGGATCTCTTGTATGAGTAATTCCTGCATTCCAGCAGAGCGCTCTGATGATGGGCACTGCTCTAACCTTTTTAAGTGTAACTGCAGAGAGAGAGAGAGAGAGAGAGAGAGAGAGAGGGAGAGAGAGAGAGAGAGAGAGCAATAATTGATTGTGGTGGAGCTTTGATTGAAGTGCATCCCTTCATAGCAAAAAATAGACAGATTTAATTAGCCATCTATAATGCTTTGGTGGTGAGTCCCTTTACTGTCACCACATGGGGTTTGATGTACTTTCCTGAGAAAAAACACACACAAAAAAACAACCTTTTAACCCTTCTCTGGAATGACCGTTGAACAAAAGTGTGTGCTGATGTTCAGGTCTCTGAGGTTAATTTACTAATTATTCGGATACATTCGATTTTGTTCTCGTCATGCTGTATAGGGAAAATATAATATTTTTTTACATATGTTACTGCTTAAGCATTTGAAAAAAAATTGCCATTAAATGCATGAATGTTTCACCAATCATTATTACAAATTCTGGTCTTTAGCGACCCGGATCTATATATCTAACATCGCATTGATGTGAAATGCATCGATTTTTGATTAATTGAATCACATTGATTTGATTTTGTTTTGCAATTCGTTATTTTTAATTGAATTAAATTGAACTGCATTGCTTTGCATTGAAATAAATCGAATTGAATCAAAACGGATCAAATTGAATTGAATTGCATTTGGGTCCAAAATGCAATATTTACAATGCGTATATGCTATGTATACAAATGTTTTTTTGTTTTATATTATCAATGTACAAATTATATCATAACCATTTCAAGGATGAATGAATTTCATGTAACTGGTGTTTTGACTAGTGATGTCTAAATATAAATGCATCACATTGCTTCAAGTGCCAGCCAAAAAAAAAAATCTAGGAAGAAGTTACAAAGATACAGTACACTGTGGATCTACCTTGGAACAGTAATAGAGTTCAGTGCATATTTTGTATTTTGATGAGTCTACATCTACATGGTAAAAAGAGAAAAGTGAACAGCAGTTTTAGCAGTCTGGAATAGTTTGGTCACACTGTGTGATCTTCCATTTCATCATGAGTGTTAAGCTCAGACCTCAGAGATGGATTTGACTGTTGCAATGAACTAAGTCATGTTTTTTTCTATCTTTCTCAGACCTTAGAAAATGAATACCCTGCACCACTTTAGCACTCTGAAATGGGATTGCTCTCTCACTAAGCAGTGTTGACACATGTGTTTCAGTTGTGTTTGGCCATTTATGATTTTTAAGAAACAAAACAAGAGAATGGCTACAATTACCATTAGGCTGACCTCTATCAAAGACTGTTTTGTGAAGCTGAGAGTGACTAAAGCCTAAGCACAGCTTCATTCTGACACTATTGAAATGTACACTCACCTAAAGGATTATTAGGAACACCATACTAATACCGTGTTTGACCCCCTTTCGCCTTCAGAACTGCCTTAATTCTACGTGGCATTGATTCAACAAGGTGCTGAAAGCATTCTTTAGAAATGTTGGGCCATATTGGTAGGATAGCATCTTGCAGTTGATGGAGATTTGTGGGATGCACATCCAGGGCACGAAGCTCCCGTTCCACCACATCCCAAAGATGCTCTATTGGGTTGAGATCTGGTGACTGTGGGGGCCATTTTAGTACAGTGAACTCATTGTCATGTTCAAGAAACCAATTTGAAATGATTCGAGCTTTGTGACTTGGTGCATTATCCTGCTGGAAGTAGCCATCAGAGGATGGGTACATGGTGGCCATAAAGGGATGGACATGGTCAGAAACAATGCTCAGGTAGGCCGTGGCATTTAAACGATGCCCAATTGGCACTAAGGGGCCTAAAGTGTGCCAAGAAAACATCCCCCACACCATTACACCACCACCACCAGCCTGCACAGTGGTAACAAGGCATGATGGATCCATGTTCTCATTCTGTTTACGCCAAATTCTGACTCTACCATCTGAATGTCTCAACAGAAATCGAGACTCATCAGACCAGGCAACATTTTTCCAGTCTTCAACTGTCCAATTTTGGTGAGCTCTTGCAAATTGTAGCCTCTTTTTCCTATTTGTGGTGGAGATGAGTGGTACCCGGTGGGGTCTTCTGCTGTTGTAGCCCATCCGCCTCAAGGTTGTGCGTGTTGTGGCTTCACAAATGCTTTGCTGCAAACCTCGGTTGTAACGAGTGGTTATTTCAGTCACTGTTGCCCTTCTATCAGCTTGAATCAGTCGGCCCATTCTCCTCTGACCTCTAGCATCAACAAGGCATTTTCGCCCACAGGACTGCCGCATTGATTCTGGATGTTCTTCCCTTTTCACACCATTCTTTGTAAACCCTAGAAATGGTTGTGCGTGAAAATCCCAGTAACTGAGCAGATTGTGAAATACTCAGACCGGCCCGTCTGGCACCAACAACCATGCCACGCTCAAAATTGCTTAAATCACCTTTCTTTCCCATTCTGACATTCAGTTTGGAGTTCAGGAGATTGTCTTGACCAGGACCACACCCCTAAATGCATTGATTAGATAATTGCATTAATGAGAAATTGAACAGGTGATCCTAATAATCCTTTAGGTGAGTGTATATACAATGCAAACATAACAAACTGAAAAAAATAATTAAAAATAATCAAATCGGTTTTGATCAGTACCAATTCCTTGTTCTAACTTTGTTCTAGTCTATGCACAGGAATACCTAAAGAATGCAAATGCGATGTAGTCGCATTTGTAGTCAAATAATATTTTAAAGTATGGAAATGGAAATAAGTCAGTAATATGGAAAAAGTCAGTAAAATGGGACACCCACAGTACTTTTATATGGAGTTTAAAATAAAAATAGATAGAAGGTGGACTTTGGCTAGACATGTACATTTTTACCCACAGTCTTTGAGGCGGGAAAGGTCGGAAAACCCAATAAATGTGAGTTCATTTTTAATAATCAACACCTTTTTGTGTATCCAATAATGATATGACAGGTACACAGTCTTCTGAAGCCCGAGGGACACTCCCACGCTGTACCTGCTACGCTGTGGCCCGTTATAGTCTGTTGTCATGGAAACATTCAGACAGGTTGGAGGGGGTCGTTGCTTCGCCTCCCCATTTCTCAAGATTATTTTTTTTTCCGTGGGTTTTGTCACAGTGCATTACTTAAAGGTTCTTGTGAAGTGTGTTTTTGATAATCTTCTACAGTTCAGGACTAAGCACTAGAACTGAGTGTTTAGGTATATGTTCTGCTTTTATACTTTTTACAATGTTTATGAAGGTAATGGTTAGATTGTGAAGAAGCCTGCTTTTAATGGTGAATCACACCATGGTTCCAAATGAATGAATCTCTGGCCAAGCCTTAGATCGATGCACCCCTGCTGTCTGAAATCTTGTTATCTTGTTTACGTGATCGTGTTGAGCCACCTAATGAAACTCATTATACTGAAACAAAATTCATACAATGTATGATCACAATATATATCACTGATTCTTGAGATAAGGGACAAGACATGTCATACACACACAAAAGCCCTCTCTGTATTAAAAATAAAGAAATTCGTCAACAATAAAAATACTTAAAAAGTTACATCTAAAGAAAATCTGGATACTCAGGACATTCATTGCTTTCCTTTTTAAATAATTTCTTTAGTATTGTATATATATGTTTAGTATTGAAAATACATGTAATTTAACCTGTCCTCAGCATGAGGTCACAATGTAAAACTGACAAACAAAAAAGTTTAAAAAATGCAACAAATTTAAAAAATGCAACAAATTCAAAAATATACTTCTAAATTGAAAGGCAGAGATCTGTAATATATCAAACAATACAAAATGTAAAACTTGAATTATATTTTCCATTAAAAAAAAACCTATCAAGGTTGTGTCCTAACTTTGTGTCAACTCAAACAATAAATCAGGCATTGACATGGTCATCTTTAACTCCGAGGACCCCTTTTCTATTTCCTGCTCATTGTGGATCTCACATTGGACACATAGTCATGAAAGTTGTATAATTTTTTATATTTTATTCAAACAATTTTGAAGCATATGCGGTCACAGCTTTAACGTCATCCCGGTGTAATAGTTTCTGTAAATAATTGTGGGATCAATCTTGGGATTTTCTATATCTTTGTTAAGGCAGCTACAACTGAGAAAAAAAAAAATATATATATATATATATATATATATATATATATATATATATATATATATATATATATATACACACTATATATGTATATGCATGTATGTTTTGTTGTAAAGCTTATTATTACTTAGTAAAATCAATAGCATGTTGAACCCCTTAACTGTCTGTCCAATTAAAATGTGTTTAGGGCCAAATCTTTTTTTCTGTCTACCCTGTCAAGAGCCCAGAATGCCTGACACAAGTGCTTTCTTGTCTATACAGCTTGATGCAGATCGAGATGAAGAGGAAGTATTCTGTGACATCAGCATGACAGTCGACAACAAACTGTACCCCACCAAAGAGCCTGTGGCAGGTAAAGAGAAGTCATTCTTTTATAAGATCCATCATAAGATCAACATTGATTGAGACCTCATTAAACGTTTGCTTTTAGTTCATATCTGTTACATTTGAAGCCATCTCTGTGATGGTGTACTCCTAAAAGTGGATTTTATTTTTCAATTTGATTAATATTCCCTCGCTTTTGTTAGAAAAAGTGTACTAGGAAATATTTCTGATAGGATATACACGTTTAGTACATAATATACAAGGCATTGTAGCATACAGACAACATCAAAATGTTTATATAACACTTTATTTCGGTTATTACAGTAGTTACAGTTATACCCAATATGGGTATACAGTTTATGGATATAAACTATATGGGTTAAAGTTATGTTTAGGTGTTGGCAAGGTAAGTACCTAGTTATTACCAAGTTATTGTAATTGCTATAATAAGTACATAGTATGTAAATGATAGCAATAATTCCAATTCCCTTGTTTTCATAATGTATGATTATCAACATATGTTTTCATAAAATATGATTTAGAAAGTTAGTAAAGCAAATATAGCAACTTGGAATGACAGATGACAGATAAAATCTTAAAGCAGGCCTGCTTTATCTTATTTGCAATATAGATCATTTGAGAGAAGCCATCTTTGCAATAGCTATCTAAACAAAAATGCAATCCCATCTTTCTGTTTCAATAGGAAACATGTCAAAACAGGGAAGACATTTGTGTTAGTTAAACCAATTTACACTGCGGCCGTGGCTTCAACTGAGGTGGTCAGGATAAATTGGCTGAAGATAATTATAATTGATTGTGTATAAAATCAATCTCATGCTCTTTACAAAGATTAAGATGAGAACTTCAGAAGATAAAGTCTATAGATGTACTGTACTTCAGAGGCTATTTTTCTCTTCTGTGTTATTCAGAGTAGCAGAAACTTACATTGTCTGTTAGCCTGATTAAAACCAGACCATTCTCAGTTGTAACTGAGTTATGGTCTGGCAAAGCGTCATAGACAAATCACTTCCAGAGGGGCGTCACCAACGTACGTCACAGATAGACCTAAAACCAATCAGAGCGATGAAGGAGATGACGTATGCAGAGCGGCGGAGAAACATCTGTGTGTTGTTCTTTGCTCGGTTTTTAACAAAAAGGAAACGTTCAAATCGCTTAAAACAGACGCGATAGCTGATTCGAACGAGTGATGTTCGACGGCGGCATCCATCTTTGTAATGTAGGCTGCAAAATCAGCTTCAAAATCCCAGCGCTGTCGTCATCGTGTAAAGCCGCCCCAACGTTTCTGATTGGTGCCTCGATTTCGACCAATTGGAAATGGGCTTGAATGAGCTCTTTGCCAGACTAACTTTCAGAGCAAATCTAAATTTGCCGGAAGTTGTCTGGGTTTTCCCAGGCTAATTGTATAAAACCTTTTTTTTTCAAAGTAGTGAAAAAGATTTAGACTTCCCAGCCACAAAATGAAAGTTTTCCAGACACTGGATTGAATTAATCATCCCATTTCAAGATTTCCTCGGCCTGAAAGGAAGCGCGCATCACAGAACCCTTGATCTCGTGCCACACTGAACGACACCAAAGCATCCAGAGTGAATTTGATCTTTCTCTCAAAGGTCTTTGCAAAGTCACTGCAAGAAAGTTTTCCCGTAAGAGCTCAAAATAGACTATCCATGGCTCCCCATGCATCACGCTGTCAAGTCTGCGTCAGATGAAGCTGTTGTTTATTTACAAGTGAGAGATTAGAGGATGAACAAGGAGGTCGGTGGGTGAGGGGTCTGTGTGAAAGTGCAAGCATTAACGCTGCTGTCGGTCTCTCTGGGACCTGTGACCTTGAGGTGAAGAAGTGGTAGGTGAATGTGAAGTGTTCCCTGGTGCTGCTTGGTGTGGCTAAAAACCACCAAAAGACATGGACGGGTTGAATGAATTGGCTTCAATGGATTTGGGCTGTCAGGGAAAGCCAGTTTGTGAGTGTTGTAATACACTTTTGTCCTTTACTTGCTGCTGAATTATTAACGTGAGTGTCAGGGCTCACACTGGAAACAGCAAGTTGATGTTATACGTTATGTATCTAAACTGTAAAAAAATAATCCTGTAAAAAAAACGGTAAACTACTGGCAGCTGTGGTTGCCAGCATCATACCGTAAAAATACAGTGTGTAACTGTTTTTGAAATTAACAGCTAAATACCGGTTTGTCAGCCACAGTATATAACTGTAATTTAACAGCATATAGTTGTAGCTGACAAAACGGTATTTAGCTGTTAATTTTAAAAACAGTAACACACTGTATTTTTACGGTATGATGCTGGCAACCACAGGTGCCAGTAGTTTACCGTTTTTTTGCAGGATACAGTGTACTGTAGCTTAGATAACACAGTGTATTGGAATGAATACAGTTATGACAGATAACATGCATTTATACACAAACAAACAATTGTTTTAAATGATCTTTTATTGTGTTTTTTTTTAAACAATATTCTTTAAACTCTATAGAAAAGATTGAAAAAATAAATGATTCATAAACAAATTGTAAATACACATTTTGGATTATTATTGAAACTAAATTAATGTATCATTCAAGCCTACTTGAAATGTTTTCAGACGTATTTAATTTAGCATCAGTTTAGCAATCTTTTTCCCTTCTTTTGCATGGAAAGAATATGTATAAAACAAAAGATTAATCTCTCATTTGACGTTTTATATACCGATTTTCAAAATGAAATCCAGAAGTCCAGCATAACCCTAGATGCAGTCACGGAAGGTGCGTTGTTCTTCTCCTTCTCTTGCTTTTTCCGCTCTGGAAGTCTATGGCAGGCAGCCCATAGAACCGCTTGTGGGAAAATGATGAAATTTGGCACACAGATAGAGGACAGTCTGAGCAGTCTGAACCACACCAAATTTGGAGTCTCTGGAGAGTCTTTATTTGAAGTTGCACTTACGTTCATGCAAATAACGTTTGCACTGTAAGAGCTTTCCTCTGATTCCTTGGCTCAAGATGTTTAGATCTCATTTTTGTAATTTTCCATCATAATTTTTTTTTTTTGAAAAAACCCCCGACTTTTCCGCAATTGTCCTTGATGGTTTGTCCGATTTTCACCAAAATTGGTTCACATGTTTGTCACATCCATGATGGCAAAACAGTTTTTTTTTTTTTTTGATGAACCAAACCGTTCTCTAATAACACCCGAACTAATTTGACAAAGAGCATGTCAAAATTGATGAATGACTATATCTCTGCAACACTTTAGCATATTGTCATCACAAATAGGACCTGAGGCTACATGCTGTGTTTCGGCACACCGCCACCTACTGGTCAGGAGATATGAAAATGGCTATTTTTGCTTAGAACTTCTGAACGGTTTGCCCAAAAATCATGAATCTGGTCTCTTCAGTCCAGTCCGAGTCAAATGATACCCAATTTTCCCATTTTATCATAAAACGCTATCGTCACGAAACTCGTAAGGTCATTGGCATTTTGATCATTTTTGATCAACCAAACCGTCATCAATGAATTTGATGGCATGGTGCCAAACTGATTCTGAGGCTGTAACTCTGCAATGCTTTGGCATATTGACCCCACACTTTGCATATGTCATTATCACCTCACACTGACCACAACAAATTGATGGTAACAGCGACACATTATGGTCAAAGGTTATAAGCAATTAAGTCATAATACTGGTGAATATATTCATATTTTTTCAGCTGTTCTCCCTAAAATCTAAAAGCGTCTTTAATTACTTATTGGTGCAGTTGCTCCGATGCTACCAGCAGACAACACATTGATTTTTTATTTTTTTAATTGCTAGGACTCATTTCTCAATACTTAGTTCACTTTTTCAAAACTCTTCACACAGTGAACACAACAGCAGTGTATGTGGGCTAAACTGTGAAAATTTCACATTGCTTTTGCACAAAATGCATTCAGTGACTACTTTCAAATGACATGAATTTATTTCTCACTCAGACACAAACACCACCAAAACCTGAACATAATACAAAAAAAAAAACTGAATAAGAGCAATTTGCTACAGCAATACCATATTGAAATATATTTCAATTCTCATCTACGTAAAAGGGAAACTTAGGAATAATGTTGTACTTTAATGTAAACATGGACTATGTAACATATACTGCAGTGAATTATAAGCAGCGTGTGTGCAAGAGAGTGTGTCATTCTTGTTTTGTAAAGAGATTTTACAAAAGAAACATTGTACCTTTTTGTTCGTTTTTTGTTTTTTAAGTAATTGTTTTATGAGTGATACAGTGTATTTGTTGGGTGAAACCTTTGCTATAGAAGAACTTTGTTATAGAAGAATAAGTTTTTTTTGGTAATTTTAGTGCATTTTGTATGTGAAATTAATTGCTGTACCAAGCAGATAGTTGATAAGGGGAACTGTGTGTGTATTAAGAAATGGATCAGCAATTGTAAAAAAAAGAAAAAAGAAAATAAAGCCTTTCTACCTGACCAGTAAATTCTGTTGAGTTAAGTTTGTTTTCCTGCCATCTGAGAGGTTCAAGCATGAAGTACCAGCTGTGTGAGAATCCGTTCACATATGAACCTGTTATTGCGTTGAAAAAACACTCAACTGAGCAGAACAGAATGGATCAGAATGCAGGGGTCTCGAGACCACAGTCTCGAGCTTTCAGAGGTTACACTACTTTTAACTGGACATCTTAAAAATGTGGCATTCATGATGTGAGAGTCTGAAAACCAGTAAGATGAGAGGTAAAAAAAATGGCAGTGTAAACAGTTAAATCATGGCACAGATGGAACGCAAAAACCTGTAATGTGTGATCGGCCCAATCAAATTTGAGCAGATTTGCATATTTTCTACTTATAAGTTCACCGATTACCCAACCCAGCTGATCAAACACATGCTAAGCTTGTCAAACCTGAGTCAGAACAGCCAGAGATAACAGCATCTGAACGCCTATGAAGCGGTCCTACATGTCCTGATACAACCTTACCACCTTCAGGAGGATTCGAAGGTATTGATGAAGGTCTATTCTAGAAAGATGTTGAGCAGAAACAGTTCTTGGATGCTGATAAGATGCAGTTAATGATGTTTAAATCTACTGGCATTTAAGCATGATCAGGAGCACTTGACCAGAAGATTTGAGAAGGGAATATAGCCCCAAACCCTTAAAAAACCCTTGCTGAATTAAAATATGAATTTCTTAAAAAAAAATTACAAAATCTTTCTGACCACCAAACTCTTCAATCTTAATGTATTTGCAATGTTTTTGGCACACATCTAAACCTATAAAAAAAGCGAATCTTTCATTGATAATGAACAACTGTTCATTTTAGTGAAGGCGGGCAGTTGCAATGCATGTGCCACATTACACTGACAGTGCATAATAATAGTGCTAGTGTTAATTACATGGCATTGTGCGCTAGTGGAATTCTGTAGGAAACCAGGGCAACTTCTAATTTTATTGTACCAGAGACTAATGAAGCTCGGTCAAGCTTTTAGCCGTTGGCTTTATAGACCGGGTCTGTGGTGTTTGCAGATCAAATCGAGCATAGGTTAATAACACCTCCACCTAGCCCGCCATGTTAACCCTGCTGATAATGATTTTTGTGTCATTATCTGTTTCATGCTGACAGAAACAAAAATATGTCACTGGACAGTGATTTCAATGTTCTCAGTCTATTACTGTCATCGAACTGTGATATTAATAATAGACCTCCAGTGGTAATGCATTTTAATGCTTCAAATCAAACCGTCCCTCAGATTTGTCATGGTGTGCATTTGCTCGTAGACTAGCCAATATTGGCCTATAGCTTTCTGGTGCAGAATTGTGTTGTGCTGTGTAATATTAAGCATTCACTCAATATACTGGATTGGATATAAACATGTATTTACCAATGAAAGTTTGGGGTCAGTAAGATTGTTTTAATGTTTTTGAAAGCAGTCACTTATGCACTTACCACGGTAGCATTTGTTTGATCAATGAGACAGTCATATTGTGAAATGTTATTACAATTGAGTACAACTGTTTCCTATGTTAATAGATGTAAAAAAAAACAATCTGTGATGGCAAAGCTCCATTTTCAGCAGCATTACTCCAGTGCCTTCAGAAATCATTTCAATATGCTGATATGGTGCTCAAGAAACTGTTACATCTGTTTCTGGGTTTGAGGTTTTTTTAGGGGCTGTTTATACAACACCATTTGCAACTAAAGTCGTAAAACTTTTTATGCGTTTTGACCGTTCGTCTACACGACAACAGTGTTTTGGGTGCCTGAAAACGTTTTGAAAACGGGATTTAAAGTGCAAGTTTTTGAAAATGGTCTCCGTGTAAACAACAAAAAAGCGAATCTCTGAAGATGTATATTACATGTTCAGTCTATAGTGTTTAATCGCCATCTAAAGGCCTGGCAGCAAAATACAGCGTTGTTAGTCGTTTTCGCGGATCCGTGTGAATGGGGATCGTTTTGACACTGGTGTCGTCTGTACGTGGAAAAATCTAAGGAAAAACTTCTCAGTTTTAAGCATATCGTCTTCGTGTACACGTACCCCCTTAGTTGTTGCCATGGTGGTTGATTTGCCTAATTTGGCTAATGAGCCTTCATCAGGGTGTCATAGACTTTTTATATATATATTTACTTAAACTCTCGAGTGCCTTGGCTTGATACGTTTTTATGAGTCGAATTATCCAAAGAGCACCGGGATACGGATTTTACACCCCATTGTACAAATGCGGGTACTTTCTCACTTTCTTACGCACAATCTCTTAGCCACGTATCCATGTTGTAGGTTAAGAAAATCGGGTTAAGCGTATACAGAATGTGCATACTGTGCTAAGGACAAAATTTGCATCACACGCACTGTACACGGACCCTTAGCATATGCGTGAAAAGTGTGAACTAAGTAAAACCAGTTTTGTGATGCATCATTTCTTGCTATCCTTAATCATTAGGGGCTTTTGCACCGGGTAGTTGAACTAGCTACCAGGGCAGTCCCCCATTTTCCTGGTTGCATTCACACCACCAGTTGGAACTTTGAAGTGGCCGTCACTTACGTCCCGCTGCTCTGGTTGATGTGTGGGACTTTAATTTGACGGCGTGGCATAGAAAGTAAACAGTTTACAAAAAAGTATTTTAGCGTTTGCCGTGTGGTTGATGCCCAATGTCGCTAGCTGTTTTGCTTGGTTCCTTCAAAGTCAAGATGGATTTTCTCCTTACTGTAAAGGTTGAGAAGTGCTTGTACTTCGGCGTTGGTCCACGCGTCACTGTTTTCCATGTTCGTGGAGTAAATATATAGGATATAAACTGTTTACATGGCTTTTTAAAAATGCTGGGTGCCATGCGCATGCGTTCAGCCAATCAACCCTACATTTACGTCACTGGCAGTTCCTGTCATGCTGGGTTAAACCCTACTCTGAAGTAGGAGCTAATTTAGTCCCCCCCAAAAGACATTCCTAGAACTAAAATCATTCTCAGTTCCTGCAGAGCGAACATGGCAAAACGTGGGTACTTCCGCCATTAGTTATAGGGTGCAAAAGCCCCTACTGGTTGTCGAATAGTTCACCCCCTCATGTAAACTAACTCCCAGTCCCTCACTGAAATGTTTTTCTTGCCATCAAGTTTGATTATTCACATAATGGTGCCTGATCTTGACCAGAGCATATTTCAGAAAGTCTGTTGCCCTTTTATAGAAATACGTCAGGCATGTTCATTTATTAAAAGTGGCAGAGTTCAAAAGGTACTGCATCACAGGAATGACCTTGCCGCCCACTCGCACGATCCCTCAAACGCTCTTCCAATAATGCCACGTCTCTATCAACAAATATATATCTGTGACTCGCAATCCTACCGGGGCAAGAAATGTTCCATTACTTCCTGTGGTCTCAGGTGCAAATTCTGTCCCTTAATATATAATCCCACCACATGCACTTCATAGTATGAGGAACAGTCTGTCAGACAGCTGCACTTCCCCTAAGACTCATTCAGAAGAAAAAGCAGTATGAAAAAGGGTAGTAGGCTGAAACAGCCTGTTCTTTTTGTATGGGAAGATGCTGCCACGTTTGGTTTAGCACTGGGGGACAGGGAATGAAGCTGTCAGGGGACAACAGAGGCGACCGATGTCAAAAGGCATCAGCCTCTTCCAGCCTGTGGTAGTGCAGCGCTGAGCTGAATCAGAACTCAGAACAGATGCTTTTACGGAAAACATGAGCACATGGCTGAAGCCAGACCCCTGTGACGACAGCTTCATATCAGAGTCACTGATCCGTCAGACTCTTCGTGGAAAAATTTCCTCAGGGCACTTGCAGTTTCTTCAATTAAACCTTTTATTTTTAATTATTTTTTTGACCAGATGTGTTCAGATGTGTTCATCATCAAAAGTAAAAAAAACACAAAAAACACAGTTTAACTGTCTATAGATTGTAATAAACAAAACTCTCTTAAAATCTCAATGAATGGTTGAAAACACTTTGGCATAATCCTTTTTTAGAAATAAATGAAAACAACAGAAATAAGATTTAACTTTCTCAAATCTTAACCTTTTTATGCTTTTGAATGTTTTGGGATATACACTAGGCTTTTACTTGTCTTAACCACAAATTATTGGTATGGAAATTACCAAGTTGGGGAAGGCTATTCCATGCCAGGTTGTATTTGTGCAATTCTTGCTAATTTCCTGAGCAGTGATTTAGATTAAAATGGCTGAGACCATTAAAAGACCACTAAATATTTAGCCATTTTTGGCTTGTTGCATGAAGGCAAGCACATTCTCTCTGCTTGCAGTGCGTCAGTCACGCTTGTCAGGAAAGTAAGTGAGACGCACACAAACACACTGTTTTATCGAATCATACCTCATCAATAGGGGTTGACTTCCATCATTTAGTACGATTGCGTTCATATCAGCAGCGAACCGTACCAGAGTTCACGTAAACCGCACCCCAGACCAGCCTTTTTATGCCAACTCGTGTACGGTTTGTCGGTGCATACTGAAGTTCGGAAAACTGCGTTCATATGATCCAAACTAACCAAACTCTGATGTCAATTGAACCCAGGCATCCACCACAAGTGCTAGTGTGAAAGCACCCATCAAATTCGCAAATAATATTTCTGGCTATTATAAGGTATATTTCCAAATAAGAAGTCTCTGATAACAACTTACTGAAAAAATCGTCTTGTGGAATTGACGAATTGCTTAAAGTTAAAGTTAAAGTGATGCTCTCCCAGTTTTATCACCAGGATCTTTAAAAAAAATATATATAAAATCAATGTTTATGTTATGTTTACTGATCCCGGAAGTAGAAGTAGAGATTTCACTGCATTGCTTCGTATAGTTACTGTATAGTTTGGTTAACAAGCTATATTACATGAAGGACGAATTGTTTATTCCGTGGATTATAATACATTTATTTATTGAGCCTTGGAACTAACTTGACTTTTCTGATCCCTTTTTGCAACTTCTGGCAACAATTTTCTATCCAGTGTTGCCAACTTTTTGGACTGCTGGTTAACTTGTCAGTCACTATATCATACTTGTTCTGTTGTCTGACAGAAAATCTGTAGATGAGAACAACTTTATAGGACATTCGGCTATATTATATTAAAATACAGTATGTGAGCATGGATTAGGAGAGAAAACAGACATTTAGCGACTTTTTGAGCGGGCTTTAGCTACTTTGAAAATCATTGGCATCACTGCTTTCATCAGATTAACTATGAACACGATACACTAATGTTTTCCAAGCAGAAATCGTCCCTTCTGAAAACTGACCTTTTGTCTCTTAAGCAGTATTTCTATAGTGTTAACAAACTTTTTGGGTGAAATGTTTTGCTTGAAAAGCGCATTTTGTGCTCTCTTTCTTTAAATATTTACTTGGTGATATGTTGGTATAGAAGGTTCCCAAATACTGTTATGTAAAGCTACTGTACATCAGTTTTAGGGGCCGTTTACACGACACCATTTTCAACTAAAAACAGAAAACTTTTTATGCGTTTTGGTCGTTCATTTACAGGACAACAGGGTTTCGGGTTCCTGAAAACGCACATTTTTGAAAACGATGCCACTATCATCACCATGTAAACTACAAAAACATGAATTTGTGAAAACTTTGACATTATGCGCATATGTATTAAGTGTTCAGTCTATAGGCACGTAGTTTCTTCACGCAGTGACATCGCCAACTACTGGCCTGGCAGCAGAATACAGCATTTTTTTTGTCGTTTTCGCAAATCCGTGTGAACGGGGATCATTTTTGACAACGTTGCCGTTGTTTTCTATTTTTAGTTCATCATTGTGGTGTAAACGTATACGGTCAGTGTGATTTTCTAATCTAAGCTTTCCTTTACTAAGTTCTAAAAGGGTTTCCAATTAACGAATAATACATTATGTCATATATACATACATTATATATATACATTATATATTAATACAATATTCCTCCGCCCAGGCGAGCAACCACCAAGAAAAGGTGCTAACACCAATTCTAGTCCAGGACAACTGGAAGCTGCTAGGGACTGGAAGATGCTGGCTGATCTTGATCAACTGCTCATTTTTCCACCTGAGATTGCCACCACTAACCTACGACCAGATATTGTTTTGTGGTCTGGGTCAGCACGCATTGTTCAACTGATAGAGTTAACAGTGCCATGGGAGGATGCGGTAGATGAGGCATATGAGAGGAAGAAACTGCGGTATGCTCATCTGGCCACTGAAGCAGAACAGCGAGGATGGAGAGTCCAGGTTTATCCAGTGGAAGTGGGTTGTCGAGGTTTTGTGGCACACTCTACAACCCGGTTCCTCAGAGACGTCGGATTCAGTGGCCAAGAGTTGCGTCGCACAGTAAAGAACTTATCTGAAGCAGCAGAAAGGAGCAGCAACTGGCTGTGGTTGAGACGGAAAGATTCTAGCTGGCTGTGTACAGGCCGCCACGCTACGGTTTCGTAGAATTCTTGAAAACTTGAAGAGTCTGTTGGTTTATTTGTATAGGTTGTATAGTATTTACAGTCATTACGTTCCTGTGGATATTGCGTGAATGACGGGTGGTTGGGCAGATATTGTGTTTTGCGGTAGGTGGTATGCCATACGGAACCGTTGCCACTGAAACTGCATATTAACAGACCAGTGGGGCTCGACAGCCTTAGTCAAACGGGTTGGCGCGTATGGTTGGGTTGCGGAGAGATTGTGAGATTGTGGTTAGGTCTCAGCAGCAGGAGGGATGTAGAGGTCAGTAAGCTGGCCTGTGTTGAGTGGGGGACGGAGGGGGGTGACTCTGGGATGCCAGAGTCACTGTCGAGCCCTCTTGAGGTGTCGTGGGCTAGTCAACGAAACACTGAGGACGGAAGGTGCCCACTTGAAGACCCTAGAGATGTCCCCTACTTGGCTCAATCCAGACGGTTGTCGTGCTGGTCCACTAGGGAGACCACACTATAGTTGCAGCCGTCGTGTGTGCTGACGCGACAAGTACACTGCAGTCATTAACGCCAGACAGAAGGGGAGTCACACCACCGTATGGAAAGAAGCGTAAATGGATGGAGAAGCATAGTTTACTGTAAAGCTAAGTCTTAGTGTTGCTTATCTTGGCGAAAGCTGAGTACAAATCAGCATTAAGTTTTAACATCTACTCTCGTGTAATGGAAATCATGTCAAGAGAATCATCACAAGTAAAAATGACTATAACCGTCTTAACAATGAAAACATCTAAGAATCTGTGTAGACAGAAGCCAGTTCACTATCAGTTTCATAACTCTTCCTTTGCTCTGGTGAAACATGTACTCGTGCCACAAATGAATGACTAATTAACATATAGGAAATGAAACCTTTGTGATTGTTGGCTACGCCGAAAGGACGCCCGAGTTCCTTGAGCAATTACTGGTAAAGAACAATAAAGAAGCGTCAGCACTTCGTTTCAATGACGGATAGTAGTTAGAGGTCCAAGAGTGTCTTTATTTTCACACAAGGCTTTGCTGTAATTGCTGTATTTTTCCTCTTTTAGACCTTAATACAATGTTTCTTTCAAATGCGTTTTGTTAGAGCATGATTGTATCTTTTGCTTTTCTCCATAGGACCCAGTGAGCTCGACCTCAGTCTGTTAACAGACAGCAGCAGTCTGGCAGATATGCCCACCAAATTTGACGAACAGGTATGAGAATGTCTTTTACCTCATCTTTTCTGTTTTTTCCTAAGCACTTCTTTCTTTGCTTTTCTTTGATGGCTACACTTAAAGAAATTTGGTGTATTATAAACAATTTTCACTCAGAAATTGCTAGTAAATTTCACAAATAATTTCAACCCAGACTGCAACGTAGTGTCAGCCCAGTTCCGGCCCACATCTGGTATGTGTGGATTCCACGTGTGCCAGATGTGGGCCGGATCTGGGCCGGCACTATGTTTAAGTCTGGGAAAGAACCGGCAAGTAACAATGAATTAAACATGAAGTAGATAGAGCTAAATTAGTAATTTCTTGTAAAAGATACTCCAGTAATCTTTTGTTTTACAACTTTGTAAAATATTTTTTTTTACGGTGTACTGCGAATTCTTAATCCAACAACACAATGGTTTGATGGTATCTTATGCGGCCTTTATTGTGATATCACAATAGCATTTAGAGCATCATTAGCATGTCAGAAAACGTCCCATCTGTCTGGACCTCTTTAATTCATTATAAAGTTATTGGAGTCTCAGATTAGGCTCAGATGAGACTGCTGAAGGGCCATTATAGGCAGATTGAGTCTGTATTTAATGGAAATGCTTGTTGAGTGACAGTCCTGCATTAGCGGATGGTCATTATGAATGACTCTATCTCCTGCATTAGCTTCTGTATGGATGAAGCTTAAGCCATAGTCCTTGACTTTCATTAGTGTTATTAGTGTTATATCATATGTGTTATTTTCAGCATAATCTTTTAAAGGGGATGCAAAATTCGCTTTTGTATGGTTTTTGAGCAGAATAGTCCGCAGTGTGTGTACACAACCTCTCTATTGTTGGTGAAAATCCACCCACTCCTTTTGTTATTTCCCCCATAAAACTGAACCAGTGTCTCAAAATGAGCCGTTTAAGAATGTGATCCAATGGGACATCACATTGCAACAGGCTCCGCCCACGACTGGCGATGGAATCTGCCCTATTAGCTTAGCTCCTCCCCTCAGTGAGGTGTACACAGTCCGCCATGTTATTCTACTCGCCAGGGCATTTAACAGCAGCATTCAAGTAAGAAATGTAGTCTTATTAAAGCTACTAAAGTTATTTAATCAAGAGCAGTGAGTGATTTTCTGTTTTTCTTTTGTGGTTTGATTCACATAAACAGGTATTGTATATTACGCTGCTGTCACTTTAATAAACAGATCTAATATACACATGCAATTTCTTTCCCCGCTGTTTACGTTGGGTACTGACAGACCTAACCGACTTTTTTTTTGTTACACCGACTTTGTGTGTTTTTAAATAGGGGTCAGGGGGTGGGGAGCGTCAGCTCATTTGCATTTAAAGATACATACACGAAAATGGCATGTTTTTCCTTCCACTCAAAAATGGCCATTTACAACATGGTATAATACATTATCTGTGGGGTATTTTGAGCTGAAACTTCACAAACACATTCTGGGGACACCTGAGACTTATATTACATCTTGTAAAAGGGGGCATAATAGGTCCCCTTTAATGATAGCCCACAGAATAATGCCATGTGTATTTGTTGGGTATTTAAATTGCAATTATTGCATTAATACCTGGTACATGTTCGCTGACCTTCAATATGGAAATGTAATCAATATCTCTGAGTCTTTGAGTGTGTATTATATAGATATAATGAGAAATATAGCTCTGTGTGTGTGTAAAGGGTTTGTCTGAGACCATTTCTTTTCTCAAGGTCAGGAAGAATGAGCTATAGAGTAGATTTTTATGTAATCCCCACCCGGATACTGTCTCTGAAAGCTTCTGTCTCTGAAGCTTGTAAAGAGAGGTTATTTTAGTATTGAATTATTCCATATGGAGCTCAATACATGCATGTTCTCTGACCTTATGTGATGGAACACATGCAGTTCCTAATAGATTTCATGCCCACGTCAAACTTCTTTCAATCCTTTTGGTTACCAATATCCCTCAAAATATATTTTGTGTGTATGTGTTCAACTTAATTTTTTTTAAATGCATTTTTAATTAATAGCTAGCATTCTATGTAAATAATTATTTTGTAAAATTTGACAAAATTACAGCTTGATTACATGCAAAGTAAAAATATTCTTTTTGTGATATCTACCACGTCACGTGTCGTCAAACACTCGGTCCTTAACAAATAACAAATAAGTGAATAAACAAATTCACTAATTTGGATTAAATGAATTTTTTTTTAATAATAAATATTTTTAGAAAAATAAAAATAATGTAATATTTTATTTTATATTTAAGTCTGGATCTAGGGTGAGGGTAAAACAACAAAATCCTCACACAAAAGGCATTTCCTAATTAGCACAGATAAATAAAGGCCTGGTAAAAAGTTTTCAAGTAGCATATGTCACAAGTCCATAAGGTGGTAATGTCTGATACACAATGATGAAGTGACGTTTCACTCAGAGTTACCACAGACAGAAAACAAAAGAATAGAAAGTATCATCAGCAAAACTTGAAATGGCTCAGTGATTTACTACAGAGCAAGTACTGAACGCAATCAAATATTAGAGTCACTGTCACTTGATGGTGGATCTGGTGGAAAAGCCGTTAGCGACCAAAATATTGATTTTGAAGATGCTGAAAATGATAGTTTTGAGAATATGTTTGAGGGAATGTATTGCTGTAATGCTGAATGTATTGGGAAATGAGCTCTGACGAGGACAGTGATGATGGTGTAAAACATCTGCTCAAACTGAACACTTCCAAGCTCCAAAAAGTAACAAAATATGCTTTATTTATTCTTCTCTAATTGTTATTCTAATATCAGGAGAGTTATTATCGCGACAGGTAGAGATCCATCCATGTTAGATATAAATCCGTGTCACTAAAGACCCAAATATGTTAAAATGATTGGCGAAACATTCATGCATTCAAGGGTTAAACCACAAAGTAACATTCAGGAGATCGCAGGAGCAAACTAACACACAACCACATAAAGCAAAGATGATACCGGACAATGAAACAAAGAAAACTGAGGGCTTAAATACACAGGGGAGTAATCAAGGTAAAAAAAAGAACTGGTGCAGGAACTAACTAACTACCAGGGAGACTAATAATGTAATAATGAAAATGTAAAAATGCAGAAAGTTTTCTGTGAATTGGGTAGGTTCATTATGCCAAATGATATCAAAATTATTATGTCTATGGAATGTCTCCATAATACATGGAATCCCAACATATGTGTGTGATAAACAGACCTAAATTCTAGTCGCTATTCTGTGAAAAAGTTACATTTGTCATTTTTTGGGTGAGCTAGATTGTTTGGCTTTATCATTTTTGCTCTTTTATACATGCTGTGCGTTCGTTTTTTTACATTCTCAATATATACACAGAAGATCATAACACTATATTCAGCTTCACAGATTCATGCACAATTCAGAATAAGCTCAAAACTATCAGGAACCCTGTTTGGATTGCTTTTGCTCTCTTTCTGGGAGCATCTTGTTCTCTTCACATGATTTTTTCTTTCTCCTTGTCTCCTGCCACACACACACACACACACACATATTATCTATTCAGAGGGTTCTCGCTATCTACCAACCGATACGGCAGGGTTACATGTAAGAGGCGAACCAATTAGACCCTCCCTGTTGCTAGATGTCTGTCAAACTAAATTCCTGAATCTGTTGCTTCTCTATGCATTTCCATGGAGATGCTGTCATGCTTTCTCCATTATATTTGGTTAAAATCGTGTCTGGGTGAGACAAAAGCAGTCGGGTAAGGCTCCTTGGTGGAGGATAGTGTGAAGAGTGTTTATGGATGTGGATCAGCCCACATTCCCACCGTGACTCTTTCATCTGTGTCCATCAGCGGTGCTGCTGACAGCAAACTCTCCGTGCCGTCGACATCACGCAGGGAAAAACACTTGTGTAGATGAGAACAGATCTCAGAGCAGTCCTCGCCTCAGTGTGCTACGTGTTCAGTGGGGTTTTTGGCTCTGGCCATGCTGGTTTCATTCTGTACTGTGAATGTTTGCCAGCCACTTGGATCAAGACATTCCAACTACAGTGCAGAAAAGCTTCAGTACAGTTTTGTACTTGTTCAGTACTTGTTATATACCTTCCTGTGTTTTACCCTCTTATGGCGTTAAACAACTACTGTCAGGATTTACTAAAGACACGCAGTGGAAAAATTTGTGCTGTTATTTTTGCTGTAGACCTATGCATTTGTTGGAGTTTCCCTTTTAGAAGCAAAATTTATGGAAGGGGAGTATTTAAATGAATCATATATGGTGATATACTAAGGTTTGTGTTCGTCAATGTACTAGTATTTGTGCCATTATTTAACAGCAAAAAAAAAAAAAAACAAGTCTTAAAGGTGCAGTGTGTGATTTTTAGCAGCATCTGGTGGTGAGGTTGCGAATTGCAACCAACAGAAGTTACGGTGGCCGACAGGAAAAGACGTCGTCGTCTGAGGCAGCAGAGAGTAGCCAGTTAAGCAATGAGGTTTCTTTACAAAGATGAAGAAATAAATTATGTTTACTTAATTATTCAGTCAAACGAAATGTTATTGCGAGTATTATTGTTACTTGTTTATCATTGTGTCAGTGTTTTAATCGCTTTAGCTAGCTTCTTTGCACGAAGAACAACATAGTGACAAAATGCGTTTGTCCGTTTAGGGCTACTGTAGAAACATGACGGCGCAAAATGGCGACTTAACATGTAAGTTCTTGTTCTATCGATATACAATGGGGACCCGCGGTGTATGTAGATAGAAACTGCTCATTCTAAGGTAATAAAAACATAATGGTTCGTTATGTAATGTCTTTATACACCACTGAAAACATAGTTATGTATATGATATTGCATTTCTGTCAACAGATCCTCCTAAATATTACACAATGCACCTTTAAACCAGACACTAATGCGTAGATTGTGTTGGTCATAATGGAAAGATCCGGCTGCGTTTGTGTTCTTTAATTTGCTCGTCATCACTCGCCCATTGGTGCATTTTTGGAATTGTTCTCTCACGCTAATTTGCCCTATTTAGTAAACCTGGCCCAAAGTGAGGTCCTGGTTCACCACATGCTCACTGAGTCTACAAGATTCTGGAACTCTGCTGGAGGGATAGAGCACTATTCTTTAGCATACGTTTAAAGTAAAATCGATGTCATCGTTACTGTTCGTATCATTGTGTATCAAGTGCTGTTGAGCTGAAATTCAGATATGGTAATGAGTGTTTCATTTCTGACATGTGCTATAAGCAGTAGACCAATCACAACAGACTGGGCCATCTGACCAATCAGAGCAGAGAAAGCTCGGAAAGGAGGGGACTGAATCTTTGAACGAACCTTTAAGAATCTTTGAGAATTTACGTGGATGTGCAATGCATATAATGATAACATGAAAGTGTTTTTAGACCTTGGATGCATGTAGAATGATGAAGACCTGGTGAAGTACATTCAAAGAGGACTTAAAGCAAACTGGCGTTAAATGGGAAGAAGCCGAATCCCATGCAGTCAATCGCAACCAGTGGAATAGGCTTGTGCCCAATGTGCCCTGTAGCACAGACGGACCTAAAGAAGAAGAAGAAGCATGTACATCTATTGCAGGAGACCTCCAAAACAAAATTAGGAACCTTTAAAATAGCATAATATGGATACTTTACCTTTAAATGTAATATCGAATAACATACTGCAAATTATAATCAAGTACTTGTTAGTCAACACATAAAAATAAGTGTACTTATTTAAAGCAAAATGCCTCTGGAGGAGGTAGCGGATTTTCCTTTCATTTGTCTCTCATCTGTTACATCAGTGGTTACACTTCTTACCATCCACCATGGTAATTCTATTGTATTCTTTGTAGTGCCTTTGAGTACCGTGAAAATAACATAGACATTCCATAGGATGAAATATGGTGTTCTTTCAGTAACATATTATATTAAAGCATATGGTATCTGTTGACAATCAGACAATGCAGACGTGATGCAGCACAACAGGACGAGCGTCTCATACAGTGGCTTGTGCTGCTTTATTAGACGGGGGTGACTGCTGAAATCATGCATCCAGTACTTTCTGCAGCGCCCACGGCTCCTCCACGCACAAAAACAAGCCAAACGTCTACAGCACATCAGGCCGACCTTCGCCACTGTTCAGTCTGCACAGCTAATGAGAGGCTCAGACCGAGAGAGAGAGAGAGAAAGAACGAGTAAAAGAGGGAGAGCAAAAACATGAGATGTAGGAGATTTGGACTTCACTGCAAAATAATCAGTATTTTAATCAATATTTTAGTGTTGCTTTTCAGTGACAAATTGCCTAAACATCCTAAGATATATTTACTTCAGAGGTTAAATATTGGAAGATATTTAAATTTGTTTTCAGGGAATACACTGATGAGCCAAAACATTGACCAGTCACACCTATATTGTTGAGGCCACATATTAAGGTCTCAGTAGATTAGATTGTAAGCAAACAATCGGTTCTCGTAATCAATGAGTTGGATCCAGGAGAAATGGGCAGGAATAAAGATCTGAGCGACGTTGGCAAGGGCCAGTTTGTTATGGCAAGGCGACTGGGTCAGAGTATCTCTGAAAGGCTTGCGTGTTGCTCCCGGTCAGCAGTGGTGAGAATTTACCAACAGTGAGTGATTGGAGGAGGGACAAACCACAAACTAGCGACAGGGGCCGCGTTTAACTCCACTTTTAGACATAAACTCACAAACTTCCCTAAGCACTTCCCCTCGGGGGAATCCCCGCCGCCATTTTGAAGTGCGTTCATCTTCGTTAAGTGGACGAGGGATGTTTATTTGGACAGACCCTCGACCTCTCGGTTTTGACCGAGGGAGCAAGTCTACTCAACATGTACACTTCAGGCAGATCCATAGATCACAATGCACCATGATTGTGACGTCACAGCAGATTGCACTTAATTTACCCCCACCCCCACAATGAAGTCGATCCCGTCTGGTCCGAGCCAACAGAAGGTCTACTGTGGGACAGGTCACAACAAATTTTAATGATGGTTATGAGGGAATGTGTCACAACACACAGTGCATCACACCCTGCCTCGTATGGAACTGTGTAGCCGCAGACCAACCAGAGTGCCTGTGATGACCCCTGTCCACTGTCGAAAGTGCCTTCAATGGGCACACAAGAGTTAGACCTGGACCTTAAAGCAGTGGAAGGAGGTCGCCTGATCCAATGAATTTTCTTTTACATCACACAGACCGTCATGTACATGTTTGTAATTTACCTGGGGAATTGATGGGACCACGATGCACTGTGGGACGATGACAAGCCGGTGGAGGGAGTGCGATGCTCTGGATCATGTGGACGTAAGTTTGACACGTGCCACCTACCAGGGATGTAGTGGAGGCTAAACGCACGTAAACGCCGTTTACGCACCTCCCAATATTCGGAAATAGCGTTTACCCACCTCCAAAGTTCGTTTATCCACCTCTAAATTGCGTTTATCCACCTCTAAATAGCTATAAATTAAGCTTATGTCGTTTTAGTTTCATATTGTTAATTATTAGTTTCATAGGTTGTTAAACCTAAGACGAACTCTTTCATATTGCGCTGCATTACTGTCAGTGTTGTTGACTATTACTGACGGTGGTGCTGTTGACGCTCGCGCAGCCTCTCGAGGAGAAATCTACACAAATGAGCGCACACACACACTCAGTTAACAACATACTGCCTATAAAAAAATCTAAATGTGGAGTTTTTATATTTTTAACATATGTTAAGCAACCTCAATTATTTTTCCTGAACACCGTCACGATTGAAAATGTGACATTGATTTCATACAACAGTTCAATAAACAGTTAAAATTAAGTCACTTACATTTTAGATGCAATATTGGCTGTTTTTGTTCTGTTTCAGCAGCGAAAATAGTTCCAAACAAAAATCACAGCAGAACCACGGCGCATCTCACAGGAACACTCAACCTGTTTTCATTACTGAATGATTCAGCATTTTGAACGAATCGATTGAGTCAAAGATTCAATGACCCATTCATAAACATCTGTCTCATTCTTGAATGAATCAGCCGTTTGAATAAATCGTTTGAATGAATGAATCAATGACTCACTCATTAAGACGGTCGCCTGCCGCCACCTACTGGCGGTTTGTGTTATGTTTAAAAGTAGTATCATTCTTTCCAACGTTTCTTATTTGTAAATTTAAATCAATTTCATAACATTATTTTATGCAATTGTAATTTTTCAGTGTACATGATTTAATTTGATCAGCCCTATAGTGTCTTATTATTCGAAATAATTGAATTTATTGATCAAATTTAGGAATTTAAAATGAAAGATGAAGCATACATTTAATAATATTGGGGAGGGGATGCCCTTTAAAGGTGCAAATATTACAATATGCCGATTTAAATATCAAAGCTAATTGAACACTGATGAGAATATTGTTTCAGAATAAATTAACACACACAAAAAAAAAGAAATCCTGACGAGAAACTTTTTTACAAGTGAATGACAGATTTACTTGTCCTAAGGACAAGCGTATGAAAAGGCTTAATGTCGAGCCCTGCCTAATAGCAATGTCATCAGGATACACATACGCAGTGGCCCACCTTACCGGGTGACCACGTCGTGGTCCACCAGAATTTATAGTTTACCCACCTCTTTTTTTACAACTACACCTCTGCCACCTACCTAATCATTGTTGCAGACCAGGTACACCCCTTCTTGACAATGGTGTTCCCTGGTGGAAGGGGCTCAGGAACATGATGAAGAGTTCAAGGTTTTGCCCTGCCCTCCAAAAATTCCCAAGATCTCAATCCAACTGAGCATCTGTGGGATGTTCTGGACCAACAAGTTTGATCCACGGCGGCTCCACCTCGCAACCTACAGGACTTGAAGGATCTGCTGGTAATGTCTTGCTGCCAGATACCACAGGACACCTTCAGGAGTCTGGTAGAGTCCATGCCTCGGGGGGTCGGCAACATTTTTTTAAGTGCAAATTTCACTAAATGTTGTTAGATTTATGGTTTAAGCACTCCCCCCCCCAGTGAAAGATATGCAAAGGTAATATTTCACAATTTTGCTCTATTTTGACAAATAAACTGATTAAGACAAACATATATTGCTTTGCTTTTCATGTGACCGTATGGAGAAGCATTTGCAGGTGAAATAACCTTCCAGCCAATCAGATTCATAGTTTGTTCTATCATTGCCAGCATATCAGTTGAAGGGTTAGATAGTAGACATCTGCTAAAATCTGGCTTTATATGTTGCGATAAGGTAAAATCATGCTTGAATCGGTGCTGTATGGTTATGCTCATGAAGTGTCCTGAAAAGAAACTGACGTTTTAACAGCTCGCTTTTAATCTAATGCATGTTGGCCATGGATGGATGTATCTAAATATTCGAGATTGGGGGATTATGTCCAAAAACAAACATGCAAGAATCAGTTGTTAAAAGAAACCATATTGATCAAGCACTAAGGTGAATATTGGGATGGACGTGTACCCCTCATTGTCTATGGCGCAGGATTTGTGGCCTGAATGGTCCAAATTTGCAGGATTGTTGGATATGTGTATCATTTCTCTCTCTTTCTGCCAGTGACTCATCGGACCGGCTGGCCTGCCCACATCACAAACACGCTCATCAGTGGCACCCTGCACTCCTCCCACACACACACACACACATACAATCTCTTTTTCATCTCATCTTCTCTAATGCTGAAAAAAAAAAAAAAAGTGGCAAGTTACCACCTAAGGTTTTGCTGTTAAACAGCCCAGAACTCTTTTAATCACAGTAATCACGGCACAAAACTGTCAAGTTCCCAGTTTTCGGCGATGTGTTTGTGTTCAAACACTGGAAACCTCACAGTTTTTGTTTTAATTAGCTCAGTGAAACTCATGAAACGACCGTCAAGAAGCATCATATTTTCTCCCAAAAATCAAAAAAGACAAAAGCCTATTTTTGGAATCATCAGTACATGCTTTTAACTGCCCTTTCACTTCATTTGTGATATAAAAGCATATTTCTTATGTGTCTTTCTCTATGGCAGATCGATGAAGATGTGGCTGGATATGCAGAGGCGCTTGGAGAAAGTGAGATCTGTATCTCTTAATTGATCTTTGTGCACTTTATATGTGTGTGTATGAAATTTCCTTGTTATATTATTGATAGAGGAATGAAGATATGCTTGTTTAAGCAGTACCAGATGTCTAATAGCCCTCTAAAGTCTCTATGTCTGTACAGTGGCATTAATCATAAATAATGATGCAGTGCAAACAAACACATTCTCTGTTGCCATAATAGTTTCACCAGACTTAAAATCTTGATCTTGGAAAAACGACTAATATTTCATGATATTGAAGATTTTCACTGTGAAACCTATATATTAGTAACCAAGAGATTTGAATTTTGTAGTTCAATTTGAAAAACCTGGACTTCAATTTGTGCACAATTGCTTTTACAATTTTAAGATGCAAAAATTTGATTTTCAGTGATGCCAAGTAATGCCAAATCTTCTGTCAAGACCATACATTTATTATTTAATTTATTTATTTCAAATTCAAGGCTTTTATATTATATTATATTATAATATAAATGTATTATATATTATATTATATTATTTGTTACTGGTAAACCTGCATTTTTTAACGCTAACATATTATTCTCATTCATTTCCAGCATTGATTGGACCACATGACACGACAAAGCTATATTTTGACATGAGAAACCTGTTATCTGATCATAATATAATTGGTGTGTTTTTTTTCTTTCCAAAATGCCACCAGGTTTTCCCGTGGAGACCAAGAAACAAAAGGTCATCTTTGTGATTGGTATGTTAGCTGATAAAGCTGCATTAGCACATTATACATTACTTTCATTGCACAGTATTTTCATTATAGACAGACACGGAATACACTGTTTTATTGTGCCTTCATTTCCTCCACAAGAACAGACCAGGAAGCAATGTTTTGATATAAAGTACATATATCACAGCTAGATCAGACACAATAACAGACACACAAGCAGCATGTGTTTGAAACTGGGGGCAGGTGAAAGCTTCTGATGGTTCCTAATTGAAACTGTTGGCAGTCTTCATTTGAAAATGACTCATGTTCTGGATAAATGGATAGCAGACGGTCAAGATGGTACGAGGCTTTGTGTGCTAGGGGCTTCCCTCCCCTCACGTTTGTTCAAAAGCTCCAGCTAATGTAGTGAAGTGGACTAAAAGCCAAGCTTAACATCTCTTTGTGGCGAAAAGAGATTGTTTGGTTGATTTAAAAGGAACCCGGCCTGTGTTCCTGTCCTGTTGCGTCAGCAGATTCGTACAGTGCTTATGCTTGTAATATTGCTTTGGATATGGCTGATCTGAGATTGATAGCATGAGTGAATTACGCTCTAGAGTGCACTTGACCAGCCTAACTGACACGTTAAAGACTCGCGGAAAGATTTATCAGCTTTGTATCTGCACTGTGGTACCTGTCAAGAAAAGGAATAGATTAGATTTAATAGTCAGACTCCTTTGACAGTAAAAGAGAGATTCAGAGTAGGTTTTGCAAAAACATTGACAGCGTAAAAGTTTTTTGACTCTCAGGTGTATAAATTATTTAACGAATTTAAAAAAATCAGCATGACAGTAAAGACATTTAGGCTATAAAAGATTTTGATTCCAAATAAATGCTGTTCTTTTGAACTTTCTATTCATCAAACAATCCTGAAAAAAAAAAAGCATCACAGTTTCTACATAATATTATCGGTTTACAAAATTGATAATAATGTGAAATGTTTCTTGAGCAGCAAATCATCATATAAGAATGATTTCTGAAGGATCATGTGACAGTGAAGACTGGAGTAATGGTACTGAAAATTCAGCTTTGACATCACAGGAATAAATTACATTTAATTTTTTTTTTTTTTTTTTATTGTAACAACATTTTTAAAGGAGTAGTTCACTTTAAAAAAAACTTTTGCTGATAATTTACTCACCCCCATGTCATCCAAGATGTCCATGTCTTTCTTTCTTCAGTCGAAAAGAAATTAAGGTTTTTGATGAAAACATTCCAGGATTTTTCTCCATATAATGCACTTTGCTGGGCACCAAACGGTTCAAGGTCCAAAAGACAGTTTCAGTGCAAACTGCAAACTGTTCAAATGGCTTTAAACGATTCCAGACGATGAATAATGGTCTTATCAAGCGAAACGATCGGTCATTTAAAAAATAAATAACAAAGTTTAAGTTTTATAAGCTCAAATGCTCGCCTTGCTCTATTCTGTGATGCACGTTCGTGACTCTCCTGTTCGAACTCGTTCATCAAAATGAACAAATCTTTTTTCGAGTCATTTGATTCATTTAACGACCGAAATGAACGAATTGACTCGGAAAAAGATTTGTTCATTTTGATGAACGAGTTCGAACAGGAGAGTCACACAGAACAGAGCAAGGCGAGCATGTGAGCTTATAAAACTTAAACTTTGTTATTTCTTTTTTAAATGAGCGATCGTTTCGCTTGATAAGACCCTTATTCATCGTCTGGTGTCATTTAAAACCATTTGAACAGTTTGCAGTTTGCACTGAAACTGTCTTTTGGACCTTGAACCGTTTGGTACCCAGTAAAGTGCATTATATGGAGAAAAATCCTGGAATGTTTTCATCAAAAACCTTAATTTCTTTTCGACTGAAGAAAGAAAGACATGGACATCTTAGATGACATGGGGGTGAGTAAATTATCAGCAAAAGTTTTTTTTAAAGTGAACTAATCCTTTAAGTTTTACTGTATAAATGCAGTTCGGGTGAGCAATATGAGGCTTCTTTCATAATGGTGAATGGCTAAATATATTTATTTCATCCTTAGACATGGGGAAAAAAAACAATGTTTCTGCAATGAGTAATTGGTAACGGTTATTCCACACTAAAATTAACATTCAGTCAGATAGCAATATAGTAATGAAGCATGATATTGATTTGTTGGTCGCTGGGGCCATCCAGTATAGAGTCCAAGCAATAAACAAAGTTCTGCCACTTATTCTTTTGGCTGGTTGGTACATAAACCCCTTTGCTTTATGCTGTGATGCTTGGATATTTCAGAGGCTTTCTTAAAAGTTTGAAAGTATGCCTGCCACATCCTCGTCATCAGCGTTATATAGACAACATCTGTTAGATGTGGACTGTTTGGATAGATGAGCTGTGTGCAGAATCCTAATGAAGGCCTGTGGGAGTTCAGTCAGATGGCAGGGTCGGGGAGAGCCAGCGAATAGTGTGTGAGGTGCAAACCGAACGACATCTACTGATTTCACATCTCCCAAGACAGGCAATTACTGAGGCTGTGGGTCTTGTTCCTGAGCATTTAGAACGGTCTCTCCCATCCATTGTCTGTAACAGTTTTTCATCACAGATCTATTCTCGACTTTTTCTCATTCTGACCAGGTGGGCCGGGATCGGGGAAAGCTCTCCAGTCTGAGAAAATCGAGGAGCGGTACAGTTTGAAGCGCCTGTGTCCCGGGGACATCCTGTGCAGCGAGCTCCAGTCTCACAGCGAGAGAGGACGCTTTCTCCGAGACCTTCTGGAGAGAGGAGAGCAGCTTCCCGAGGTGCACAATCTCGCTAAAGTCCATTACTGGAAATTGCAACGATCAAAAGAGCAGCTTCGCTGGGTTTAACGCTTTTTTGGACACACCTTGACACCTTTTACTGTGATGCTTGAATTTCCCAGAAGCATTTCTTAAACATTTGCAATATTTTTGGTCCATTTTCCCAGAAGAGAAAGCCATTTAAATGTGTTTATCTGCTTAAAGGTAATTTTGTCAACTTTTAAGAGCATAGATTCATTTTAAATCTGACAGTTCTGGAAAAAGCCACAAAACTCCAATTTTCTTTTCTTTCTTTTTTTTTGCCATTGTTACAGTTCAATCATGACCACTCTCATTTTATACATAAGAATGCAGTGTAAGTAGGATTAATCTAGGCAGACTAGTATATTGCTACACTGCTGCTGTGCAAAGCTTACTGCTGAAGCATACTCAGAGTTTCAGGGAGTGTGTGGCTGCTGCAAGGTAAGGTATGGAGAAGCTGTAGAGGATCTAGACAGGTGGTGCTGGGGAGGAGGGAGGGCTAAAGTAAATTCTCATGGCACACATTACTCAGCTGGACCACTCAGGAGAGAAATACAGACTCTGACTTGGGTTTACTGCACACAAGCAGCCTCGTGCAATAGTATGTCTTGGCCTCTAGTCCAATGACTCCAGTCCTGGAAGTCCACGGTCCTGCAGTGTTTAACTCTAATCAAACACATTTGGGAAATCTTCAGGATTACTTTAAAATCACTGGCAGGTGTGTTTGATTAGAGATGGAGCTAATCCTAAGACTTTTAAGGCCCCGCATTGGCAAGCTGTTTCGAACTCTCAAAACGAACTTCGTTTCGGCCTGATTTTTATTTATTTATTTATTTCTCTCGAAATGACGTCAGATCAGTTTGTTCTTCGATTTTGTATTTTGTAAGTATATCGGGGCCTTTAGGACATGGCTTAGATTAAGCCAGAATTAAAGGGATACTCCACTTTTTTTGGAAATAGGCTCATTTTACAACTCCCCCAGAGTTAAACTGTTGAGTTTTACCGTTTTTGAATCCATTCAGCCGATCTCCGGTTCTGGCTGGAACCGACGGAAAATGTAAAGTTGCGATTTTCTAGGCTGATATGGCTAGGAACTATACTCTCATTCTTGCGTAATAATCAAGAAACTTTACTGCCGTACCATGACGTGCAGCAGGCGCAGGCACTTAGTCCCGGTCACGTTGGAAGTTACTGAGCTGGGGACTATTTTCAGGCGCTGCGCCATATCATTACGCCTGCTGCTCTCATGGTACGGCAGTAAAGTTTCTTGATTATTACGCAGGAATGAGAGTATAGTTCCTAGCCATATCAGCCTAGAAAATCGCAACTTTACATTTTCCGTCGGTCTTAGTGCACGATGTAACTACAGAAGAGTCAAGTTTTAAATAGGAAAAATATCGAAACTCTTTGGTCATTTTTTTTTTAGAAATGCTAATGGTCTTGTCCACTTCAATGATGTATGCTAAGCTATGCTAAAAGTGGTACCGCCAGAACCGGAGATCGGCTGAATGGATTCAAAAACGGTAAAACTCAAAAGTTTAACTCTGGGGGAGTTGTAAATTGAGCCTATTTCCAAAAAAAGTGGAGTATCCCTTTAAGCCTTAGTTCAGTGAGGATATTTAAGTGGCTTTAATAAACATTACTGGCGTGCATCTTGAGACAAAACAATGACACTGTGATATTTTAAGGTATGCCATCATTACACAGTATATTCCACCATCAGACACTTACAAACACATTTAATGAAGCAATCGTTTCAATGTCTACACTTCTTTTTTTTTAGTAGTGGGTCAGATGAGGTCGTCGTTTCATCATTTTGAGCTCAGGCTCTTGTTGTTAAGTTTTATTTGCTGAGGTTTAGCATGCGGCTCAGAGAGATTCAGTCCTAATCAGATGATTTATGTTACAGTGGTGTTGCTTAGCAACACGACTGTCATTAACATTTGCTGTGAACTACTTTTAGTCATCCCAGACATCAGAACTTCTCACTTCTAATATGTGTTTGTGTTCTTATGTGTCCAGCTGTTGTCACTCTCTGTATGAGAGTGTTCATCTGTTGTTCTCTTCTGTTTGGGTGTGTTTAAGGACACACTGCTGGATCTGTTGTGCGAGGCCATGGCGTCTACTGTGCGTCAGGGGAAGGGCTTCCTGGTCACTGGCTTCCCGAAGAATGTGAAGCAGGCGCAAGAATATGAAGCCAAGGTCAGTGCTCTTCAGGAAAGGATAGAATCACTGGGAGTGAGACTGCAGTCACCAGTGACAAATACTATAACACAGTTGTTGCATTATGTTGAGCACAACGACAGGAAGTTACGGAATATTATCACCTTAAATATCAATATATCACCTTCATGTTGTTCGAATTAACCTTTGTTTTATGAAACACAAACTGAGACAATTTAAAAAGTGTTCACACCCACAAAAGCAGATTCCAGATCTTCCAAAGCCATATGATTCGTTGCCATATGAAAGCGTTCTTTGAGATACAGGTGGAACATCTGATGTAATTTATTGAAAATCTTCTCTTCACTGCAGCTCTCAAATGTCATTTGGATTTGAGCATAACCAGTTTTAACATCAGTGATGCCAGTCACTTTGGTACCAAACATGACAGCCAAGTTTGAATATGCACAAATTAGATCTGAGAGCTACTTCAGAGGACAAGATTTACAATGACTATTGGGTTAACGTTTGATTTGTTTCACACACTCGTGGTACGTGTTCACTGGCACAGAAGAAATCGAGCTTATGCATTGATATAACTTTCCCGCCTGAACATACAACGATCCCCCTGGACTCGACAGTGATCCTTACAACTTGCCAAAAAACTATTGGTCCATTGACATTGACGGTGAACGTGATTTCACAAAGTACAACATTCCTAGATCAACATTTTTGTTGATCCTGGAAAAACATTCCAATCAACCAATCAGATTTGAAAGACAGGCTTAGAGTTTATGTGAAGTTTAGGCTTACAACCAGTGCTTCTACATCAGTGTTGTTCACCTATCATTTCCTTCTGATTTTATGGATAAGTTAGGGTTAGGGCTACATTTTTGGACAGGAATGTTGTTCCAGGATCAACTAAACTTGGCAAAATCACAGTGACCCGACATTGACATGTGGCCAGGAATAGGGTTTCTTGAGACTTCTGTGTTAATGCCCTTAATCACTGATCTGACAGGTTATGTGTGTGTTTGTGTTTCAGATGGGGCAGCCCGACATTGTTCTGCTTCTGGAATGTTCTGCGGACATCATGAGCCGACGGCTGCAGCAGAGGGCCACCTGCAGCCTGCACACTAAAGAAGCCCGAGACAGAGACACTGGTCGTAGGGTGGACGGATTCTGCAGTCTGGTCAATCCCGTGGTCGGCCACTACCAACACAGAGAGGTTCTGCATAAGGTCGGTGTGGAGAAGATCAGATACAATCAGTGGTAGTTTCAGTGTTATTTGGCCGTTAAGTGGATCATTGTGACTGTTTACACTGACCTCAATTGAAGGAGAACCTCTTAAGTGTAGTTTACGTCCTTGAAATATGTCCCCTATCTTGAGTTTTGACTTACACAATGCACATATTAACCAGATTTGGGTTTGTCATGGCAGGACATTTTTTTTACTCAGATATCCGATAAATGAAAGTGCATCTAAAGGGGAAGCCATCTTTTAACCCCTTAGCTGTCACCCCCCTTTTTGAGAATGGGGGTTAAAATGCACTATTAAAACTTAAATGGTTGTAATTCAAGAATGCTTTGGAATATATACCTAAGTTTGGTCTTGTTTTAAAGGAAACACTTCAGAAAATGAAAGTATGAAAAAGTTATGGAAGTTTAAATTTACAGTAAATCAAATATACTGTACTATATATTTTTTATTTTATATAAAATATATATTTTACAAAATATTTTTTACTATAAAATTACTATAAAATCAAAGCCATAAATCTAACCAAGTTATGTTCCAAATTTGAAGTTGATATCACAAAAATTGAAGTTGCAATGAGATTTTGTTTGGGCGTAGTACCACAAATACCCACCGGGTGACATACATTCCATTGAATTTTAGTTGTACACATTCTGCCTTAACAAATTAATCAATTTCTTTCCAAATATCAATTTTGTCACAAAATGTGGAACCTTGAGACTCAGACCTTTCTGAAAATATGTGTTTTGTGAAGATTAGAAAAGGTTTTGATCATAAATTATGAAATATAATGATGCCCAAAAGGGGAGGAGCCTGATAAAATATTTTTAAGTACCGTTTCTAAGTTCAATTTCAAAACAGTTTTCACAGGATGAAATCTGAGTTTGTAACCTTTCAAATGATACCTAATTTATGATAACTACTAAAATATGTGATATAAAAAAAGGCGATAAAAAAAGATAATATTATATTTTAGAGGATAATATACATATTATACTTTTTAGAGGATAATTTTATATTATAATTTTTTATTCAAAAATACTATATTATATGTTTTATTATGAACTTTTAGCATGAAAACCAAAGTTTCAATTATTAAAGGAGTGTGCGTCAACTTTTTGTGACTTAGGTCAGAAATCCTGTTAGGCTATGATGCAGATTTTTTTGAGGTGCACTCTTGTCAAAAATTCATCGGTTACTCTTCCTACATAATTTGTAGCAAAAAACTGCAGTCACATATCTATTTAGGAGTCTTAGACCTTTCCAACCATGTATAGTTTGTCATAATTAGATTAGGATTTAATAGTAATATAGCGAAGTAAAGTTAGGCGTCCCGTATACGGGACGGTGACAGTTAAGGGGCTAAAGAGATTGTTCCAAATTACATTCTTTTTTCTGTGTAACATAAAATAAGATATTTTGAGAAATGGCTGGGTGTTTATATATATATATATATATATATATATATATATATATATATATACACACATGTTAATGGTCAGCAATGCTTGTTACCAACATTAATCAAAATATCATGTGCCGCAAAAGAAAGAAAATCAAAGAAAATTTCTATCATTACCATGGTACACAAAGGTACTTCAAAAATAAATTGTTACTATTGTGGTACATGTACATTTTAATAGCACCATGGTCCATTTAAATATGTGGATTTTAAATTTGTGGACCTCAACTTATTGAAATATTACAATCTTAAAGGGTTAGTTCAATCAAAAATGAATATTCTGTCATCATTTACTCACCCTTATGGTGTTCCAAACCTGTAAGACTTTCGTTCATCTTCAAATCACAAATGATGATATTTTATGAAATCTGAGCGATTTCTGTCCCTCGATTAACAGTCTAGTCTACGCAACTACCACTTTGACACTTTAAACGGTTTATAAAGAGATGGTAAAACGAATCCATATGAATTGAGCCGTTTAGTCCTAATTTTCTGAAGAGACACGATCACTTTATAAGATGAACAGATTGGATTTAGGCTTTTGTTCACATACAGTATAAACATTAATCAACGCACACATTGATGAGCGAGAA
Organism: Rhinichthys klamathensis goyatoka; assembly: GCF_029890125.1. NCBI lineage: Eukaryota > Metazoa > Chordata > Actinopteri > Cypriniformes > Leuciscidae > Rhinichthys > Rhinichthys klamathensis. Next base: position 3,725,767 of record NW_026606564.1, on the reverse strand, counting down.
CCAATGAGATTCATTCTCGTGTTACGCAGCACGTTTGAGCTTCTACTAGAACCAATTAGGTTTGTTCTCCTGTATCAAGCAGTTATGGATGAGCTTCTGTTCACTGATCAGTGTTTATACGTGAATAAAAGCCTAAATTCAATCTGTTCATCATATAAAGCGATCGTGTCTCTTTAGAAAATTTGGACTGAACGGCTCAATTCATATGGATTAGTTTTGCAATCTCTTTATGAACTTTTTGAAGCGTCAAAGTGGTAGTTGGGAACTGTCAATGGAGGGACGGAAAGATCTCAGATTTCATTCATATCTTTGCATTTCAAAGATGAACAAACGTTTTACAGATTTGGAACGACATGAGGGTGAATTTGTGGGTGGAATAACCCTTCAGGGTTCCTGCACACTTTTGAAAGTCAAATTTAAGGCTTTTTAAGACCTTTTTAAGACCTTAAGAAATCAAAATTAATACCGTACATTAGGGCTGTGCAGTATTGACAAAAATATATCTTAATATTTTCAACGTTTTGTTGATAATAATTAGATGATATTTTCCTGATTGTGTTTTTGTGCTGGTGCCATGGCTGGTTTAGGTCTGTTGTTGACAGCTGACTCACGAAGATATTCATATTTTTCATATTCTATGCAGTGGTCAGTTCACAGCAGTGACAGAAATTAATATTTTAATTAAGGGGCAATATTTGCCACCTTAAATTGATTTTTTCAGGGGCATTTTCACCTATATATGGACATTTTTTCTAAACTTATTTAGAGTTATGCATCACCTTTAATGTCAAATACTATCATTCAAATTAAATTATACAGTAATTATACAATAATACTTAATTATATAATAATCATACAGTACCACTGTTACCAGTCAAATTAAATCATTCAATCAAAATCCATCTTTGCAGTGCAGAGGTGACAGAAGCGGCATCAGAAGTGGCATTAAAATATTTACACTCCATTTACAACTGCATAAATAAAGCTATGAGATATATAGCCTATTTTTAAATTAATATTCAATATTTAAATATGAAATGATTTCTAATTTTAACATTTTATTTAAAGGGTACTTTAAATATGAAACCGCAGCGGCAAATCACTGTTGTGAGTAAGTGAGTTGAGGGAGTCATTCATTCAACCGATTCGTTCAAACGGCTGATTCATTCGGGAAAGAAGCAAGTGATTCGTTCAAAACGCGGATTTCAGTCAAGAAATCATCGCTGTCGGTTGCATTGAGACTCTGCTACTGTTTCATTTTGAAATTATAGTCGGCGAAATAAAGGGAAAACAAACAATATTGACAATATTGTGTCTAAAAAGTAACTCAATGTTAACTTATTGTTAATTTAACTTTTGTATAACATAAATATCACACTTGGAATTGTGCACGGGAAAACGGCACTCTTTCTGATGTGATATTCTAATATAAGAACATAATATGATATAAATATAAGACAAAAACTAATTTGGGGACATAACAGTTACACTGCACACATCACGCAGTGAAAGCACGAGACAAATGCGCTGTCAGCTCGCAGTGCCTCGTACATTGTTAAAACAATGATTACAATATCATAATAGACAATACACATCGCACACCATACGCACATAAAGAATGAACTTACAACTGAACTGACATTTACGACCTTTCTTCTCCTTCTCTCCTCTCGCGTGCAGGAGACAGTTATGCTGCCGCGACTCGCGAGTGACGCGACTCGCGAGTGACGCGAAATGTCACGTGAATTAGCAAATCCACAAAGATAGAATAATAAATAAATAAAAATACGTACGCTAATTAGATAGTTTTAATTTGGAAAGCTTTTAGATATGTCTAAGTCAAAGTGTCATCTAAAATTTAAGACCTTTCATAAGTAAAAATAAGACTTTATAAGACTTTTTATGGTCTTAAATTTTAAAAATCTAATTTAAGACTTTTTAAGACTTTTTAAGGATCCGCGGGAACCCTGCCCTTTAAAAGATTTTTCTATGCTCTAAAATATTTCAGTGAGATATTGCTCTTTGAACAGTTCACCCACTGAGTAATTTAAAGATAATAATCATTCAAAGGATTAGTAACTGACATGCAAATGTAAATCCACCAGCTGAAATATCTATAAAATAATCTTAAAGGGAAATGCTTTTTTTGTTTGTTAAGTGTTACAAAAGAAAATCTTGCAGTTCAGGCCAATTACCACAACACATTTAAATGATAATTTATTAATAATAATGTTTACAGCAGAAAACCCTTTTACTAGAACAAAATGTTTTACACTAATCATATCTGATGATCCAGTGATGACGACAGTGTCTCTATACATGTTAAGAGTGAACACATTCAGAACATGTGTGTGTTTGTAGGATTTATTAGCGCTGTATGACGGTTCTCCTGTGGGTTGATGCCCTACTTTTCAGCTTCTAACAGCCGTGTTGTGTGCGTATATGTAGATTGATGCCGAGCAGCCCCCGGAAGACGTCTTTGAGCAGATCTGCCTCGTCTTGGACTCCTGCTAGAGAGCTCGGACTCGCACTGCCCCCTGGAGGACAAAACCATCACCTACAGCTTCTCACATTTACACACCACAGTTTGTCGCACACACACACTTGTGATAACAGTTTCTGTATGGCACGTCCACTTGGAAAACTGGCACCTGTTCTTTTCACATCATCATCGTTCACTGTAAATACCAGCCCAATAAATCACCTGTGTTTATCTCTTGGTATCGAACCTGTATGCTTAAGCTAGCTTTCAGCTTCATAAAACACGGAAAAAAGAGGGTTATTTACTACAGTCTGGTGCCGTTTTGGTGTTTTTGGACTCAATCAGTATCCTTGAGTACTGAAATCAGCAAAACTGAGAAGCATGAAGGATTGGCCGCTGGAGAGCATTTTTTATATTGTAACTTTATTCATTATATCGTGCTAAGCGTGCCAGAATAGTGATTTATTGTAGTCGAAGCGGAAATGAATGAGCTGGAAAGGGAAATGATTTGAATTTCACAGTCTGGCTTTTACATCAATTTCACAACGAGGTGATAACTGTATTCTTCTTTATCAACCAGAGTGAAATAAAGACATTTCATATGTTTAATGGATTCGTGTGTTTCTTTAAAAGTAGAAGCTGTGTGCTAGAATGATGTTTTCATTTCAGTTAATTGTATGTGTGGGTATGAAGAGGAATGCACAAATCATTGGCCCCGTTTACACCTGGTACTAAGATGCGTGTCAGGTGTACACAAGGTTAAAAACACCGAGTTTGTCCACTTCCAGAGGTAGCTTCCAAACTCATTCGACCGGATTGCTTTCGTAGTGTGAACGCTCATGTGATCGAACAGCCACAAAAGACCATCTACTCTCCGCCCACTGACCTTCCGTCGGCTGAAGACCCAAGTTTGGACTGAAGACGAAAATGTACCAAGCACAATGTTCTCTCACCACGTTCGGCTTGATCTTGCAGCTATCGTAGCAGAAACAAAAGCTGCTGCTCTCCGTATATGTTTGAAGGTTACATTTTTTCCAAGCTAGCTCGCTAATGCTAGCCTCTCCGAAAACCGCCTACCTTTAAGAACGGAAATGAACCAGAAAGATAAATCATAATACCCGAGTCATGTGGTGTAGAAAGACTTTTCACATACTTTTATTTCCACAGTTCTCCTCTAACATTTTTGACATTATTTAAGAACAGACTGTTATACACAGATACTGAAGCAGGTCAAGGGAGGGGAGGTGAACAGAACAGAACCCAATACAAAATGGTCTACTCAAAGCACAACGAAATGTATGTGTATAAAATAACGTGGGAGCGTCGCCCGCCACCGACTCGATTTCTTGTTATTCTTTCGTCTTTTAAATAGATTAATAAAAATACAATCTTTTCATGGACTGTGAGGAAACTGCGAAAAATTAGAGGGATCTAAAGGCGTGATGATGGTTGGGCAGTTTTTCACAGAGGGCAAACGTGCCACGAGTTCTTTATTTTCTTCTTCTAAAACGAGTGGCCAGGGAAGAAAAAAAATTCAAATAAATGGCACACGGCAACTACCACTGGCTACTTTTCACCATATATTTGAATACTCCACATGATCAACAACAGTACACATTGAGAGAAAAGAAAAGAAAGCTCTCCGCGAGCGCAGAGCGTGAAGAACGCCTTCCGGATTTCAGCTGGTCTTCTCCGTGCTGTAGTGCTTCGAGGTTTGGGAACCTGTCGGGTTAAGTGGAGTGGGGTTTTTTTCCCCCCCAATTCGCCGAAAAAAACAGAGAAAAAAAACAGGAAATGAACGTAAATAAAGTGACAACATCATGTAACGGTCGTAAGAGGAAACAAAGAGCAGCTTCTAGTGAAAATGGTAGCCCATGGCAAGAGACGCGTATGGGGGTCGGTCAGCTGGGATTTTTTTCGGAGTTGTGAGCGAACCTCCTCGATTGGTTAAAAACCTGGTATGAATCAAAGACAACAGTCTCAGCACCGAGTTCCATTCCTTGTACTCCCGCCTCATGAAAATAGCTCACACACAAAGCTTCACTTATAAATATTTCAACTACAGACGACATTTTGCACTTTAACGCGAGCCCGCCCTCCGCCGATGACGATTCCGGAGCCGAGCGCTCCTCTGAGAGGTTCGACACCCGTCACTCAAACGGCGGGAACAAAGGGAGACGTCGAGTTGCCTTCTAAATGTCCTGGGATTGGGAATGTCGGTGCGCCATTTCTTTCTTTCCTCTCGTTTCTTTTGATTTGAGATAGTGTTACTTGACGAGACCTGGTAAGGTTTGACAACCGCGGCAGGGTGTTGCCCCCTCCCCCCCACGAACCCTCCCCCACCCCACCCCCCTCCAGCAGCGGGTCGGGGCGAGGTGCAGCACATCTGCGGTAGCCTCTCGCCCAGACTTAAGCATTTCCTTGACTTGGATGATGGAGTCATGCACAGAATGCCCTGGGGGCTGCGGCCCAGCCCTGGATACTAGCGCTGGAGCTCGTCCCTGTCATCTGTTGGCAGGGAAGTAGTTGGGGTCCAGGTAGTTGTAGCCTGCGCTCTGCGGTAAGCAGTAGTCTCTGTCCACGAAGGTTTCGGCCGGGCAGACTGGCTCCAGTCTGTGCGTGGGCTTGTGGGTCTCGGTTTTGAACAAACTGAAGGGGGCGAACAGAAAGGTGTGTGGTTAGGACAAGACTGTTGTGCCAATGTTCAAGTTAAAACTGTGGAAGTTTTGCGCACAAACTAAAATAATTGTGCCCAATTCATCCGCCTAAAATTCATCCGCCTTTGATTCGGCAATGGAAGCTTAAAATGGGAGAGATTTTCTTGTGTCAAGAAAATATTTGAAACCAAGTCATTAAACAGATGAATTACCAGAACTCAATGGAGTCTTTCTTTCTTAACTCTTTCCCTGCCAGCGTTTTTGAAAAAAGTTTTTGGATCATTTTCTGAACATGCATACTATCAAAAGAAAGAACAGAGCCTCTGCTTTTCAGCAAAAAACCTGTTTTCTTCTAGATTCATGCTTTTTTTAAAATGTAAATAAGTTTCATGAAAAAAAGCTAAATTTTGCGCAAAAAGCTGAGAAAAATCGCGTTTTTGTCAAAGACTACATCCAGAATGATGATCAAATCATAGATGATAGATCTAGTCCATCAACACCCCTAAAGCTTCACAGTCTTATGTCTTATAGCTTGTCCTGGGTCGACATTTCATTCAGTGACATTAGGCAGTTTTGATTTATATGCCGTTTAATGTTGATGATCATGTTATTTTACATATGCATCTGCTTACATATAATATCGCTTCTTCACATGTCTTCTGATCTGGAGATTCAGTACTCTTTCAGCCTAATGGCGCACCCTACCATATAACAGTGAATAAAATGGAAAGCCGGAAAATTCCATCATTGGCGGGGAAAGAGTTAAATGTTTCGATATCAGTACACAATTTTCAACACTCTGGTTCCAGAAGTAAAAACTTCATTCATTTTCTACATAGGATAATTGATTTTTAACAAAAACGTATAAACCTTTAAAAGACGACCAACTGTGAGTTCCGAGGTAAAATAAAATTCATTACATTTATATAGCGCTTTTCTGTCTACTCAAAGCGCTTTATATGGAAGGGGAAATCTCCTCAACAACCACCAATGTGCAGCATCCACCTGGATGATGCGACGGCAGCCATATTACACCAGACCGCCCACCACACACCAGCTTACTGGTGGAGAGGAGACAGTGATGACGCCAATAGTTATATATGATTTATATATATATTTGATTGGGAGGCCATGATGGACAATGGACAAATTTGGCCAGGATGCCGGGGTTAAATACCCTACTCTTTTTCCGTAGGACATCCTGGGATTTTTAATGACCACAGAGAGTCAGGACCTCGGTTTAAAATCTCATCCAAAGGACTGTGCTTTTTGACAGTATAGTGTCCCCGTCACTACACTGGGGCGTTAGGACCCACACAGACCACAGGGTGAGCGCCCCCTGCTGGCCTCACTAACACCTCTTCCAGCAGCAACCTGGTTCTCCCAAAAGGTCTCCCATGTAGGTACTAACCAGGCTCAACCCTGCTTAGCTTCAGTGGGCAACTAGAAAATGGTATATGCTGTTGCTGAAGCCATCCACTTGGAACTTATTTTTAAACTAATTGTGTTAGAAAAACTACATTATCCATGAAGCTGTACAGAATATTCCACCAATAAAGACTTGCGGCGAGCAAAAAAAAAAAAAAAAAAAAAACCGAGATCGTAAAGGATTCGGTCTCACTATGCTGTCAAAATACTTATTTCTATATATATATACACACACATTCCAATAAACTTGTCAGTTGCAACGCTTCATGGGATTGTAATTTTTCCCTCAATAAAGCACTGTCTTGTACCTTTGTCTTTTTATCTGATTTTCAAATACTTTTTTGCTTTGTTGTGAATGTGAATGTGGTCGGTTTGTTTCATAGCTTATAACACTTTGAATGGAAAAAAATACTTCTGGAACCAATGCCGGTAAAAAATAGTGAGCGGGCACTAATGCTAAAGGACACAAAAATTCATAATCAGACTTGAAAATGAATTATTAATAATTCTGTTTATAGAAAAAGCATATGCAGGCCAAAACGACTATTTACATGCTCATCAAATTCTGTTTAAGGTCTATATTTGGGTTGCAGCCCTATTTACAGCCACAGCCACAGAGTCAACATATCTCTGAGAATGTGTTTTCCTAGTACACTACTGCTGAACAATCAGTTAGCTATCACATTGTGGCTTTGTACATCTAAATCCAACCCCACTGTGAGGTGCCTAAAGATCCCCAGCTCCATGTGTGTTTAGTGAGGCTGTGACTCACCAGTCGGAGCAGGTGCTGCAGAAGTCCACGGCGTTGTCCTGCGGGCAGTCCTGACAGTGCCACCGTGCACCCTGGATGGGCTCCATGCCACACATGTCACACTGAGCGAGAATTACAAGCAAATGTGAAAAAACCAAAAGCGCTGAACATGACAAACAGTCACATTGTGTTGTTCTACAGTTGTCGAAGAGCCATAAAAGGCCTTGTTCTTCATGGCTCAGAGAGATGGTATTTATAGTTCACTCAAAAAAGACATTTCCTTAATCATTTACTCATGTCGTTTCCAAACCTGTACGACTTTCTTTCTCCTGTGGAACACGAGACAAGATATTTTGTCCAACGTTTCAGTAATCTTTTGTTTTCCACACACACACGGAAATAAAGTCATTCAGGTTTGTAACGACGACACGAGGGTGAAGTAAATTTCCCTTCCAACAGAAATCAGTGAGAAGACAGACTGGTAAATGCGTACCTTATAGCCGACGTGCTGCATGAGAGCGCTCTCGGCCTGGATCTCCTGTAGTTTCTGTTTCTTGAGTTTCTTCAGCTCCATCAGCTCCTTGTACTCCGGCAGGTGCCTGAGCTCCACTGGCACCCCGTCCTCGTCCTGAAACATCACAGCAGGGTCAGAACGGCACAACACTCTCCGCCACATCAGCTGTCGTCGCTATTAAAGCTGCAGTCGGCAAGTCTGGCAGATTGAGTGGATTTAGGCAAAATTTTGAATGTTTACAACTCTCATGCCCCTCCCCCACTATCAAACGGATACCCTCCCACCGAGTTCGTGCTCGTCAGTGCGTGTGCACCAGGTTATCTGTGAACGCGCCCGTCTCATCAGCATCCATCAACACCATGGAGTATTTGGAGGTGTGCTGTCCTGGCTAATCTACCGATAGATTGCAATTGCTAACGTCATTTATACTCTAAATGAGCTTACTTGATTTTCCGCCATCACTCTTCGTTACTTGCGCGAACTTCAGGCGTGTGCATGTAATTTTAACGTGCGCGAGGGGTGGCGTGTGCCCGATCTGTGATTGACAGTCAGATCTCACACCCCCCTGCGCTGATTGGACCCGATGATCCGGGAGCGGTGGATTTTGGTGGAGTTAGAAGCTCGGGTTTTTTTCAAAAACCACTTTATTTCTGTTGTTCTGTCGGATTATAGTGTCGATTTCACTGAATATGATAAAAAAAATGTTGCCGACGGCAGCTTTAAAAAGGCCTATTCAGACAGTGTCTGAATTTTTTGCACAAAATCAAATCTCTACCCAACCCAAAACCTCTTCCCAACGAGTCTGGAATGTAATACTGGGTAACACTTTACTTCGATGGTCCACTTTAGACATTCTACTAACTATAAGTAACTTTGCAACTACATGTCAACTAACTCTCATTAGAGTATTAGTAGGGTTAGTAGAATAAGTTGATATGCAGTTGCAAAGATGCTTCTAGTCAGTAGAATGTCTGTTCAGGAGCATCAAAATAAAGTGTTAGCAGATATTAAGCAGACAACCTTAGTTTGACATGTATTCCTGTGATCAAAGCTGAATTTTCAGCATCATTACTCCAGTCTTCAGTGTCACATGATCCTTTAGAAATCATTCTATTTTGCTGATTTGATGCTTAAGAAAAAATTCTTATTATTGTCAATGTTGAAAACTATTGTGCTGCTTGGGGCCCGATAACTGCAGATATGATTACTCTCTGTATGATCACCACAGTATACTGTACAAATCAACATTGCAGTGTGATAAGGACAATTTAGATTATTGAAAGGAAAATCTTCATTCCAGATCTTTCCCTGGCTTGTGATGTCATGATTCGTAGTAAGTCTACATTTGGTGCATGTAAGGTTCACTGATGCTTGGCAACACTCGACTGGTTATGTTCTCTGCAGGGTCCGCTGACCAGTGTCGAGTAAAGGTTACATATCAGAGACAGAGAAAATGTCAAGCCACTGCAGTCAGTTCACAGTCACTCAACACACAGTTCAGCCGGGGAGACGCAAACATCGAGTCGTCTCTAATGATTTTGGCAGCGGTGCTTCTCAAAAGGCAGCACATCATTATCAAATGATCAAACATCAAGCAAATCCCGACTGTGGAAATGCCAGTTTGCAGTCTTTAATGGATTTCCTGTTTGAGAAAGGCCATCAAATGTTTGCCAGAGGGGAAGAAAGGAAGTCACAATGATGAAACAAATGGCTTGAAACATGGCTTTCAAAAGAAGCAAAAAAACATTTGTTCCATCCATCGATTTCTGGTATTTGTTCTTCCGTTCTCAGCTTCTAAATCAATTTGCTTGCATATGATTAATAAAACGCTGGCTTTCACTTGTTAAATCGCACATGATTAGTGACATGATCAATAGCAGCCCACGCTGAAGAGCTGGGAGCTCTCAGGTTTAGTTGGAGTTGAACTGGGACTGACCGAATCATCCGCGCTGTTATCCTGGAGGCTGTTGAAGAAGTGAGAACGCTCGTCCTCATCATCCATGTAGACGGGGGGCTCGTATGAGGTGAGGAACGTTGAGGGCCTGTACAGGTGTTTATTGAGGTGGTGCTGTCGCTTACTGGAGGCCTGCAATTACAGACAACATGCCCTGACATTAAACATGCACTAATTAAGCATTTTAAATGTTAAACTAGTGCTGGACAACGATTAATCGCATCCAAAATAAAAGTTTGTATAATATATGTGTGTACAGTGTATGATTATTTTGTATATATAAATAATACACACACATGCATGTATATATTTAAGAAAAATTTGTTATTTATATATCAAATATTTATATAATATAAATGATATATAAATATATATATATATACATGCAAATATTTCTCATTAATAAATTAATATTTTGTATGTCATCCTTTGGCCTTGATAACAGCTTGCATTTTTGTTGGCATTGTTTTTATGTTCAGTACTTTTTTCACAGTCTCTGTTGTTATTGACTTCCAAATAGTTTCTAGTTGTTCCCATTGACTTGCTTTTGATGAAACTTTTGTGCGATCTATCTTTGAATTCACTAAATCCAAAATGTATTCAATTAGGATTCAAGTCCGGACTTTGACTTGGCCAACTGTGACTAAAGAGCTTACACATACTGGACTGGTGGATTAACAATTACAGAAACATTAAAAATATATACACTACCGTTCAAAAGTTTGGGGTCAGTGAGAATTTTATTTTTATTTTTTGGAGGAAAGAAATCAATACTTTTATTTATCAAGGACAGTAAAGACATTTATAATGTTACAAAAGATTCTATTTCAAACAAATGCTGTTCTTTTGAACTTCCTATTCATCAAAGAATCCAAAAAAAAAAAAAAAAAAAAAAAACTGTACAACTGACAGACCAACAACTGTTTCAACATTGATAATAATAATAAATGTTTCTTGAGCATCAAATCCTCATATTATACTGATTTGTGAAGGATCATTTGACACTGAAGACACTGACACTGGTGATGCTGAAAATTCAGCTTTGATCACAGGAATAAATTACACTTTACTATATATTCACACAGAAAACAGCTGATTTACACTGGAATAATATTTAATACTATAACTGATTTTTGTTGTATTTTTAATCAAATAAGCGCAGCCATGGTTAGCAGAAGAGAATTCTTTTTAAAGTATTTAAAATCGTACCGACCCCAAACTTTTGAACGGTAGTGTATATTTTGGTAATCACCAATACTGTTAGTTTAGCTGTGGCACAAACCTTACATTGGTTGGTGGTCTAATGAATGTGTTGATCATTGCATGCATGTATGTGTATACATGTGTATATATATATATATATATATATATATATATATATATATATATATACACACTGAACAAAATGATAAACGCAACACTTTTGTTTTTGCCCCCATTTTTCATGAGCTGAACTCAAAGATCTAAGACTTTTCTATGTACACAAAAGGCCTATTTCTCTCAAATATTGTTCAGAAATCTGTCTAAATCTGTGTTAGTGAGCACTTCTCCTTTGCCGAGATAATCCATCCACCTCACAGGTGTGGCATATCAAGATGCTGATTGCATGATTATTGCACAGGTGTGCCTTAGGCTGGCCACAATAAAAGGCCACACTAAGGCCCTGTCCACACGGACACGGGTATTTTTATAACTGTGACTTTTTACGCGGTTCGGCCGTTCGTCCACACGAAAACGCACTGAAACCGAACATTTTCGAAAACCCCTGCCAGGGTGAGGATTTTCAGAAACGCCGGTTACAGTGTTGTCGTGTAGACAGTGAAACCTGGGTTTTTGCCTTGCGAGAAAGTGTGCGCCGTTATCCGCTGTGTTTGACGTCAGATTTGCGCTTCTGATTGGCCAACGTGGCTTTGCGGTTAAGGTTTATATCGCCGCCTGCTGGCGTGGCATGCTCTTGACCGCGTGTTTTTGCGTTTTCATGTAGACGGAGACCGAGCATGTGTGGACGGGATTTTTTTTTAAACGCTGTAGGAAAAACTCTGGTTATAAAAATACCCGTGTCCGTGTGGACAAGGCCTAAAATGTGACCCCCCCCAATACAGTAAAACTGCACATTTTTATTGTGGCCAGCCTAAGGCACACCTGTGCAATAATCATGCTGTCTAATCAGCATCTTGATATGCCACACCTGTGAAGTGGATGGATTATCTCGGGCAAAGGAGAAGTGCTCACTAACACAGATTTAGACAGATTTCTGAACAATATTTCAGAGAATTACCCGTAGGTATTTTGTGTACATGGAAAATGGGGGCAAAAACAAAAGTGTTGCATTTATAATTTTGTTCAGTGTGTGTATATATACATACATATATATATATATATATCGCGTTGGTGAGCAGAAGAGACAACTTTTAAAAGCATCACTGATATAGGTTACACAGTATACTTTTTTTTTTTTTTAAGAAATGAATGCTTCTGTTCTGCAATGATGCATTAAATTGATCAAAAGTGACAGTAAATACATTTTTAATGTCACCAAAAAAAATATATTTCAAATAAATGCTGCTCTTTTAAACTTTCTATTGATAAAATAATTCTGAAAACAAAAATGCATACATTGATAATTATAAGACCAATTTACCTTTTTGCTGTACAAGCACACATTGGGTGTTCTGCCTGGTACTGGAATACCAGCTTTTGTCAGTTTTATGAAATATTTCTGTACCCTGCTAGCAACCTGTGAAGAAGAGGAACAAAGATTTGATAAACAAAAAGAGCTTGCCCTGAATTCCCTGGTTAAGCTTTCCGACCATGGCTTTTTGATGTTCAGACTCTTGTAAGATTAGTAAAAAGACAACTGGATATCTGCAGGATTTTTTTAAAATCAAATTTAAAGCTTTTAAGACCTTTTTTAAAGACCAGCACAATTAAAATGAATACAGAATGAGCGGGGTAGGGCAATGTCAATGGTAACATTAAACCATAAAATGACTGTAAAAACATGATTTAAAGTTCAAATTTTACAAAAAGTTTTATAAAATGTCAAGCCACACATTTTAGCCTTTAAACCATGATTTAAGAAAAGGGATGAGTAAATAGAATATTTGTATTATATCAATTTCAAATACATCATATCTTACTATCTTAACGGTTTAGATTTTTAGAATGGACATTAGCTTCTTGTCGATCCCCCGGTTCACATTTACAACTCTTGTGTTTATGCGGCGCAAAAATATGGGTCGATTTTCGCTTTGGTCTGAACAAAAACAGCAGACAGGCTGATTAAAAATGCAAATTCATTCTCTGCCAGTGGCGCTTATGGAATGGCAGAAATACAATGTTCATAGCCTTGTTCAATCATCACATTAAGCCATATCACGATTCCTGTCCCCAAATTCAAGACGTCTTGAAACTATAATTAAGACTTTTCTCATGCCAATTAAGGTATTTAAGACTTTTTATGGAGCTGTAAGGAACTGAGAACTGGATGACTGCTTTACTGAGCAGTGAAAAGGCGACTAGAGACTTGAATGGCCATCAAAGCCAAGAGAAGATCATCTTCAGAGAGCATGGCGTTGTAGAGCAGGGCCTGAAGACGAACCTGTTTGGCGGTCCTGTTGCCAAGTTCATCTGCGATCTTCTGCCAGCGTTTAGACTCGACCTCCTCTGGTGGGAACTTCAACAGCAGCTGCTCCAACTTTTTCTACAAGATTCACATACGAGATGTGGTACAGCTCAAGAGCTACACAAAACTGTTCAGTAAAATGTGCACTCTAGTATACAACAATTAGCTTCAGTCCACTAATTTGAATGGACGAGTAGCTTTCTAAGAGTGCTACAACTCTTGGGACATTAAACTCATCTCTGTTGTTTGTTCATAAAAGTTCACGTCCACTAAGAGCTCTTGGGTAGTTTCGTACCTGCTCCTCAACGGTCCACAGCTGGTTGAAGGTGTCAGGTTTGTTCTGGTTGCACAGCCTCCCTCTGATAAACTGTACGATACACAATCAGTCAAAATTGGGAAATTGATTTTGAATGATATTTTAAAAAGATTTAAAGCCATTCCTATTGAGAGTTTAGAGGTTGATAATCAATGGTATATGCTTTTGCTTAAGCCATCTGTTCACATTATTATTTTTAAAATAATAGTGTTTTACAGCTACATTTGTGGTGAAAACTACATTACCCTTTCTATACAAAAATTACACCAATTAGAGTATCGCAGTGACCAAAAGAGCCTTCAGCTCCTCCCACGAAGCACGGCAAATGATGTAATCTAGTAGGTCTCCCTAAGCTTTCAAAACACTTGTATGTTTGTAGATATATGCATTTTGAAATAAACTTAATCTTAAAGGGATAGTTCACCCAAAATTAGGTTCTTTCTTCTGCTGAACACAAACATTCTTCAAAATATCTTTTTTTGTAATCAAACAGTTTATGGTTCCAATTCTATGGAAATCAATGGCTACCGTCAACTGTCTGATTGCCAACATTCCTTAAAAATATTTTTTTTTGTGTTCAACAGAAGAAAAGAAACTCATTACAGGTTTGGAACAACTAGAGGGTGAAAAAATGACAAAAATTTGGGGTGACCTATCCCTTTTAAATGAATAGTTTTATATTTCTTCATCATTTTTATTCAATTACATAATTTGCAATGCTTCATTGTATTGCAGTTCTTACCCGTACTAATGTACTCAGTCTTTGTATTGCCTTTTTTCCTTCAAATCAAAACTGATACACTCTATTGGCTTTTGGATTGGATAATGAGATCTACTAAGACCAGAAGCAGACCAGGAAAAAGAAAAACCATTGAGACACTGATTTTTACAGTCATTTGTCTTCAGCACGCTTGTAGCGCATTCCATGTTGAAACGTTAAAGCAGAATGAATATGGATGGAGATATTGTGCTCTCAGGGAAGATGTTGTGTATGCAGAACACATCCGAGTTCATGCCCTAAGGCCTAAGCACATATATAACAAGAAACAATGTCAAGTTAAATGTTAGGTCTTGATCTTATTATGTATCAGACGCAGCGGTGTGTGATGAAACATGGTGAAATCGTAGGTCATGGGGAACAAATGAGCAAAGCTTAAAAGAGAATCTGTAATCCCATGTTCTCCTCTACAAAACACAACATGCAGGTTCATGGAGTCAAGATGGCTGTAAATGACGGCAGAATACAAACGACGGTAAGTGCGAAGACTTTATCTGAGATTACCTGAGTTCTGCTACTGGACATGCTGTGTTCTGGGCCGTCGCTTGACGGCAGGGAGGAGGAGTAGACGGATGAGGAGTCTCCCTCCTTCTTGGAATCCACAGGACTTTTTGGTCGAGCAGGCAACCCCACTACAGAAAGACAATGGGCATTTTAACTTTGGCATGATTCCCTTTCCATTGAACTGACAAACACTTCACTATGATGAGAAGGCCCACTAATGATAAAGAACGATAAAGAAAATCTTTTAAAAATCTAGTGCATCAAGTGTACTCTTCGGTTACGAGTTGGAATCATATGATACTTTTTTTTTTTTTTTACACTTCCCTTGATAAATGTCAAATCATCTGTTACCTCGACACACAATCTTGAGGGTATACAGGAGCTCTAGGACATTATATGCTGTTTTACAGGGAGTTTTTTTTTTATTGCATGTTTCCATTTGTTGTTCGCAACAGAGGACTTTTGTGCAGGGAAAAATGTTTTTCAAATAGTAATCGAATAAAAAAAAATTAAAGCAGTTTTGTTAAAATATTTTTGCATCACCCTGACATTTACAAAAATATCACAATGAACTTTAATAAACAATATCACCCCACAAAAATATCAATATGAACTTTAATATTTAACATTAATTATGTCATTGTAGTGATGAATTAGGGCTCCACTGCTCTAATTGCTCTAATTTTGTAGGGCTGCACAATTTGGCCCAAAATAATAGCGATTCTATTTCTATATCAATATGACTATAAAATAATGTTTTTTTATTTTTTTTATTATTATTACTAAACAAAATATTATTAATAAACATTATTATTGTGATATTTCACTGTTAAAAAAATTAAATAAATACAATAAAAAGAGTATTTAAGAATTGTTTTTTACATGTTACAGTATAATGACAATCGTTTCACAATAAAATATATATTTTTTATATTTTTACTATAAATTACATAATTAAAATATTACATTTTCTTAATTTCTTCATTTTTAAATCCAACTTTTGTGTTGGCAATTGTACTGGATCATTCCATATTGCGATTTCATTTTATTTTATTTTGATTTATCGTGCAGCCCTTTACGAATTGCATTTTTAATGTATTTTTGGGCACACTAAGGCAGTGGTTCCCAACCTTTTTTTTTCCTGAGACCCCCTTTTTCCCCAAGAAAATATTTTAGGGCCCCCCTTCACATTTAATGATATTAT
The DNA here is from genome assembly GCF_029890125.1 of Rhinichthys klamathensis goyatoka. NCBI lineage: Eukaryota > Metazoa > Chordata > Actinopteri > Cypriniformes > Leuciscidae > Rhinichthys > Rhinichthys klamathensis. The sequence goes on along the minus strand of NW_026606564.1, from coordinate 3,709,554 downwards.
CGCTCTTGTAAGCTTGCAGCAAGGATGACAAAATATACTGCACAAATAATAGCCTATAATATTGCAAAAACATCAGTAGGCCCTTTGTAATCTAAAAACGTAAGCCTGGGAGAAGCCTATAAATTGGCCCTATTTGAAATGCAAAAATATTTACACTGGTGTGTAGGTAAAAAAAAGAAGAAGAAAGAATTAGGCTATTACTAAATGACTGTTGTCTGGGGCCTCAATACTTGCATGTTATTTGTGAGGGTTTATCAATGTGAGGCTTTATTTTTTACGCTTTTGGCGCTATAGCGAGCGATAATAAACTTGCGTTTATTAACAGAATAATGAGTCTTTCGGAAGAACATTGTAGCCGGAACTACATCTCTCTGTGTACGTCTATGACGAGTCACGCAGGTACTGCGCTACTCCGCAGCGGCAGCGATCCGAACCAGTGTAAAATAGTCCCAATGTAAACACTTATTATAGGTGTACCATAGTGGTTCAGGGTAAGACAAAAACACGGATTGGAAAATGGATTCATGATGAACTCGCTCATTATATACATTTTGTACATTTTGAACAGAAAAAAGTTAAGGACTTTAATATAATGCTCATTGCTCAAACCTTTCAAAATATGACGCGACCCCCACAGAGCTCGCTGAGGCCCCCTTGTGGCAACCGATGCACTAAGGTCTTCTATCTACATCCTACTCATTGGACCAGGCCTCCATAAAAACACACCTTTGTCAAAGATTAACTGCAACTGCCGTGTTTTGCGCTTCTTGTCACAGAACTCCCTTTCAAAGTCGCCACGGCCTGAGGTGTATTGGTCCCACGCAATGTCCGGGAGCTGGACCACTCTCTGGGGGCGAGGCAACCCCATCTCCACCTGTAACAAAAGCAAAAGATCAAAAGCATTACATTCGCAAACCAGAATACATCACTAAGTATAACAGCCATTTCAGACAACAGCAATGGAGGAAACTTCTGTACCTGTTTCTGTAGCTGGTCCACAAAGGCGATGGGGTCTGACAGGGCTTCCTTCTGATGCCGTGCCAGCGTCTCTAGGTCCAGGATGGCTTGGTTTCGCTGGGCCTCCAGTACGCTGATGGTCTGGAGCAACCTCTGATAACTAACATGTAGGACAGAGGAGATGCCTTGTACATTATTAACAGCTGATGCTATGCATCTAACCATCAAACTTTCAGCAGTTCATTCATTCATTATTTAATTTTAGTACAGCACAACCACAAGCTTTACATAAGAAAGCCTCCGTAAACGGTTCCCATAGAAATATATACTCTATAAATAGAAATATTTCCTGTTCGTCACGGGGTGGGTGGGTGATGAGTGACAGCTTCATGCAGGAACCGGGCTTTGTGCTTCCACTAGTTGTTCATAATGGAAAGCTCATTTTTAATTGTTTAACACTCTTAGGGAAAGATTTTTCAAATTCAAATAGCGATGGTCAAACGCAGGAGGTAAAAGTGCATTTCCCCCCCCTAGAAATAAACATAAAAGCGTTGAAAAATTAAACCGATCATTTACAACAAAGAATAATGAAACACTTAAATTAAATAACAATACAAAAACACTAGAATGGGCAACAGGATTGCAGATTCTTTGCTAACATTGATGTACGATTATAGTTGTTGGAAATAGAGGCATGACAAGCCAACAATCGCTATTCTTCTCTACTAGATTCTTCTCTACTAGATTCATGTTACATAAAAGTTGCCTGCGGTTCAAACAAAAAAGAAAAAAACATAGGATTTTGTGCCTCCAAAATATGATTTGGGATTCAGAAGCTCACGTTCGAAAGAGCTTTTCTAGATTCATCCTGCAAGTTATGAAGATGACGTTGCCTGAGCGCTACAGAGCTTTGACCTTTTCCCTGCGCGCCCTCAGGAAACATAGGATCCACAAATAGGAACACGAAAAAAAGGTAGAGAAAAAAAAAAAAAAGCGAATTAGACAAAGATGCTCCTCTGAGCAGGAGATTCTGCCTACTGCTTACAAGTAATCTTACTCAGAAGCTCAACAGACCTTGTATAAATCAATCTAGCCTAACATGGCATGAATGAAAACCAATTGATGAAAGCTAATTATTTAATCTCAAAAAGAATTCATTTAAAAGGACATGCTCCATTTGATTTGCCTTACTTGAGGGCAGCCGTCTAGTTTTTCTAATATTTTCGTGCTGTCTCGCAGGAGCTGTTAACAGCCTCTCGATTTCAGATGCACAATGAAGATGGGCATGTAGCGCTGCAGGTTGGGGAAAGCAGCCAAGGATGGCAATGAGCCCAAACCTGACATATGGCTGGCATTTCACTGCCACCTATGGGTTAATCATCTGAAAGGCAGGCTAGATCACTAATAACAGACAAAAACTAAACAAATATATAGTGATATGGGCTTCGTACTGGGCCATTTTAACCTGTACTTGAATACCACACACTTGGGATTCAGTACTAAAACAGCTCTTGATAAACTTAGAGAGAAACATCTCTCCAGCTCAGTAGCTTTTAATGTGAGGCAGACAGAAGTTTATTGTGTGGCACCTTACTTGTTAGTGGTGCTTGTTAAGGCGATCATCGCTATCCCTTCTTCTCATACTTTGGTTTAAATCAAACCCCTAACACTTCCACATCAATGGAGACCTCAAATCTGCAGCTACTTGAGGAGTGCTACTTTTTAATAACAAAAATGATCCATCACTGAACTTACTTAAGCTGGGCTATGACGCTTTTTTCTTCTAGAAACAAACTTTGTTGCATTATTTTCCTGTTATCACTGTAAAGCTGCTTCGAAACAAATCTGTATTGTAAAAAGCGCTATATAAAGAAAGGTGACTTGACTATCAGACGACCATTTTCGCCTGGTACTGTTTCACCATAGCGACTATCAAAACACTCTAGCAACGTCCTAGGAACCAAACCAGCCATCCTTTAAAAAAAAAAAACACTTAACATTTTAGCAACAGCCTGGTAACAAGAATTTCCTGGCATTGTGGTTGCCAGTTTTTGCACAGACAAGCAACAACCCTCATTTGGTTCTTCAAAAAAGTGCAAATCTGCATAAATATATCTAAAGTTTGAATTTATGTCAAGCACACAATAAATCCTAATTAAACAGGAGGAGAAAATCTGTCCCAGACAAGAAATGAGAACGATTCAATGTAACAATTCAGACAGGCTTCATAAACTGACGTGGCACCAGTCTCTTTTCATTTCTATTGACCGACAAGCTAATCCAGCTGGCTGCTCCTGATCCCTGTACTCACACTGTGAGACGGGCACATGCTGAATGAGTACGACCCAGGACAACCTGTTCACCAGCAGCAGGCTTCCCCTCGCTTAATGCCTACCACTGTCCTGGAGATTACAGCAGCTGTCGCTCATTTTCTCCTAGCACAGTTGACTATTACGCTACAGAAAACACATATGCAGAGTTAAGCTGGAAAACACAAAGATGCGTATCTGGGTCAACATTCCTGTCTTCAAATTACAAAGCACAAACACTTTGAAAACTAAAAAGACAAAAAGACAAGAGCAGGATAGACAAATCAAAACTTGAACTGCTTGGCTTTGACAATCACACAAGTTAAAGCACGGCAGCATGCTAAATCTTTTCAAAGCTACAAAACACACTGAATCTGGAAACTAAAGTATTTGGACCTGAAGAGTACTAGTGGTACCACCAATATGCCGCTAAAGATACCAGAACTTTATTATGCATCAGCTAGGGTTTTCTGATTGGCTCTAGACCTTTGCTATTTGGTTTCTCATTGGCTAAAGTCAAAAGAGCAACATATTCTGTTTTTAGAAATGGCTCAGGTCCGTCCTTAAATCTAAAGGTGAGGTCACATTTGCCACTTTTCTGCGATTTTTCAACGGCAAAATCCAGTAATTTCAATATAAAATTCATGTGTTTGGAAAATTTGAGTCAGGGTGAAAGATTTCCCCATGGAGATGCAATGGGTTCAAATTGGTCATGCGGATTCACCATGATAACCAACAGAAAGCTGCTTGGTTTGAAAATGACTTGTGATTGAGCTTTGCTTTATACACTGCTACACTATTGACAATAGATAATAGCCTTTTTTGCACACAAAATGTAGCAAAGATTTCACTAATGTGACCACACCTCAAGCCTACGGTATTTTTTCTATCTGTCAGTTGACTGAAAAGTACTCTGCTCCACAAGCTGCGTGATTCATGTCAGTTGCAAAAAATATGTAGTTTTAATCCTTCAGATTTAAAAAGTTGAATACTCGGGGTTTGTTCAAATCAGGAACAGTATGATGAACGGTAACAATGGTGCTTGCCATAGAAAATGCCACAAATGGATGAAAACAAAAGGGCATAGCGAAGACAAAGCACATCTTTGTTGACCACAATTATGAAAGCAATGACGACTTCAGACAGGATAGCATAAACCTGAACATACTCTTTGTTGTGTTTGAGAGCCAAGTGATCAGACTCAAAATAGTAGACATCTGGATCCTCCTCTTCCTCCTCCTCATCTTCCTCAGCCTGAGCGGCCAGCAGCTCTTTGGTGGATCTCGACACTCTACTATCCAACACTCCGACCTCTCCACTGACGCCTGCTTTCTCTGAGAGTTCACTGTCTGCCTCGCTAGAAAGCCCCAGTGCATCATGGGGAGGCTCTTTATGGCTGGTGTCCTCCGAGAAAAGAGGAACCTGCGTGGCCTCCTCCTTCAGCGAACCATTGTCTATGTGCGGGGAAGTGGGTTTGGGGGAGCTGGCTTTGAGCCCACTACCAAAGGCAGCGCGGCGCGGTGAAGTCCTCAGGGTGTATCTGTGTTCTTGAGGCTCCGTGAAGGAGGGGGGCTCCGTGGGCAGCTGGGGGGCAGCCAGCATCGCCATTTCTCCTGAGATATTCGAGCAGTTGTCAGAAGGGTCCTGTGGCTCAGCCTGAAAGCCACCATTGGTGCTCTCCTCTCTCGCGAGCTCATCCTGAGCCTGCCCGGCGTCCCCCACGACGTCCACCTCTACCTCCATCTCGGGTTCCCGGGACAGCACGGCCTCGGCAGCTTCCTCAGCCGTGCAGTTCCTCTCACTGTCAATCCGAGGACTGTCAGACTCATTGGCTTGCTTGGGATGAGGGGATCTACAAGGCACAATAGGGTCAGGGGATGAGGGCGCAGCCTGGTTGCCGTTTAACAGTGAAGGACTGTTGTTGAGCGTGGCAGGGGAGGCACAGGGCACCGCGGGTAAGGCTGCAACTTCTGAGTCCTCCTTATAGAGTTCGGCGAGACCATTGGTGGCCTTGACGTTCTCACCAGCCTGTGGGGGAAGGATGATCTTCTCCACCAGGCTGTCCTCTTTCTGCTCTGCCTCTTTGTCGAGGCTGAGCTGAAGGGCCGTGGACGCGTTCGATTTGGCGCCCTCGTCATTTTCCTTCAGTGCAGCGGGATCAGGGCTCTCCGGTTTGAGAGAAGGTTCCTCCTCCACCCCCTGCGATTCACCTGAGCGAGGGCAGCGTTTGGCCCTCTTCAGGGCGGGGGAGGCTTCCGGCCCACCCCCGGCCCTCGGACGCTCGCAGTAGTCCGATTTGTCCGACTCGTCCTTCTCGGAGCTTGGCAAGCCCCGTTTTCCGTAGGAGGGCAAGGGCTCACCCTCCGCCTTGCTCTCGGCTACCTTTCCGACCTGTGCTCCGGGCTGCTGGTGCTGTTGACAGTCCTGCTTCTTCTTGGGTGAGCGGGCTCTGGGCACAGGAGGCGGAGAGCTCTCTTCCGGCTGGGCGATGCTGCGGTTCCTGAGGGTTCGACCACAAAAGTTCTCATCCAATCCATTTATCCCCACTGATGATCTTGTGACGCGCGAAGAGCGGGACGCGGCCATACTATGGTGGGTGCCTACTGTCTCCTCATCGTGGTGCTCTCTCCTCAGCAGCAGAATGTGGGCACCTGAGGGACACAACCAGAGAATACTTACAGACCATTCAGATTCACAGTTAGAGACTATTGAGACTAATCTTAGTAAAAAAAAAAAAAAAAAAAGTCAAGATTTCCCATTGCCCTGCAAATGATACATTTTATTCTTAAGACATTTGTGTCAGAGCTTAACAAAAAGAGAAAGTATTTACAGCAATTTACAACCATTTACTGTGTTTTTAAGCAAAAAAGTGAAAGTGTCCCAGCTATAAATATAATATAATTATGACCACTATGAATTCATAAACACATTTTTGCTGAACAGTGACACACAGTGATCTGTTTGTAATTTTCAACTCATTCTATTAGCACAAATCATTCTTGCCATTTCAGTAAAAGCTTGCTTTTGTTAGCCAGCTAGATAACTTAATTTCAGTGTCATATTTAAAAAACATTAATATGATTTATCAAAACAATAAACATATGATGGACTAAAGAGCCAAATATGGAAAAATGAAGTAAAAAACATTTTAGCAGCAGTTTAAAGATATGAGCTAAACGGTTTGCTGGATGTTCCTCCACAGTGGATCGATGGATTGAGATGGAGCAGGAAGAGCATAACTGATGTGCCAAGACTTAAGACTTGTGAAGAGTACATTCATGGAATATCTGGAATGTTTCTAAGAAAAAGTTCCACTGGAAAAGGAGACAGACATCTTTATTTATAGCTTTATGCTAGTGAAAAATAATATTAGCTAGATCTCTGAAGGAAATGTGAGAGATGTTTGCCACCACAAGGTCAAGGTGCTGCTATGTAATTCTTTACTGGTTCAAGTCAAAAAGATCCCGTCCATGTCTCAAATCCCTATTTTACTGCAACTCTAATGTTTTTTTTTTTATTTGCTTGCGTGAAAAACCTAATACAACCTCAAAACACTGCACAACAAGACCTTTCTCAAAATATAGACAATTTTATCGGTTCCCATTTGCCACTTAGGCCTAAATCTACAACATTTTAAAAAAACATTAAATATTAGGCCTAGATCATTTTAGCACAGAATCAACTTTGCATTGCTGCCCGTGATCGCATCAAGGATCAGACAAACCCACCTGGGTAAATCGGCATACAAAAATTCAATAAAAAGTCAAAACAAAGTTTACATCCTTGTATCCAAATATACTTGGTTTGATTGTAAAGACAAGAGGCTACTTATTAAATGGGCAAAATAAATCATGGAATCACATAAAAACATAACAGGCCTTACAACAACATGCAGTAACGTGATATGAACATTTTACATTACAATCATATTCCATACACGAGTCGAGATAAGATCAAAATAAAATATATGCTTTCTGAAATTCTGTATCAGCTTTCTATTAAAACGAAGTTGCACAAAGGTTCAGTTAAAATGTGGGAACTATCTGAAAAGTGTGAGAGACACATTTTAAATAGGCTCCCTTAAAAATATTTTACACTTTATAAAAAACTGTTCAAGGTACATATGGCATATAATTTAAAAGCATAACAATTGAACGTCTAAACAATTTCAAAATTAGAATTAAAATGTTGTTGCAGCCATAAAGAGTTATGGGCCATTCACACAAAGCGTTTTTCTATTCCACTGCGCTACTTTTACATATTTTTTCTATGTAAACCCGCTAGACGGACGTGTTTGACCGTAACACTTGCGTTGCGTCTAATTATCCTTATAAGCGACTAGCCAGCAGAGGATTCTGCTTGGTCTTCAAGCCGTCCTCAAAGGGCTAGCTATGTTTGCAAATCAATAATTGTACAAAAAAGATGATTAACTTTCAATGGCCTCTCATTTTCAGGTAAGCATAGGTCTATGCAAAATATGGGACAAACTGCAGGACAGTACTTAGGGGTATGTGCAATAGTAATAGTGATGATGACGCATTAGCAAACATCACTAAAGTTGTTTTTGAGGGGAATTTTGTTGTTAATGTGTGCAATTTCAAAGGAACATCTTTATCGCAAGTTCTTACTCTCACAGTCTTTGGGTTTGGTAAAACAGAGTCAAACATACACCAAAGGCAGAATAACAACCTACGGGTTGGCTATGATCTACTGTTATCTAATATTCTATAAATATGTTTGATATTCAGAGGTTATCTGAGAGTTTCCCACAAGCTATCAATCTACTTATCACACATGTGCTGGCTAGGCTTCCCTGGTGCATTACTAAAGCTGCAGATGTGAAGGGGGATGGTCTGTATTTGAGCTGCCTCTTATGTGAGCTATAAAAGTGCTTTCCAACAATGGCCACTACAACACAAACCTTGGGTCTTCAAAGACTGATCATGGGTGGTATCTCAAATTAAGCAGCCAGTGCTCCACAGAAACCTTTTACCAGGGTCAAAAATTAACTTTCATAAAGCACCAAAATATAAGTTGCACAAATTTGCAAATTGCACATTTACACATTCAAACATTGATCAATGCACATCATGTTTTTTCATGACACGCAAAAACAAACCTCATTGGTTTTCGAGCATCAAGCAAGCATGTTTGAGCTTCTGTTTACCATATTTAAAATGCTCTACGTATGTGCATTGATCAATTTTTATGTATGAATAAATGCTTAAAGATGCATTGCGCAAGTCTCTGAGTTTTTGCAGAACTATGCCCCCTCTGGCGACAAGCGAAACTGCAACCAGAGGTGTGCACGCTCATGGACCACACGCATGCTTGCATGAGCTGTTCATAACCAAAGGAGCATCAGCCGCACAAATCATTTGTTTACAGTCATAATGTCTTCAGAGGTCATAAAGTTATAAATCTGCAAGTCATTTTAAATATATGAAAGGAAAGGCATTTGAGTAAATTACACACTATCTAATTAAAACGGGGTTAGTAGAAAACTTCGGTTTTTGTTTCCATCTATCTCCATGTTGAACAGTTTTATGTGTTTACTGTATCCACTTATGATTGTATTATTATGGAAACACGTTCATGAGCCGTTTTATCAAGAAAAAAGCCAACTGAGGATCCCGTTTGAGCCCTAGAGCAGACCGGAGATCTCTCCATTTGTTGAAAGCCTTCCCGATGTTGACTCTCGTCTTATTCCGACGCCTGTCTGACTCCAATTTGGCCCTTTTGGTGGCACTAGACAAAAGATTTCTTTTCTTTGTCTTACGTGGGGTTTGGAATGAACTATAAGCCGGTCTCTTTGAATCCATCTTCTACTTTTGTCGAAAGTTGACTAAAGTTTTGTCGCTCGAGTTGTCTTCGCTGATACGGAGAATGGCGGCGCCGGCGAATATACACAAACCTGCCAGACATAGCCAGTTGAGCGTGAACGCGCATGACGTCACGCCCAGTCTCAAATTCCGTCCCGAATCCCTCTTATTTATTTTACTGTACAGGATTATAGAGGCAATCGCAGTGATCAGAGAAGGGCTCATTCAGCACATGAGGCAATTGTTTAGGCATGTATGGGTTAGAAAAACGGGTATTTTTAACATGAAATGTTGCGCAATGTACCTTTAAATTAAATCTGTTCATCATTTTTCAATCCATTTATGAACTTGACGTGCTAAAGTTTTGGTGGAATGGACTTTAAATGGAGGGACAGAAATCTCATTTAAAATATCTTCAAAGATGATAAAATATGCTTCAAATAAACAAAAGTCTTAGGTGTCGAATGACATGAGTGTGAATTACTGATGACAATTTATTCAATGTTATTCAAAAGAACATTTACTGGTAAATTCTCTCAATTCACTCCCCATTGGCACATTTGGCAGGTGTGGCAAAAAGTACATTTTGGACCCCGGGTATGACTAATGAAGCAGTCAGTCTGAAGACCAGCGCTTACAGAACATGATACATTGATATGGGATAATGGGACCGGTGAACTCCACAAAATCTGCAATGTAGCAGCAAAAACAGCATATTTCAGCTGGGGACTGAAGGGAGACTGAAGACTGAAGCACTGTCCTCGTCTGAATTACTCAATAATTAGTGTAATACCAAAGTCAAAAATAAGCTGGAACTGTGTGACAAATTAGATTACACTGTATCAAATTCCTCAGTTGCCTCCATTATGCTAAGGCCATGCAAGAGGATACATCTAGTACATATGCAGGAGGGAAAGGGCATCATTTTAGCCTGTCCTTGAAGTAGAAAACACTGTTTTTGTTAAAACAGTGACGCTAACTTTGAAAAATTCTCACTCAGAAATCGCCAGTGAATTTTTAATATAATTACACAGAAAAGTAACATTGCAATTTTGAAGTAGAAAGACAGAAAAGTCATTTTCTTGTAAAGCAAACTCCAATAATCTTTCTTTTATTTACAACTTAAATCATTTTTACAATGCACATATCCATCAGTCCGCACAATCGCTGCCGTGTACCATTAGTGTGATCTGATGAGAAGCTTTGAATAAGATTTTGCACTGCTGACATTGGTTTTGCTTGAGAAACGAGAAGCACCTGAGGAGAGTCTTACACGCAGCCCTTATTCACACTCCACTGAAGCCTCCTGGTGAGTGTCTAATGTGATTTGACCATGCATATAAAAGACGAGACGGAAAACAGACAGATGGGGTGTTGTCAGGCCTGAATACTAAAAGCACTAAAATGGTTATAAAACATCATTTTCCATCACTACCCATGTCAGTTTAACTACTACTTTTCCTCTCCATATAGAAAGACTATAAAAGACCTGTTTTTCCACACAGCAAATCCAGACCTGTGGTTTAAGCTGGCACAAACACACACAGGCTGAGCGAGGGATTAGTTACAAAGGAATCCGCTTTGTATACTTTTCCCAGTTTTCCTATCTATTACAATTAATTCACATGAAAATAATCAGAAAAAACAGATTTTTTTTGGAAGAACGTCGTTCACAGTCACTACGATCGTAAAACGAGAGGGAAAAGCTCTTGCTCACGGACTAATGTCATCATCACACACGCTAACAACCCTTCTGACATGACTCGTCTGTGCATAATGAGGTTATCTGGGAACTCAAATATGAGTAAGTGGAGGTTAAGCTCTGGCTGATCCTCCTGATATGCCCAATAAAGGAGTAAAAAACCATAAATAACAGAGTATGATGAGTAATGTGAAAGAGCACACTCAAAGCATTTCATTGTGTGAGTGAACATTAGAAAATTCACTAGGATTGACTTATTAAAGCAGTGGTTCTCAACCAGGCGGACTTCCAAGTGGGTCACAGAATGACTTCAAATTATAAGGATTCAATAAATTCATTTCAATTGCTAAGCACACACAAATCACGATGTAAATTGAATTCATGTTTCTCTTTTTCCTCTCTTATTCCAATAAACATTGTTAAAAACATCCAAATTTAAAATCTCTAAACTTCTGGAATCACAACATGAATTGTGGTTAATTATTTTTCATACATTTACACTCCCAGTATGTTAATACTGTACATAGTTATTAAAAGCTTAGTCTATTGGCTGAGATATTTCTGTTGTCGTTTAGAGCGCTGCAGGGATGATGTATATTTGTAGGCCAAAACTTAGCATTAAAACACTTCTGGTTCTGTCGTGCTGAAGTCAATGGGATTTTTGGTTAAATGCCTGAAATAAGGTCTGTGGTCAATACAAGCTCAAGATAGTCTCACGGTTTATTCTACAACATAAAATACATCGGTAATACCCCTTTGTAGGGTTGTCACGGAACCAGTAAAATTTGTTCTCTGTACCAATTTCGGTACTAAAGCAAAAACTGAGCTATTTTACTATTTTAATTAACTATTCATTTACTTGTATTGAAAAAAGTGGATGGGACTTGTCAGGGACATTATTAAAAGCCATCAAAGATCATCATGATGAACAAAATGTGTAAGAATCAACAACTTTTGTTGGTCAGACAGCTTATTTTCTGCAAAAATTAAACGGAAAATTCCTTTGGGGATTTTGTCGAGGGAACCAGGACGATGCTAACCTCCAGGTCGACCTACAAAAATACGTCATCGCTGCAGAAATCTACATGGGGGGCCTTTGAATATTGTGTTGGGCAATGGGGCGTCTTCAAGTTAGAGGTTAGAACCACTGTATTAAAGGGATAGTTCAAGGATATTTCAGTTGCATGTACGTGTTCACACCGGACACGTTAACGATGTCACGACGGTTCTGCCGCCAAAACTGGCAAATGCCATTTCACTCTTGACCCATTGCAATGCGCCAGGTTTAAAAAAGTGGAAGTGCAATTAGTTGCTACATCTGAAGACAAGATTTCAGTAAAAAAAAAAAAAAAAAAAAAGAGTCGTATGGTTCTTTGTGAAGTATAGCCTAAGTCACTGGTCACTCACTATATGCTTGTGTGTTTGGAACATGAGGACGACTAAATAATTAATCCAGTCCCTTTAAACAGCACTTTCAGACTAAACTTATACATCTTTTCTGAATAAAATCAGCTAATAAATGTAAAATGTTCACAAATGGAGATGTCAGTTCTGGCTTTGCTCAGTTTTAACAGAGTCTCTGGATTTACAGGCAGCATTAGTTAACACTAAAGACACACTGGAGACATCACTCAGACCCCAGGAGCCCATCTGTGCAGCGGCTCTTATTGTTCTTATAACAGCCAATGAAGATGCTTCATGTCATCAGCATTGTCCAGATACAAAACTGAACAGTTAAAAGTAGAAAGAGTAGGTCACACATTATGTATTCATCGTCATATTGTTCCAAACCAGTTGTTCATCTATTTAGTAGGACACCATCAAAGTTTGACTTGTGCACTAATTCTAAATCTTCCTGATTTTGACTTAAATTTAAGTCTGGATTTAATGGCTCTACCTGTTCGTTTACAACAGCACATCATTGACTTCAATGCTGGAACTGCACTGGGAATGCTCCATTTTTGAATATGAACTTGAACGAGACCAATGACCGCTGACCCAAACCTGCCAAGTGTGAACACACCTTTAAACTTCAGTCTGTTCATCATTTTTTCGAGCTTTCCTGTCTCTGCTACAAAAGATTATTTACAAAATTTACATTTTGTGTTTTGCTGAATAACAACATACAGGTTTGGACTTAAATGAGGGCAAGTAAACAATGACAGGATTTTTTTTTTTTTTTTTTTTTTGGATGAACTTTTTCTTTATTTTAATATTAGAAGCAAGTCAGCACATTAGCTAATATTGTACTGTTCTCAGTAAAAGACACAGGCATGTTTGATGCCTCGATATGAGAAACTGTATATGGAAATACATTGCAATTCAATTTACGAATAATTCAAAATATGCATTTTTAGGGCTACAACAACTAAGAAAATCATCAACAACAACAACAAAAAATTCAACATTGGGCACGATGTGAAATAATCTTGGGAAGAATTATTTCAATTTTGTTTTATTTTATTACAATTATCCGATTAATTGAAGAAATAAATCGACAGATTATAATTGAGACATGCTTTTGATACTATATTTAAACCAAACATTATTCCCCGTTATTATTAAATGTATTTTAAGTCATATTAAAGGCTCAGGTCTGTTTGTAAGTTTCCACAAGTAGCACTCAATTAACCACCCAAAAATATCGGATTATTCGATTAATCGTCAAAAAAACGACCAATTCTCAAAATAATCGTTAGTGACTGACAGCCCAATGTTAAAATTAACATTTATTTAGATGAATAAGTCCTGTAGAAGTCTTACTCATTCTTTACTTCATGTTAACTTGATTAAGTTGGCTAATGAAACCTTAATAGTGTTACCACAGACACAACTATCTCGGTCACTGGCAGGTGACAACCGAAACTCAAAGGAGCTGGGACGTCCCAGAGGAGTGAGAGGAGCGCCAACTGCCCTAAGAGTCACTCAGATTGTTTTATAGACATTAATATACGCGGTTGTCATTCTGCTCGCGCTCTGCGCCGCACGCGTCGAGAATTCATAACTTCCTGGATAATCTTTCAGCTCGCGCGCTTGGCGAAGAACTTTAAATTGACACGTGCTCGCCAATGAACTCTCACAAAACAGCCCAGCTCAGTCCAAAAATATGACAAAGCGGAGAAAAGCGCTCGGTGCAACTCAGCATGTTTTCCAAATTGCTCGTCGCAGTGGTTTCAGAGAACCCAGTTTGGCTCAGTGATTGAAAAAAATGATAAACCCTCATTTAAAACCTGTTCTCAGAATGAGATGATTTCCTCAGAAACGGGGTTGCCTAATACACTAACAAACAAACAGCGACTTAAGCACTATTGCATATTATTAACTTACCGTTGTTTATCTAGAAACACTATCTCTTGCAATAGCTTTTACCGGGCCTCTCCGGCAACACAGACCGCATCTGCGGCTCGGCATGATGTGCAGCCCGGCTGCGCCTCCCAAAAGCACCCGTGCAACTTTCTTCAGCTCTGCTGATTCCTGATTTCTCAACTATTAAATTAGTCTTTAATGCAACACGTTTGCTTCATGCACTCACTAAAATATTTCATAAAAACATGTTTATAGACATAACTAACCGCTTAACCTAACAAAACAAATGTGTCCGCAGGGTTTTAGTAGCTCACGTGCTAACGACTGCTTTCACAGGAAGCGCGATTGCACTTTCATTTTGCGCCATACACAATAAAACACACTTGTCGCGTAAACGGGCATGCAACCATGAGAAACAAACAATTCGACGACAAACAAACAAATCTTTTCCCCCTCACAACTCGGCCACTAATTAGCATTTTGGCTAAGAGCGCTAATAAAGATGATAGAGGCTCACTTTAGCATGCTAATGCTAACGAATTTGGCGCACCCTTTTTAACGCACATTCAGAACACTTGTTAACGCACGGATGGTGTGTTTTCCCCGTGTAAAATAAACGCAACTAGCTGAGCAGGTGATTAAATGACTTTTGGAAATGAAAGGCCTAAATGCTGAAGCTAACAGGCTAGCGTGTAACAGTGGCAGCGTGCAGATACACAACTGATAAGCCGCAACAACTTTGCCCATCAAAATCCGCTCGAACTGCTACAATTGGAGCGGCTTCTGCACCGGACTCTGCTTTAACTTCGAGATAAACTCAGGGAATTGAACTTGAGTGACGGATAATTCAATGTAAAAGGGTTTATGAAGCTACAGAATTACACTTACCTCACTTCCGCAAATCGTTTGCTGCACATTCGGCAGCCGCCATGTTTTTTTTCTCTCTCGGTGCTGCTGTGAATGTGAATCCCACAATCCCGCTCTCACTGCGATACTGTACAGGACAGCAGCCGCGGCCCACACGCTTGCTGCTTTCATAATGACCGGCTCTCAAGAGCTCTGCTGTCAGCACCGACCTCACCGACACTTTCAGCCTGATGATGAACAGCATATTGTACTGAAGAATGCAATATTATATGCTATTGATATGTCTGCGAGAGGAAATAATGGCTAGTAATGCACCAATGCTATTTAGGGCTCAGATAACTACCCTAATTGTATGTCTTGACTGATGTCAAGGAATTGCTTGACCTGTAAGACAGTGCCATCAATGATATTAATTTTTCAAGCAATTTCTATAAAGGGGTTTTCAAACTGGGGTCCCCCGGGGTGTGCTAGGAGGTCCATGGAAAAGATTAGAGAAAATCATAAATAAAAACATATTTAAATCAATCTTCAAATTGATTCAAATGAGTAAACAAATTGCACAGCAATACGAATATAAAATGAAATAATGTAACTTAATAGAAACTTATAGAGCCCCATAAAGGGACATGGTGATGGAAAAACAAAAATGAGATAGGAGTGACAAATATTGCAATGCTTTAGCATCTCATATCCCTTTAGGGGCTTTAAAGTACCTAAATATTTTCCAAATAATATTTACATATATCATTTTTGAATCATATTTTGGGATCTGTGGCATCTGAAAGATTGAAAACACCTGTTCTACAACATTGTGTGAATCATGCAAAACCTGCCAAAACAAGTCCTACTTATATTTCTCCCCAAAACCAAAAGAAGAAAATATAAACAAACATTTTCACGACATTAAGCATGAAAATCGAATTATCCTTACTGTAATGAAAGAAACGGTGAGGTACTTTAACATTCAGTAAAAATGTACTGTTTTACTGTAATGGAATTCAGAAACCCACAAAAATAAAACGTCTGGACACATTATGAACTCTGCCGCAAATGTGCTTAACTTTCACGAAAATAATGTCACAAAGTCAAGAAAAATGTCCTAAACAGGCTTTATTTTCTTTATGCAGATGCACTCTTTCTTTAAGTTTGGGGTAAAATACAACCCCGGACGTGTTTTTGTGAAATGTATCCATTCACATAGCATATTATTTTCAGCTCATACGAATGATGACAGATATCGACAGCACAAGTTTTGGGGTTTAATAGTAGCCACTCAGATACAGCTTTCGTCTCTGCGGACAATTAATATCGAAAAACATCACATCCTTCTATACATTAAATAATGCCTTGAATGTACACATGTGCGGCAGCAGGATTTAATTGATCTGATTTTTTTTTTTTTCCTTTTACATAGCATTTTTAAACAAGACAGCCATTGATGTGTTCAAATGCGCACCTTATTGTTTGCATCTCCATGCAACAAATAAAAATGAAGAAATCGATTTTCTTGCCAGCATAATGTGCCACATCATTCCTATTAGCGCGCATTCTGCTTTGTCTGCTTTACCTTGTCAAATCATTTTCCAACAAAGAAAAAACGTCCATGAATGCCGGAATAATCATACCCTTCTGGAATAAATAACATTTAGTGCAGGAACGCGTGTTCTTTAAGTACTAGTACATTCAAATACATATGGAACATCAGAGCTGAAGCATGCACCTTTTGAATCTACAGTACAGTGCAAAACGAATATGTTCTTTCCTGAGACTACGTAGCTTTTAGTATCCCTTCATACCCAAAACATGAAGCTTTCATCCACTAAGACAACGTATTCTTTCATTTTCTTAAGCGAGGCAGTGCCTCAAAAATATGTACAGATGCAGTGGACTTTTTCGCTGTACGCAAATCATGGTCTATTTGGTTCAGGCGAAGCAAATTCTGTCATGAATGCAGTTGCACACAGATATCGAATGCATTAATGGACTGTGAAAATTGGTTTCTAGTGTCAAAAGGAAGTGGATATGCACGATATATACACATGTGAAGCACACAGGAGGATGATTAATCCACCCGTCTGCTATAAAGAACAGTCATAAAGGGTGTAAAGAGTGTGTATGTTGAGGTGAAGCTGTCAGGTCCTTTGCTAGAATGCTTGAAAAACTAAAGTGAAGTGCAAAATAAGAAGTTTGTCGGTCCCCTTGCGGCCCAGCAGCATCTCGGCGCAACTACACCGAGCGCGTCTCCACTTCGATCTTCTCCTCTGCTTGAGAACTCTCCGACTCCTGATGGCTGACACTGGGCCGCACGGTCACCACCGGCCCTCCTCCGTGGATGGAATGGAGGAAGTTCCAGGTCTCTTCTGATATCTGACCTGAATCGGCACCTGTTAAACCATAAAAATGCCAAAAGGTGTTTGTTACTTGGCACAAGTAAAGTAAGCACACTCTTGTAGGGCTGCACGATTAATCACATTTTAATCGTGATCACAATTCCGGCTTCTCTTGATTAATTAAAGGGACAGTTCACCCAAAAATGAAAATTGTACCAATTACTCACCCTCGTGTTTCAAAAACCCTTTCTTTCATTCATCTTCGAAACACGTGCGAGAGATTTCTGTCCCTCCATTGAAAGTCTATTCATAGTCAATTATGCCTTATAAGTGAACATACACAGTTGGGAGAATCCTAGCAATATGCATGCTGGTAAACAACTAGTTAACAGTGAGAATTGGACCCTAAACTAAAGTGTTACCATAATTCATACACTCAAGACTGTGCAGTGATTATTTTTTACATTTCATTATTCAATTTCTGTATTATTTCTTACATGCTATGTTAAATTGATGTTAAATGAAAAACAAAATGTAAAGCACTGTTAATTGAATTTGTTTCTTTCTTATATTGTATTTGTTATATATACAGGTGAAACTCGAACAATTAGAATATCGTGCAAAAGTTCATTTATTTCAGTAATTCAACTTAAAAGGTGAAACTAATAAATTATATAGAATCATTACATGCAAAGTGAGATATTTCAAGCCTTTATTTGTTATAATGTTGATGATTATGGCTAACATCTATGAAAACCTTTTCACAATATTCTAATTTTGAATTTGGGGTTTTCATAAGCTGTAAGCCATAATCATAAACATTATAACAAATAAAGGCTTGAAATATCTCACTTTGCATGTAATTATTCTATATAATATATTAGTTTCACCTTTTAAGTTGAATTACTGAAATAAATTAACTTTTGCATGATATTCTGAGTTTCACCTGTATATATATATATATATATATACAGTATCTAACAAAAGTGAGTACACCCTTCACATTTCAGCAACCATTTTAGTATATCTTCTCAAGGGACAATGCTATAGAAAGGAAACTTGGATATATTTTAGAGTGGTCAGTGTGCTGCTTGTATAGCGGTATATATTTACTGTCCTCTGAAAATAACTCAACACAGCCAAGGGCGTAGATTTGGTTTGAACATTGGGGGGGTTGAAGTTTGGGTATGCCTCCTGATATTGTGATCATGGTATAAATAATAGGGGGGTTGTAATGCATAGATTTAAATATTGGGGGGGTTATACCCCCCCCATCCCCCCCACAAATTACGCCCTTGAACACAGCCATTATTGTCAAAATAGCTGGCAACAAAAGTGAACATGTCAAAACTGTGTCCAAAGTGTCAATATTTTGTGTGAGCACCATTGTTATCTAGCATTGCCTTAATCCTCCTGGCCATGGAGTTCACCAGAGCTGCACAGGTTGTGGCTGGGACCCTCTTCCACTCCTCTATAATGACATCATGGAGCTGCCGTATGTTAGACACATGACGCTACTCCACCTTCCGCTTGAGGATCACCACAGGTTAGGGCTGGGTACCGAGTTCGGTACTTTTTAGGTACCGACCGAATTGCCTCGATACTACCGAGTATCGAAACATGTCTTGTTTTTCGGTACCACATTTCGGTACCTAAGTGGTTAATCTCGTCAATGTCAGTGAAACAATAAGCATGCAGCATGATTGGCTGTGGCGGAAAAACACTAGTTTACGCGGCTGCCCAGAGACGCGGCTCGTCGCACATGATGCTGCAGTGTGTGTGTGTGTGTAAGCGTGCGTCCCAACCCAGATAGATAGAAAATATGTGGAAATGATCCAAAGTGTACCTATGTCATGTGCCAGACTCGATGCCAGATGCACGCGATGCAATATTTTCGACAAGATCATTGCTGTCAAGACCGGCAACACGGTAAATCTAGGCACTGAAGCGCACAAAATACACTTGAGAGTAATGGTGTTCACATCGAACGCGAATAGAGCGTCAAATACGCGTCTATCGCGTCTAGTTCGACGCTTGAATCTTCAGCTCGAGTTCAAATTTTTCAACTTGCGCGGAAGACGTTTGCGGCAAACGCGTCGCCCAATTCGCGTCATTCGCGACGCCCGGCGCGAATGATGCGTCTATTCGCGTCTTTGCATTGACTATGTATGTAATCTACTCGCACAAATAATTAAATTCGCGTTCGGTGTGAACACACCATTAGTAAACACTTGTTCATTAATAAATAATTAAAATATCTCCTTGCTATTGTTTCCACATCCATAATCATTAGGCTACTTTTGCCAGGGCTTTGCTGCAAGCTTCACGTGCAGGTATATATCCCGCCCCCCAGTAGCCTATATTTAATTTAATTCACATTTATTTGTATAGCATTTTTCACAATACATATCGTTTCAAAGCAGCTTTACAGAAAATGCATGTCTAAATTACAATTTAGATTGATCTGTTATCAGAGGTGACAGTGTAATGCATTTCAATTAATTTTCATTCAGTTTCATCGTTAATTAATGCATTAAGTTAAAGCAGAAACAATGAGCTCATTGAAGTAAAGAATACATGTTGTTAAATGATTAGGAAACATAGAAAACTTTAGCATTGGTGCTTTTTTACATACTCAAAATATGAGTGTAAAAAAGTCAACAAACTGAAAAAAAAAATTAGGTAATGTTATATTGTTAAACCTGGTTACATAAAATTGGTATCGAAAAAAGTATCGTTCAGGAACCGGTATCGAAGTCAAGGTATCGGTATCGGTATCGGTACCGAACATTTTGTTACGATACCCAGCCCTACCACAGGTGCTCAATAGGGTTCAGTTTGGGGTCGTTATCATGCCGTTCGGCCCAGTTTATGAAGGGAGGGCATCATTCAGAGGCTTCCTTCTGGGACGACGGCCATGCAAAGCGACTTGTTGCAGTGTGCGGCGTGTGGTCTGAGCACTGACAAGCTGACCTTCCGCTTCTGCGACCTCTAAAGCAATGCTGGCACGATCATGCGTCTGTTTTTCGAAGCCAGCTTCTGCACCTGACGCACAGCACGAGGACTCAACTTTGATTGACCCTTGTGAGGCCTGTTACGAGTGGAAGCCGTCTTGGAAAACCTCTGTATGACCCTGGCCTGTACTGAAACTCAGTTTTTTATATGATCTTTGTGGAGAGCAACAATTCTAATTCTCAAAACCTTAGGCAGTGCTAGATAACAATGGTGCTCACACAAAATATTGACACTTTGGACACAGTTTTGACATGTTCACTTAGGGTGTACTCCCTTTTTAGTTGCCAGCTATTTCGACAATAATGGCTGTATGTTGAGTTATTTTCAGAGGACAGTAAATATATACCGCTATACAAGCAGCACACTGACCACTCTAAAATATATACAAGTTTCATTTCTATAGCATTGTCCCTTGAGAAGATATACTAAAATGGTTGCTGAAATGTGAAGGGTGTACTCACTTTCGTTAGATACTGTATGTTGTATATATATGTATATATATATATATATATATATATATATATATATATATATATATATATATATAAAATTTGCATCTTTGTTCTTATTTTTAATAACAAAGCTAAAATACCAAATAGAACTATATTGTGATTATTAATATAGTAACCAGGGCTTGACATTAACTTTTTGAGGCACTTGTCCTTTGGACAAGTAAATTTATGTTTCTCTTGTCCATGCACAAAAGTCACTTGTCCGGGTAAAGATTTATAATTTTATCTAGGGCTGCACGATTTGGGGAAAATGTCATATTGCGATTATTGAGTTCAATATTGCGGTTGTGATATGCGATTGCGATATAATAAACAAATGGTTTCATGAGTCAACTTGTTTGGTTCTAAACCAAATGCACACACAGATTAGTGATAATTCTGAAATTAGCAATAACAACTAAATGATTGATAACACCTATAATGATCAATAAGCCATTGATGTATGGATAAAAATTAACTGTCTAACAGGTAGGACACATACAGAAATTGAATAAAGTTATCAAACAGTCTGGGCTGCATAAATTATCAATTATATATAGACTACTACTTATTGAAGCTACACAAGTTCTTTAGTCAAGAGCAGTGAGTAATTTTCTCTGTTCCCTTTGTTCTTTCAGTAACTTTACTGACAGAACGCTTTATTGGTAGCTGGCCCTTTAAGAGCAGCCGCTGTGGACAGAGACGCGGATATCACACGCGCCTCATTCTCTCACGAGTCACAACTCTCAAGACTGTTCTTATGTTATGAAGATACTCGACAAATGACATTTTGGCTTAATTGTGTGTTGTTGATGTTCGTTCAAGCGCGAAAGAGAACTTCTGGCGCGCGGTCTGTGCATGCGCATTATACTGGCGCGCGTCTTTCTGTGAGTCACATTCAGGACATTAACAGGCAGCGCGAAAAAATGTGTTCGTTTCAAATCGGTAAAATTAAATCTGTAAAATAGACGTAACGAGTGGCACATAACGTGAAGTAACATGGCATTTTATTTTGTTTGAAATTTAACTTGTCCGGTCGGACAACAAATTTTCTCTTCTACTTGTCCAACAAAAAATCCACTTGTCCCGGACAAGCCTTAATGTCGAGCCCTGGTAACTATTATTAAAAGATTGAGGTCCATGGTGATGCATTTTATAATCGAATCGTTACACTCCGAATAGTAATCGAATCGAAGTGAGGATTCACACCTTTATTTCTGCCTAGTGTTTTTATAATCTTCCCAACCTGGCAACCATGTCTACGCACTCTCCACTGAAAAAAAGTGCTAATGATCTGAAAACACTGACAAATATTTTGGAGTTTAGTAGGGTCGAAATCGAAAATCGGACACTTAAAGTCAGGAATCGGATATTTGTTATGAAATAAAAATTACGATTCCGCTTATCGATTCCTGTGTTTAAACCATTCAAGTGCAAGAAGACGCAAAAGAGAACTCAATTCAGCACTTGCGCACTGTTTTCTGCACACAGAGAGCTCATATAGTGCACGAATACTGAATTGAGTTCGCTTTCGCGTCTTCTTGGGCTTGAACGGACAAATACGCACAAAATGAAGTCAACATTTCCTCGTAAACAGTCTGTTATGTCTTAAGTGAACGTAACCGCTTGAGAAAGAAAACACATGTGCGTCAGTATATTGGATTCGTCCATTAGGTCTTAAAGTGACAGCAGCCTAATAAACCTGTTGCCTTCTGTGTCATTAATGTCAATCAAAGTACAAAAGAAAACGAAAAACTGCTTATTTTACATTTGATTTTAATTTCTGAACTTTGTTTGTGCTATAGCTAATTTGCTTATTTGTTCTTCTTGTATTAAGGACTGTATACTTTTCTTTAAAAATATATATTAGTTAATCTAGTTTATTATTTAGATGTTTTGTAAAAAGACAGAATATGTTTGATATCTAAATGTTTGCTCAAATGAAAGTGTCTTACAGCCAGACTGTGTTTCTTCACAAGGCCATTTGCCTTTGTGGTGGCTAAATAAAAGGACTGCAGTGCAGTCTTTTTGTTGTTTTAACAGAAAAACGGTAACATGATTTGGAATGACTGGAATTAATAAAAGGAATTTCACGGTTTTAGCTTTTGAGAGAAGCTTCTTAAGGTTTATGATAAATATAATAAATCAAGAGCATGAAATCACGTTCTCTGAAATGTAAAAAGAAATGTGTAAAATGAGAACAATTGTGATTAATAAACAAAATTTTATCAAAATAATCCTAATTTATCAGTTTACCCATTATCGTTTTTTTCTTTCTTATGAGTCACAAAATAAATCCCGAAGAACGTTGAGGTCCACACAACATTGGACAGCGTTGTATGTTTTGCAGAAGAACGTCATACAGGTTTGGAATGACATGAGCGTGAGTAAATGACAGAATTGGTTATCCAGTTTTGCTTAGAAAATGATCATATTGAGGAAGTAAAATGGAACACGAACGCCATTTCATGATGACTTTAAAAGATTCAGATGGTAAAAATTACCTGGCTTTAATGTGATGTGTCCATTTTTATTTATAGCAATCTTGGAGTTATCAATTGGCCCCGGTGGATCTGAAAGACACAAGACCATCCATCATCGGAAGCACACCGAATATCCCAACCAAAAGCTAAAATGAAGTTCTTCAAGAACTCCTTATTGATCAATAACCACAAAACATGATGCTAATATTCAATTTCAAACTTTCAGATACTTTAGAAGTCTCGGCAGCAGGGATGAGAAATTACTTACCAATGTCCTTGCCTTTGACAAAGCCTTCCCATTCCCGGAACCACTGCATGCTGATACAGTATATCACCACAGGAGACTCCTCCTCCTGAAACGCCTTATTGAGCTACAAGGACAGAAGAGAGGAGGAAAGAGAAGAAAGCACATGAGACCATGAGATGTAGAAAGAAAGAATCCATTACCTGAGCGTTTCTTCATGGAATATCTTCCCACCCCAATGTTGTTTATACAATAACAGGATAAACTAAGACCGAAGCTCTGTTCCAAATCCTAGTAAGCTACCTTGCGGCCTATGGCTTACATAAGCCACTGCTTTCTATAGCGCCGCTCACACACAAAGCATGTTTGTATTCCACTCCACTGCTTTTCTATGTCCTTTCTATGTGAACATGCACTAGACCATGGGTTCTCAACTCTGGCCATCAAAGTCCACTTTCCTGCAGAGTTACGTTCTAACCTTGATCAAACTCATCTGCCTTTCTCTTTATAGTGATCCTGAAGACCTTGATTTTGTTCAGATGAATTTGAGAAGGGTTGGAGCTAAACTATTCAGAGTTGAGAACCCTTTGACCATTGTGCTCACGTCTCAAACAGATGGATCTAAGGGTGTGATGATTCAAATGTTTTCTCGATGCATTGTTTACAAATTCTGCCGATGTGTATGACAAATGAATCAATGATCAAAATTATCAGCCCTAATCGGCTTATCGTATCAGATGTAATTTTAATATTGGTGCATCCCTGCATAAAATTCCACATTATCGCTCCTTTGGCCTCCTTTGTTTGCCCTTAATTTGAGCCAAGCTGAGTGTCTCTGGCTGAAATCAAGTACTTTTGTGCTCATGCATAAATAATGACTACAATTTTGGAGAAGAAGGGTGGGGGTCGACTTGCTGATCTCAGTCTGAGAGGGTGGTGTGGAGGTCGTGATGGTGAGTGTGTGCACAGATAACAGTCCAGACGTTAGATTAGCTGAAAAGACCAGACACTCTTCACTCTGGATGTCCCTTAAAGGGATAGTTCACCCAAAAAAGAAAATTCTGTCATCATTTACTCACTCTCGAGTTGTTCCAAACCTGTATGAATTTCTTTGTTGTGCTGAACACAAAGGCAGATATTTTGTAGAATGTTTGTAACCAAACGGTTGTGGAGCAGTCAATGGTGCCCCACAACTGTTTGGTTACCCATATTCTTTCAAATATATTATTTTTTGTTCAGCACAAAAAAGAAATGTATACAGGTTTGTAACAACTTGAGGGTGAGAATATGATGACTAGAGTTCTCTAAAAGTACCAACTTCGGTACCAAGTCGTTACTGAAATTAAAAAATGTAATAATATCAGCATTTCCCTCTAGCACTTTGAGCGCTGTTGAAGTCTGATTGGCTAGTGTGTTGACGCGCTCAACATATATGTCTCTGATTGGCCAGTGTGTTGACGCGCTCAACATATGTCTGTGATTGGCCATTGTGTTCACGCGCTCAACATATATGTCTCTGATTGGCCATTGTGTTGACGAGCTCAATATATGTCTCTGATTGGCCATTGTGTTGACGAGCTCAATATATGTCTGTGATTGGCTACAATGATCAACAATGACATCTTTGACACTCTTCACCAAACGCTTACACAGATACACACGGGAGCATTTAAAAGCAGGCGTCTATCATCAGATCCCTAATATATCCGCTGAAAGACAACACTTTCAAGCGCTCCCGTGTGTATGTGTAAGCGCTCGATGAAGAGTTTTCAAAGTCAACATGTTTTTGAAGCGTCGATCATTGTAGCCAATCATTGAGCTTGTCAACACAATGGCCAATCAGAGACATACATGTAGAGCGCGTGAACACAATGGCCAATGAGAGACATATATGTAGAATGCGTGATCACAATGGCCAATCACAGACATATGTTGAGCGCGTGAACACAACGGCCAATTAGAGACATATGTTGAGCGCGTGAACACAATGACCAAACACAGACATATGTTGAGCGCGTGAACACAATGGCCGATCACAGACATATGTTGAGCGCGTGAACACAATGGCCGATCACAGACATATGTTGAGCGCGTGAACACAATGACCAAACACAGACATATGTTGAGCGCGTGAACACAATGGCCGATCACAGACATATGTTGAGCGCGTGAACACAATGGCCGATCACAGACATATGTTGAGCGCGTGAACACAATGACCAAACACAGACATATGTTGAGCGCGTGAACACAATGGCCAATCACAGACATATGTTGAGCGCGTGAACACAATGGCCAATCACAGACATATGTTGAGCGCGTGAACACAATGGCCAATCACAGACATATGTTGAGCGCGTGAACACAATGGCCAATCACAGACATATGTTGAGCGCGTGAACACAATGGCCGATCACAGACATATGTTGAGCGCGTGAACACAATGACCAAACACAGACATATGTTGAGCGCGTGAACACAATGGCCAATCACAGACATATGTTGAGCGCGTGAACACAATGGCCAATCACAGACATATGTTGAGCGCGTGAACACAATGGCCAATCACAGACATATGTTGAGCGCGTGAACACAATGGCCAATCACAGACATATGTTGAGCGCGTGAACACAATGGCCAATCACAGACATATGTTGAGCGTGTGAACACAATGGCCAATCACAGACATATGTTGAGCGCGTGAACACAATGGCCAATCACAGACATATGTTGAGCGCGTGAACACAATGGCCAATCACAGACATATGTTGAGCGCGTGAACACAATGGCCAATCACAGACATATGTTGAGCGCGTGAACACAATGGCCAATCAGAGGTGTTTAAGAATCCGTTCAACAGCGCTCAAAATGCAAGAGGGAAATGCTGGTATCAAATGTGTATCATCACATTTTTTTAAATTTCAGTGCCGACTTGGTACAGAAGTCGGTACTCTTGACAACTCTAATGATGACAGAGTTAAAAATTGTGGGTGTACTATCCCTTTAAATCTACTTTGACACTGAGGCTCCTACCCGAACAAACATGTCCAGCTCATTCTTGCGGCGTTTCTCCAGCTTCTCGATCTCGGTCTGGCAGGTGTGGCAGACATACAAGTGATTGACAGCGGGGCCGCCTCCGTACCTAAACAACAGCATGCCGACAATTAGCATTTAATAAGAACTTAAACTTCCGCATGAAGTCAGGAAAAGAACAGTGACAAACACTTACCTGCTATACAGATGATCCCATACACTTTGGGGAAGCATCATAACAAGATCATCAATGGATGTGGCTTTATTTGGCGGAATACCTGTTGGAGAAGAAGAAAAACATGATTTTTAACCACCAAATAATTTGTTTTTCTACTCATACGACCAAAAAAACTCTCCTCTAAAAGTCAACACGAAACTGCATTCATGAAGATTTATGAATAATTAATATCCTCTATTAGATATTTTCCTTTAAATTAATTTGAATCAGTTCAAACGAATCAGATCAAGGGGAGGAAAGGACCTTTGAAGTGCTTTCTAAAGAGATTCACATCTGAGCTCATACTGCACTCTCAAGTTTAGTAGAGTAAAAAGGAGAGGAACAGAGGAAAAACAAACATAATCAGTGAAAAGGATGTGGCGGCAGTTGACCTCGAAAATGTTGGCAAGATCTGCAATTATATCTGGTGGTGTGGAGTCATATCTGTGGTATATAAATACTTTACAATGGGAAAAGTAGGAAAGGCCCAGATCTTTAAGGGGTCAAGGCAGTGATTTTTTTTAATGACTTTAATATGCTCCTTGAGGTTCACTTATAATGTTAACAAAGTTTTTTTTTTTTTTTTTTTTTTTTTACAAAATATGTGTGTGTGCCATATGTTCTTACTTGTAAATCACAATCAGAGTATACAAATATTAGCCGCTAAGCGACTGAATGTCAGTGGGTGGTGCAATGATGTATAACTATTTGTCGATGTCTTGCTCTGGAGGCAGGCATATGCAAATGTATTTGCATGTGTGACTTCAAAGATCCCACAATATAAAAACGAGCCGTTTTAGGAACTTGATTAAATAAATGCTTGGCTTATAATGAGGACGTCTGAAGCTCTGAAACTTGCAGGATGTTTTTAATGGTACAAAGACCACTTATATGTCAAAAGATTGAGGCAAATTTTGATTTCTCATGTTATGACCCCTTTAACAAGAGTGGTCCTCACCTCCGTGGGCACACAGGAAGTCATGGTTGGAGATGGGTCCTGGCTCAGCGAAGGTTTTGAACTTGTTCAGCCACTGGCGGGAGATGTAGAACTGCAGGAGGCTTGGCTCCATCATGTTGAGCAGACTGGTCACCTTCCGCCTCTCTTTCTGAGACTCGTCATTACTCTTCCTGTTACACACACACAAAGGACATCAGCGCCATTTAGTGACTGCCAACACATGCTTTACCACAGCACAGAGATTTACAGTCAAACTCAAGGCCGTTTTTCCTGCATAACACAACCTTGAGCTTTTCTGCCTAAAAGATAGCTGAATCTTAAAATATTGTTTGTTCATTTAAAATACTCAATAAACTGATATTTAACAAAATACTAAGCAGAGTCAAATTTGTTCATAGTTTTAACACACTCCATTTAGTATGTAATAAAAAAAATACATTCTCAAAAAAAAAAAAAAAAAAAGATTATCAGCTACTTTGCCTGTATACACTCACTCACTCACTCACTCACTCACTCACTCACTCACTCACTCACTCACTCACTCACTCACTCACTCACTCACTCACTCACTCACTCACTCACTCACTCACTCACTCACTCACTCACTCACTCACTCACTCACTCACTCACTCACTCACTCACTCACTCACTCACTCACTCACTCACTCACTCTATGTAATATGTTCTTACTTGTAAAAGAGCACATATGCCTCTGCGTTTTGAACACAGGACTCAGACACCTCAGTAACACTCTGGTCATCAAACTCGTACCACTGCTGGTTCAGTTCATTTCGACAATAGGCAATATAGTGGCCACCTTGAACAAAACAAAAAGCACATTAAAAAACATCAGTCCTGTCAGCACAGGCGTAGCCTGGAGATTAGCTCACATGATCTGACACACTTAATTGTGGCGCTCATGTATGCAATGCTAGTTTGGTGACATTTCCTGATCCCATTGTCCCTGCTTTGTCTCACCGTTTCCTCTTTTTCTGGGTGAAAGCGTGTCTTCCGAGTGGCGCACAGCGATAAGATTCGTGTGATGTTAAGATTCTGGGTTTGATTCCTGCCTAGTACAACTTTATAAAAGTGTGTGTAATGTTGTGTGACTTCGATTCCTTTATCATCTGGTTAAGTATTGTACTAATCTTTCTTCCTACTAAATTTGAAATGTTTTTTTTTTTTTCAATCTGTGTTCATTCTAATCTGAATCTCTGTTCATTTTGAGTTCATTCACACCTGTACTTCTGAACCTATCTGTCCTTCATGTACTGCATATTCTATTTCTGCTCTTCTGGCTCTGCACTGCTTTTGCTGCCCATTATCACTGCTTACAGCTATATTTTTTCTCTATTATTGAATCAACACCATGGCTGGCCTGGAATACACTACACAACTCTTATAATCTGAACAGATTTAAAAACACTTAGGGACAGATTTACTAACAGCTTGCGCCAGAGCAAACCCTATTTTGGCATAAAAAAAAACTACTGTCAGGATTTACTAAAGTGACAAATTAGCGTTGTAAAGGCGCGGACAGGATTATTTTTTGCTGCTGACCTTATTCCATATGCATTTGTAGGAGTTTCCCTTTCAGATGCATTCAACTTATAGGAGGAGAGTATTTAAATGATTTGCGTTAGATTGCGTTTTCGTCATAATGGAAATGATCTGCTATGTCTGTTTTTTAATTTGCTCGTCGTCAGTAGATTACATGCAGAACTTCCACTCCCATCAGGGCTTTTTAGAATTGCACTCTCACGCTAATTTACCCTGTTAGTAAATCTGGCCTCTAGCATCATACACTTGCCGACTTTGTAAATGATTACAGAGAAAAACTGGGCATCCTACACTAAACGAGTAGTTCCGAACACAACAAACTCACATTTAAAGCAGCACTAAGTAGGAATTCCGTTTTTGTCAAACAGCGACCCCTAGAGTCGCTGTGGAGTACTTGTACTGTCGTGAATAGCACTCACGCAGAGATGGCTCGCACTCACGGCCGGATCCCCTCCCCCTGTACACCGGTACCTGTTCAGTAGGATGGACGCTGTAACGAGTGGAAATAAGGTATGGCCCCTTTAAGATCAGCGCGCGCCCTGTTTAACTGTCGGCAGTCTGTATTGTATGTGCGCCTCGAATACCACATGTATACGGCACCGGGTTATTTCTGTTTGATGGTCATTTTATCAGAATTTTATCAGATCTGTTTTTTTTGCCGTAAAGCAATTCGTTACCTCGCGAGACCTGATATCACACGATACTTCAACACTGGGCGGCCCGCCGGCCCAAAGTTGCAAGGGTGGTTTTGCGGCTCACAGGCACCAGGGGGGTGCGAGACGACCACCATTCAACACGAAATCAGTAATATAAACATTACAATGACTCCAAAGCTGTTCGGTTAAGGTAAAAAAGTTACTTAGTTCACCTTTAAACAGGTGCCTCATTGCTAGGAGATACATGACAAATGAAACCAAATGTGTCAAACATGTTTGAAATCCTCCAACTGGACAGATTCATAGTCTGAAGTAAAAAAAAATGGGAGTTTGTGCAAAAGTTTCTGTAAAATCTGTCAAATTTGCCCAAAATCTGAATACTGGCTCAGTCTTCTGGCAACTAGCGTTGACTCATCCAGACGGCAACTCAGAGCAAAAATCTAGGCACAAATAGTGTAGTGTATTCCAGGTTTAAATGACACCAGTGATCAAAAAGAGACTCTACTTTCACCACCTGACATCACTTAAACATCTCTTCTAGTAAAGTTGAGTGCTTGTTTCCACCACGGGGAAAACCTTTTTTTTATTCTGAATTTTTGCAATTACGAATATACACTCACCTAAAGGATTATTAGGAACACCTGTTCAATTTCTCATTAATGCAATTATCCAATCACCCAATCACATGGCAGTTGCTTCAATGCATTTAGGGGTGTGGTCCTGGTCAAGACAATCTCCTGAACTCCAAACTGAATGTCAGAATGGGAAAGAAAGGTGATTTAAGCAATTTTGAGCGTGGCATGGTTGTTGGTGCCAGACGGGCCGGTCTGAGTATTTCACAATCTGCTCAGTTACTGGGATTTTCACGCACAACCATTTCTAGGGTTTACAAAGAATGGTGTGAAAAGGGAAAAACATCCAGTATGCGGCAGTCCTGTGGGCGAAAATGCCTTGTTGATGCTAGAGGTCAGAGGAGAATGGGCCGACTGATTCAAGCTGATAGAAGAGCAACTTTGACCGAAATAACCACTCGTTACAACCGAGGTATGCAGCAAAGCATTTGTAAAGCCACAACACGTTAAACCTTGAGGCGGATGGGCTACAACAGCAGAAGACCCCACCAGGTACCACTCATCTCCACTACAAATAGGAAAAAGAGGCTACAATTTGCAAGAGCTCACCAAAATTGGATAGTTGAAGACTGGAAAAATGTTGCCTGGTCTGATGAGTCTCGATTTCTGTTGAGACATTCAGATGGTAGAGTCAGAATTTGGCGTAAACAGAATGAGAACATGGATCCATCATGCCTTGTTACCACTGTGCAGGTTGGTGGTGGTGGTGTAATGGTGTGGGTGATGTTTTCTTGGCACACTTTAGGCCCCTTAGTGCCAATTGTGCATCGTTTAAATGCCACGGCCTACCTGAGCTTTGTTTCTGACCATGTCCATCCCTTTATGGCCACCATGTACCCATCCTCTGATGGCTACTTCCAGCAGGATAATGCACCATGTCACAAAGCTCGAATCATTTCAAATTGGTTTCTTGAACATGACAATGAGTTCACTGTACTAAAATGGCCCCCACAGTCACCAGATCTCAACCCAATAGAGCATCTTTGGGATGTGGTGGAACGGGAGCTTCATGCCCTGGATGTGCATCCCACAAATCTCCATCAACTGCATAATGCTATTCTATCAATATGGGCCAACATTTCTAAAGAATGCTTTCAGCACCTTGTTGAATCAATGCCACGTAGAATTAAGGCAGTTCTGAAGGCGAAAGGGGGTCAAACACAGTATTAGTATGGTGTTCCTAATAATCCTTTAGGTGAGTGTAAATACCACAAGACATTTTCCTCAATATTCTAAACTCAATCTAAACTCATTATTGCAAGAAAAAAAAGTCAGAACTTGTGAATTGTGAGTTTACATCTAAAAATCTGTTTTATTTTCTAAGAATTGTCGCAATTACCTTTTTTAATAATTTTTTTTTTCTTCCATGGTGGAAACAAGCTTCCATAATTTATAAATAATAATAATAATAATATGAATATGAATACTACATTTATAACTGCTCTTAATGACAATAATACTTTTATGACCATCTCCCTCATTGAAAAGCTTGGACTTACTGCTGGCAGTGCCGTGGTGACAGATGACTGACAGCAGGTCGTAGGTGGTGGTCTGGTCAGAGCTGTCCTTGGCCAGGAAGGGCTGCATCTCGAGGCCTTCCAAAGGGAAGGACACGTGAGTGCCGATTTTGGTGGAGAACATAAGTTCATGTCTGAAGCGCTTGAGGTGAATGCACAAAATCTGTTGGGGAGACGGTAAAGAGAATTTGAACAAAGCAGGAAAGTCTGCTGTCAGTTTCCTACAATAAAACAAAAAGAGCTAGAATGTGCCATGCCTGTTCATATAAAAATATAACTACCTGGGCAATTTTTTACAGTAGTGTTGTAGTCGAGACCAGCTAAACTGAGACCGAGTCAAGACCAAGACCAGTGTGTGTTGAGATCAAGACAAGACCAAGACTTTGAGGGGGTTGAGACCAAGACAAAACCCAGACCAAGGCAGGGCGAGACTAGGTCAAGACCAAGACCGGACCAGCACTCCTCAAAATCTGAAAGATCCATATCTACTGCCTGAGAAATGTAGAAGCACTCTTGCTGATATTGCTTAATTAACATGTTATAATATAAAAAAAAACAAGCGCTCGTTCAGGTACTTTTTTGCAATCATATCTTGGATTTTTGTGGGCATTCGTATTAATTTTGGTGACATTTTTGACACAATCCCCCGTTAATTTCTGACCAGGCACAACAGTAAGAAATCAAATTACGGTAGAAATAAGTTATTAATTGCATTTGAAGCAGGACGTGTTACATCCAACCATGCAAATTATGTTAACAAATAAATCAGACAATGTAATGGCAATTTGTGATATCCTCGCAGTTGTGGTCTTGACCGGTCTTGAAATAACATCCCGTCTCGAGTACTACAACACTATTTTACAGCAAGACTGTTTAGTACTTTTTGAGAAGTTCAGGGTTTCCATCAGCAAACTGCTTTGGCCATTTAACAGATGCACTGAACAATCATCAGATCTAATGACTCCCATATGATGTCTGCGCTTGCCATTACAGATCCCTGAGCATATTTACCAGATGGCAGCAGATATTGTGGGTTAAAGGCATCCTTAGACTCTCTCCAAATATAAATCCACCGGATGTAGGAAACCAGACCTTATTACTCATTAAATTACTATTATTTCTCAAGGGTCCAGGTTTTGTGCTCATTTCAGGCAGCCTTGATACAAGGCCAAGACATAGTGGACCTAATTTGTGGTGCGTTTATCATTGTGGAGTTTTTATTTTTTCAAACTCTGGAATTAAAGGGATAGTTCACCCAAAAATGAAATTTCTGTCATTAATTACTCACCCTCATGTCGTTCCAAACCCGTAAGACCTTCGTTCATCTTCGGAACACAAATTAAGATATGTTTGATGAAATACTTACTACGTGGAAAATAATTGTTAAATAAAATCTTTATTTTTGTTTGTTTTCTGCGCACAAAAAGTATTCTCGTCGCTTCATAACATTAAGGTTGAACCACTGTAGTCACATGGACTATTTTAACGATGTCTTTACTACCTTTCTGGGCCTTGAAATTTGCAATGATGTTGCTGCCTATGGCTGGTTCAGAAACTTCACGGATTTCATCAAAAATATCTTAATTTGTGTTCCGAAAATGAACGAAGGTCTTGCGGGTTTGGAACGACATTAGGGTGAGTAATTAATGACAGAAATTTCATTTTTGGGTGAACTAACCCTTTAAACAATGTGATGCCTGAACCTGTATAATAACCAAAATAGCTTATATGATCGCTTACCTCTGGCAAACTCTGAACTTTGCAGAATTTGACCCCATTCCGTAACCTGAAACAACCAAAGGAATCAACATTAACACTTTAATTTCTGCAACCACCTCATTCAATTTAATCAACAAGTTCATACTCACTTCTTGCATTTTTCACAGCTGTACATGTTGTCTCCTGAAAAAAACAAAAACAAACAGACACCCAGCCAGTGAGAATTAAATATAAATATAAACAGTTCTATAAAGTGAAAGATTTCCATATTTATCTACTTTTTTTTTTATGTCAGACTCAAAACAGTACTATCAGCTATTGGTTAGTTTGGGTGACTTAAAGCTTTGAGAAATGTCAAACCTTTTAGTTCATCCCTGGCAAAAAAGGCAGCCAGACAGTCCTGCAGCGTGACCACAGGCCCCCAGAACCAACTAAAATCAATAAGCAGAAATAAACAATCAGGGACAATTATTCAAAACCAACACCTTAAGTCTTTTTCCTTGGTCTACAATGTTATACATGCTTATATACAGGGAACTAAAATGAACACTCGCCAAGCGCCAAATAAAAGTAAAAATCGGTGTTGGTGAGTCAATCACCAGTTGGCTGATAATATTTTTAGGAATTTTAATAGGCTTGCTGCTACTAGTTGGTGCTCTGCCACAAAACTGTTCCATCACTTGCCCACCGCCCCCCAACGTCGATTTGATTTCTTATAGTAATAAAAATTATTTAGTTCAGTTAGAGAGCAGTGCCCGGTTGCATAAAGCACCTTAAGTTTTTCCCTTAAGTATGATACTTAAGGGGCGATTTACCCTTACCTAAGAGAACAACTTAAGGGTGTTGCATATAATCTCTTAAACGGTTCTCTTAGGTAAGGGAAACATTTAAGTGTTTCACGACAGCGATCCTGGATTCACGTTATAAAAGTCTGTTGTTGCCATAGATACGCAAAACACTAACATGTCGGAATATCACGTGTCAGTCCAGTGACGCTATCACGCAACACCGCGTTAGCTCCGAACGTGGCGGCAGTTTGTGTTGTTCACCGTCTCATGCTTTGGCATTTGTTTAGGTTTTGTGAATGCACTTCTGGCTCTGTGTCTCGAAATACAGCTGAGTATATTTCCATAGCATACCTGTTTTCTTCTGTCATGATTCCTTTTAAAACACAGAATCAGCTCGTTCTCCTGTGAATTTTTTGTCGGCCACACACTCTCCGTGCGCGCACTGACTTAACGTTGTGATAGTTTACATGCGAGTCGCGTGTAATGACAGACAGACGGCCGTCTAGTTTGATAGCGATGTCAAATATTGCGTGT
Source organism: Rhinichthys klamathensis goyatoka (assembly GCF_029890125.1). NCBI lineage: Eukaryota > Metazoa > Chordata > Actinopteri > Cypriniformes > Leuciscidae > Rhinichthys > Rhinichthys klamathensis. The sequence continues at coordinate 3,674,414 of NW_026606564.1, read as the reverse complement.
CGATCAAATCGGTATTCTTGCAACAATTTTTCATGGCTAAATTGGTCCAAAGGGTTCTCCCTATTCCCTATGATCTTCAGCTGGTTTCATAAATTCAGCCATGTCGTCTTATTTTTGTCCGCGTTACTCTTAAGGTTACGATTTCCAAACCTTAAGTTATACTTAGGGAAATTACCGTTAAGGGGTTTTATGCAACACTTAACGATTACTTAAGTGAAAAAACAGCATTTAAGGGAAATTCTAAGTGTTTATGACGTTTCACTTAAAAAAACCGTTAAGTAACACTTAAGGGTATTTTTCTGCAACACCCTTAGGTTTAAGGGAAACATAAGGGCGACTTTAAGGGCAAAATTACACTTAAGGTGCTTTATGCAACCGGGCACTGACACTACAATTAAAAACTGAACACGTCTGCTCAATGCAGCGTGAGCCGAACAAGAGTCACAGCACGGATCAGCAGCAGGACTCAGATTTTGCCTCACTCTTGACTGACAAGACTATGGCGGAAGATTTGGTTTCAAAGCGAAATGTAAAAGTGCCTATTTAAGCGAGTTTGTCATTGTAGTGTTTTGTAGTTGTGTTTTTCATTAAGAATAATAATGAACTCAACATTCAAGCAACTGCTGCGCCGGAATTGGCGCTAATTCGAAAGTGGTGCGTGTCCGCTGGTGCGGAGCAGAGCAAGCGTTTTCAGTTCATTCCTGTGGAAGTTGAGCTTCCATAGGAATTAACTGGAAATACTCGCTCTGTACCGGTGGACATGCACCACAAGCGATTTAAAAGCGAGGTAAAAAAAAAAAAAAAAAAGGAAAAACTCCACCGTCCCCCTTAAGGTGATACCAGTATTACAGCTGTTGTCACACATTGATTAACCGGTAGGAAAATTTCCTCACCGTCACATCCCTCAAATCTAACGATGCAAAATTGGGAGAACATGAACAATTTAAGCCGTGCCAATTTAAATATTCAAACTCAAGACGACGCGAAAGGGACCTCAATTCGTCACTCGAGCGATGTGTGGTACTGCAATACTGAATTGAGCAGCCTTTCACGTCTTCTTGTGCTTGAACAGACATATTCAAACAAAATTACGTCAAAATGCCCGCCTTGGCAAGTTCTGCTTAAATGGGTCAAAAAAACACTAAAAAACACCCCGTCGAGAAAATCAAGTTTTTAATTTTGTTGTGTGTGTGTGTAAATTGCTTTAAGACAAACCATGTGTAAATTCATCAGCCAAAACTATTTCTGAGTATTTTCTCCTTAAAACGGCAGTTTACCAAAGACAGTCTCAAAAACGTGGTTTGAAACCGCCCCTGTTCTCTACATCACAAGCATGTAACCAATCCCGTCAACCTGCGGATGCTGGTTGTTAGAAGGCAGCCGTCTAACTCTGAGATGGAGAACGGGAATATGGTTTGTGTAACATAAGCAACACATTATTAGTTGTTTGATAACCTAGTCAAACCAAAAGCTAATCATATCAATTACCGTAGTGTCGAAATTCTGAATGGATTGTATATAGCCTAGAAAGCACGCAAAAATGGCTCCCTTTATAATCACTAAAAGCTTTCACTAATTGCAGTTCGCGATCTCACAAGTTCAAAATTATAATCAATGAAGTTGCCTACATTGAACAATGAATCTCTTATTTTACATCATGTCCGCACTTTGTTAATGAGAGGATTCGTGAGCGTGCAGAACTCAAGCACCCTCGTAGAACCGGGCCAGCCTGTATAATTTTCTTTTCCTAAGAATCAGTTTCTGGTTCAAACATACCTCTTGATATATTCCATGACGAAAGAAATCCAGCCTTGAGGGGCGTAGGCTTCCCCACAGGAACCAGCCTTGACAAGAGCCGTCTGGTGGGAGGACGAGTGCAGCTTGGCAAGGTCCTCTTTCCCTGGGATGGGCAGAGAGATGTCCTGGAAGTTCTCCAAAGTCACCGATACCTGAGAAAGGAAGGACAAGTAACAGAGGAGCCGGATTTAAAATGCTAATCTGTAACTGCAAATACTGCCAGGAACAATAACAGAGACATTAAAACAACGGTGATGAAAATAGCTCTATTGAAACAAAAATATCATCATGTCAAGCTTTGTACAATTTACTCTATTATCACTGATTATTTTTCATATGCAAGGGATGTTGATTTAATAAACAACATTATAAACAAAATATTTATTTAACGTAAAATTACTTGTATCTGCGCAGACAATTAAGTGAATACTTAAAAAGGTTTAAAAAAAATTTATATGATCAAACCATTTCCACATTATCATCAAATTTTTTTTTATTTTTTTTATTTTTTAAATATTTTAAAATGTAATGTATTCCTGTGATGGTAAAGCTGAACTTTCAGCATCATTACTGAAAGTCTTCATGTCACATGATCCTTCAGAAATCATTCTAATATGATGAGTGATTTGCCGCTCAATAAACATTTATTATTATTATTAATGTCGAAAACAGTTTTGTTGCTTGATATTTTTGTGGAAACTGTAATGCGTTTTTTTTTTCCAGGATTCTTTGCTGAATAGAAAGTTCAAAAGAGCAGGATTTATTTGTAAAATTAAATTGATAAAAAAAAATGATAGCAAAGGCATTTATAACACATCTTTGCTGGATAATTGTTTTTTTTAAATAAATAAATAAATAAATAAATACACACATGCAGATATACAGTGAGGAAAATAAGTATTTGAACACCCTGCTATTTTGCAAATTCTCCCACTTAGAAATCATGGAGGGGTCTGAAATTGTCATAGGTCCATGTCCACTGTGAGAGACATAATATAAAAAAAAATATCCAGAAATCACAATATATGATTTTTTAACTACGGTATTTATTTGTATGATACAGCTGCAAATAATTATTTGAACACCTGTCTATCAGCTAATTCTGACCCTCAAAGACCTGTTAGTCTGCCTTGAAAATGTCCACCTCCACTCCATTTATTATTCTAAATTAGATGCGCCTGTTTGAGGTCGTTAGCTGCATAAAGACACCTGTCCACCCCATACAATCAGTAAGAATCCAACTACTAACATGGCCAAGACCAAAGAGCTGTCCAAAGACACTAGACCAAAGAGCTGTCCAAAGACACTAGAGACAAAATTGTACACCTCCACAAGGCTGGAAAGGGCTACGGGGAAATTGCCAAGCAGCTTGGTGAAAAAAGGTCCACTGTTGGAGCAATCATTAGAAAATGGAAGAAGCTAAACATGACTGTCAATCTCTCTCGGACTGGGGCTCCATGCAAGATCTCACCTCGTGGGGTCTCAGTGATTCTAAGAAAGGTGAGAAATCAGCCCAGAACTACACGGGAGGAGCTGGTCAATGACCTGAAAAGAGCTGGGACCGCCGTTTCCAAGGTTACTGTTGGTAATACACTAAGACGTCATGGTTTGAAATCATGCATGGCACGGAAGGTTCCCCTGCTTAAACCAGCACATGTCAAGGCCCGTCTTGAGTTTGCCAATGACCATTTGGATGATCCAGAGGAGTCATGGGAGAAAGTCATGTGGTCAGATGAGACCAAAATAGAACTTTTTGGTCATAATTCCACTCGCCGTGTTTGGAGGAAGAAGAATGATGAGTACCATCCCAAGAACACCATCCCTACTGTGAAGCATTGGGGTGGTAGCATCATGCTTTGGGGGTGTTTTTCTGCACATGGGACAGGGCGACCAGCCTGTATTAAGGAGAGGATGACCGGGGCCATGTATTGCGAGATTTTGGGGAAGAACCTCCTTCCCTCAGTTAGAGCATTGAAGATGGGTCGAGGCTGGGTCTTCCAACATGACAATTACCCGAAGCACACAGCCAGGATAACCAAGGAGTGGCTCTGTAAGAAGCATATCAAGGTTCTGGCGTGGCCTAGCCAGTCTCCAGACCTAAACCCAATAGAGAATCTTTGGAGGGAGCTCAAACTCCGTGTTTCTCAGCGACAGCCCAGAAACCTGACTGATCTAGAGAAGATCTGTGTGGAGGAGTGGGCCAAAATCCCTCCTGCAGTGTGTGCAAACCTGGTGAAAAACTACAGGAAACGTTTGACCTCTGTAATTGCAAACAAAGGCTACTGTACCAAATATTAACATTGAAGTTGGGGGATTCATGTTGATATAATTTGTTCTCGTGTGCAGCAAAGACTGTATTTTTTACGTAGACTCAGACTTTATGGAGTGGACCAGAAAATTATGTGGTTGTTTTATCAGGCAGTTATAGAGAGCATAGTCAGATATGGCATTACAGTTTGGTTTGGTAACCTTACAGTTCAGGTAAAGTCGAAGCTTGCACGTTTGGTTAGAATAGCGATGAAGACCATTGGGAGAAAAGAATTTTTGTCTCTTGAGTCATTATATGAACAATCGGTCCTGAGAGAAGCACATAAAATCGTGGTTGATCCATTGCATGTTCTGTACACTGAGTATGAATTGTAACCTTCTGGAAGACGATACAGATTTCCGATGTGTAGATATAACCGTTTTAAGAAGTCTTTTATCCCTTTTTCAATTAAATTGTTAAATGATGAATGATGTGTATATATGTGTATGTATATGTATGTTTGTGTTTAGGAATTGTTATTTATTATAATACTAGTGATTTTAATGTATGCATTTCAATGTTTCAATGTCAATGTAAACACCTTGAGTCCAACACAAATTTCCCCTTTGGGGACAATAAAGTGTATTTCATTTCATTTCATTTCATTTTCTCAGGTGTTCAAATACTTATTTGCAGCTGTATCATACAAATAAATAGTTAAAAAATCATACATTGTGATTTCTGGATATTTTTTCTTTAGATTATGTCTCTCACAGTGGACATGCACCTACGATGACAATTTCAGACCCCTCCATGATTTCCAAGTGGGAGAACTTGCAAATACTTATTTTCCTCACTGTATATACACATGGCATTTTAGTCAAGAGAAATTATGACAAACAAAACTGTAAAAATGAACACAGATCATCAATGGCTCAATGAACACAACATCAAATCAACGACTTAATACTCATTTGATGTGTAAAAGGTTGCTTAAGAAAGTTTTGCTTTAAGAATAAATTGCTTTCATGTTACACCACATTTTTAGGGTTTTCTGACAATGAACAACCCGTAGCTTATATCTGTTTATTAACCTATCAACCTTTGACCTTGGTTTTTCTAGTGTCACACTAATAACAACGTCATACTAAATTAAAGTCTAGCAGCTAATCTGCAGGAACTCCATATATCAGTCAATCACAAGTACGTTGTCCTCTGTTATTTTTAAAATGCTTTTCTCTGCTAACTGAAGAATCAAATGCTTGTGTTCACTTTGTCAAAGCGAGGTTGTTTGGGTGAAAAACACACAAGTCACTCACCCGGTCGCAGGTCAGACACTGAACTGAGCTGACAATGGTGCCGTCGAACACTTCAGAGATGATGCTGCGATATTTCCTCTGCCGCTTGCTCTTAGGTGGGTTGAACGAGGGTACTGTCAACATGACATACCACAACCATTTAGGATCAATGTCAAATCTGTTTCAGTTCAGGTTATGGAAATAAGCAAACAACAATAAAAAAGTAGGGCTGTCAAATGATTAATCACGATTAATCACATCCAAAATAAAAGTTTTTTTTACATAATATATGTGGGTGGATTGTGTATAATTATTTTGTATATATATATAAATACACACACATGCATGTATATTTAAGAAAAAAATATAATTTATATATAAAATATTTATATTTATATATAATATAAATTATATATAAATCTATATACAGTATACACATGAAAATATTTCTTAAATATATACAAGCATGTGTGTGTATTTATATTTATAAAATAATTATACACGATGCACCCACATATATTATGTAAAAAAAACTTTTATTTTGGATGTGATTAATCACGATTAATCATTTGACAGCCCTATAAAAAAGTAATACATTTAAATAACTAGTATATAAAACTAGTTCATTCCCGAAGTGATTTCGCCTGAAATTCTGGTACCTTTCTTGTGAGTTGAGCTCAGGTTTGTCCACATGGATTTGGGGGGACTGCAGGACAGTCTAGATGTGATTCCATCATTTCCACAGGGACTCTGCGGCCTGACGCTACTGCTGACATGGGTTTCAGGGTTTGAATCTGAACAAAGAGGAAACACAGAATTTAGTCAAGAAAAGCAAGCAAAACATTCACAGACCTTCATTTATTCCAAGTAAGGCCCTGATATCCATCCGTCCAAATTAAAGAACGAAATTCCAAAATTCCTCATTCATCAAGGTTGGACGCAAGTAAAATCATAAAAACACTGGAGTGCCGACATATCCCCATCGCTGAGATCAGATGCTTTCAAAATGTTCGTAAACAGTCTAGCATTGGGCAGCTATTTCAAACTTTTTTACCTCACTTTTCAGTGAGTTTACCAGGGATATCAGACTGACATGTTAGTATAATTAACTTGATTTCATTAACGTCCTTACGTTCACCTGAAGTTCGGCCCTGAGCTTTAATGGCTCCTTGGCTGCTGATAATCGGCCTAGACTCGGTGGTCGTGTCCACGTCTTTATCCAGGTCACAATGGGAACCGGCACGGTACAAGTTGTTGATGAGATTTTTCTCTTTCTGCCAATCCCGGTTGTTTTGGTTCTGCTCTGGCATCAGCATCTCCGCTTCGTTGATGTCTTCTGGGACTCTGGGGCCTTCGCTTTCGGCACGATCGCTGCTGCCGCACGACTCGCAGGACTGGAAGTCGTCGGATTGGCTGTGGTTGTCCTCGTCGGGACTGTCATCCATGGCCAAAGCTTGGTTTGGGTCCTCGGGTTCAGGAATGAGCTCCTTGAGCTCCTCGTGGAGTTGGTCCATCAGACAACGCAGGAACTCCTGAGAGTCCTTAGGATGGAGAGAGATTTTAGTGTTTTACAAAATAAGAACAAACAAAGAATGTTTAAACTCTATGCTAAGGCCCGTTCACGCCAAGGAATAGAACTATAATGATAACAACAAGACTACAAAGTTGTAATAATCGTTCTAATTCAGTAAGAATAGGGAAGTTCACTCCACAGCTATAACGATAACAACACAGAGGTACAATATCATTAAATTCACTTTCAGAATGCTTTTTTTTTTCAGCTGATGAATTGATGAATGATAAAAATATTGACAACGTCGCTCATAATAAACAGCACGTTATAATGCTTTGGTGTGGACGCTTAAATAATTATCGTTATCTTTATAGTTATTGTTCTTGGTGTTAACCGGCCTTTAAAGGTGCACTCGGTAATTTTTTGTTTATGTTGCGCTGCCCAATATAACAGTATATTGGACTTGCACTGCCATCTAGTGGACTGGATGAAGCATCACATAAAATCAAAGATTTCCAGTTCCTGAAACACATTATTTTAAGTAGCCCTGCACATGATATGTGGAAGAAAACTAGTTATCGTCGCCACAAATTAAGAACTCCCCGTTTATTAAATTGTGCCGGCATTTTTTATTAATTTGCTCCCAAGTTTCAGTTAAATCCATGTTTAAATTTAGTTAAATTCTGGCCGAATTTACTTAATTCGTCTTAATATTCCCCTTAATATTATATATCAAAATATAACAAACAACAAACAAAAAGTGCTTTCAGTAGCCTATAGATTATCTGAACGTTTTCCATTCAAGAACTGAGTGATTTTTCTTCATCTTTACTGTTGTTTTTTACTATGACATCATAGACTGCAGAAGATCTATTAAGCTGCATTCACGCACGCATCTCTTTTGAAATAAAAGAAGTAATCCGGTGTGTCCTGTCTGTTTAATCCCTTAAGACATAACTGACTGTGTTTACGTTAATTTTGCACAAGTACATTAAACCACTACACGGAGTCGCACAGCCGCATGCGCGAGCAGTCTCACAAACAAAGCGCGCGTCAGCATTTGAAATTGAAAGCAGCCTTCTGTTAGTGAGGTTCATATTTTAAATATAAAAGTCCACTGCATTCCAAACCACATAAATGATGACTTCGTAGAGCAATTGTAAGGAAAATACAGATGGGCGAGACTGCACACTTCAAGTGTAACATCAAAGAAAGCGCGCGTCTCTCACAGCGTATCCTGTGCAATGAAGCCTGTGAATGTCCGTGTTATTCGCTTCAACCTTTCCGAACTTTATGAAAGATTATTTTACGGAAGGTTCGAGTGGTGTATGTGTGTGAGGAATTGGAAGCAAGCAGAATACAGGTGTTTCTAAAGCAAACTCAACGTCATCGCACATCTGGTTAAAAACTAAGCTCAGAATCGATTCTGGAATTCTCAGAATCGATCCAGAATCGTTGGAGAGAGAATCGCGATGCATCGATGGATCGATTTTTTCTCCCACCCCTAGTACAATTACATCACTGATCGTTCCTATTGTGTGGGTTAGACCCTACTCTCAAGGTTAGACCCTACTCTAATTTAGCAGGGCTTGACATTAACTTTTTGAGGCACTTGTCCTTCGGACAAGTAAATTTATGTTTCTCTTGTCCATGCACAAAAGTCACTTGTCCGGGTAAAGATTTATAATTTTATCTAGGGCTGCACGATTTGGGGAAAATGTCATATTGCGATTATTGAGTTCAATGTTGCGGTTGTGATATGCGATTGCGATATAATAAACAAATGGTTTCATGAGTCAACTTGTTTGGTTCTAAACCAAATGCACACACAGATTAGTGATAATTCTGAAATTAGCAATAACAACTAAATGATTGATAACACCTATAATGATCAATAAGCCATTGATGTCTGGATAAAAATTAACTGTCTAACAGGTAGGACATATACAGAAGTTGAATAAAGTTATCAAACAGTCTGGGCTGCATAAATTATAAATTATATATAGACTACTACTTATTGAAGCTACACAAGTTCTTTAGTCAAGAGCAGTGAGTAATTTTCTCTGTTCCCTTTGTTCTTTCAGTAACTTTACTGACAGAACGCTTTATTGGTAGCTGGCCCTTTAAGAGCAGCCGCTGTGGACAGAGACGCGGATATCACACGCGCCTCATTCTCTCACGAGTCACAACTCTCAAGACTGTTCTTATGTTATGAAGATACTCGACAAATGACATTTTGGCTTAATTGTGTGTGTTGTTGATGTTCGTTCAAGCGCGAAAGAGAACTTCTGGCGCGCGGTCTGTGCATGCGCATTATACTGGCGCGCGTCTTTCTGTGAGTCACATTCAGGACATTCACAGGCAGCGCGAAAAAATGTGTTCGTTTCAAATCGGTCAAATTAAATCTGTAAAATAGACGTAACGAGTGGCACATAACGTGAAGTAACATGGCATTTTATTTTGTTTGAAATTTAACTAATTTTCTCTTCTACTTGTCCTACAAAAAATCCACTTGTCCCGGACAAGCGGACAAGCCTTAATGTCGAGCCCTGTTTAGACCCCCAAAAGGCGTTCCTAGAACTCAATTTTTTCCCAGTACCTGCGGTGCGCCAAAAAGTGGGTACATTAGTTATAGTAACTATGAAAACGTTCCTCTGGTGCGAAAGCATGTATTCATAGTCAACCATTAATTATTCTGCAAGTCTGTCCAATAGCAGGAGGTGATTGAGAAAAAATGAGCAGATATATCTGCCAGTACTGATATCTCGGCCAGCAAATGACAGAATTTACATTTTTGGGTAAACTATCTCTTCAATTACATTTGTCTTGAAGACCTGTCCATTAAATTTGACGGTTAAGTCCTGACGTGTGCCCTGACCTGACAGTCACGCACACATTTACAGGTATTATAAAAAGAATGCAAAATTCATGAAGCATCACTTTTATAAACCAGAGATTAGCCAGAGACCCGCAGAGACCCCATCACCATAGGAACAGCTGAAGCTTATTAGAACATTAGTCATTACTGGCTCATCCACATGGCAACAAGCCCAACTGGCATTCTAACATCCTGATATTAAGAATCCTGGTATGCAAACAAGTTTCTAACAACAGAACACAGCAAATTAGACCAGAAGGCCATCGCTGTATAATGTCAATGCAGTACAAGGACAAAGGGTTTCCTGGCTGTATGATGATGTCAACCAATGCCCATTTCCCTTCATACTTAGTAGAGGGGTTGACTTTAAAACAAGGAATTCATTGACTGAATGCCCCCTCTACAGGAGTCCACAGACTATCTGAGTCTCTGAAAAGCCTGTGATGGCCCATTCATGTCAACACTAATTCTCCAAACGGCCTTCCTCTCCAGCCAGGCGTGACAATGGATGTAAGCCACAGTTTGGAGGTGATCAAACATATAGAGAGACTCTGAATCAGTTTGTGCTCCATATAAGAGAACAACATCTCTCATATGCAAGACTAAAACAGGGTCTTTACTGTTTAAATGCAGCTGGAGGACAAAGTATGGCAAGAAAAAGGATGAAAAAAAAACAGAACGAAGTGAAACAGTCAGAGGCTCTAACAGATGAAATTCCCTCTGCTAGCAAGATCATTTGAGCTTGACCTCATCTGTCATTGGTTGAAATGAAAGGATAGTCCCGCCACAAACTCATGCCATTGGTTGACTAAGTTGGGCTGGTCTGGGTGAGGCTAGTCCTCTTTTTATATGAATTTAGGGGCCTATAAAACATGAATAATTGAATAAATCTAATCAAATGAACAATGAAAATACAATAAAACAGCCTTTTTGTCAATGTGCTGCACAACAGAGTTTAACAACAGTGTTTCCACATTGTGGAAGTCATAGGGCCTTACAATTCACAAAATGTCGTTTTTCATATCGTTAACAGACAATTTTAGAGAATTTTAATTTTTGTGTGTATTGGATGGTACTGGCTATTTCATCATGGATTAAAATTCCTCTTATTTTTATATTTAGATTACCCTTTTCATCATCTAATCGATAAAAAACACTAACAATTTAATAACACATATCTTTAGCAAATCTCAAAATTAATGTCTTTCATTCTGTACATTATAATGTTGTGATGCTTAAATTCACAAAAGCAACTGTCATCAACAAATGATTTTAGTTTTTTATTGTGCATAAATTGACCAAATAGAATGAATATTTTAAAATACACTCATGTTCAAAAAGACTTTTTATGTTTTTGAAAGAAGTTTCTTATGCTAAGCAAGGCGGTATTTATTTGATCAAAAATGGATTAATAATTACAATTTTAAATAACTGTATTCGATATTAGTATATTTTAAAATGAAATTAATTCCTGTGATGTCAAAGCTGAATTTTCAGCATCATTACTCCAGTTCTCAGTGTCACATGATCCTTCAGAAATCATTCTAATATACTGATTTGAACAATTCTTCTTATTATCAAAGTTGAATACAATTGTCAGGATTCTTTGATTCACAGGGAAAAAACAGCATTTATTTAAAATATAATTTTTATGAAACATTATAAAATGTATTTACTGACACATTTGATCAATTTAATGTATATCCTTGCTAAATAAACTTTACTGATCCCAAACTTTTGACCGATAATATAAGCCATAATATAGGACAGAATAGTAATAATGGTGCATACCTGTTGGGAATAACCACGAAACATTGGGTTTACAGCCTTAATGCCCTGGAATAGATTTGTGGGAACAACATAGGAGTTCCTGCAACCACACACAAAAAAAAAAAAAAATCAAAAGCAATAAAAGTTATATTGAAAACATGTTTCTTGAGGAAAAAATGAGAATAAAATAGGAAATGGCACAAGAATAATGTACCTGTTTTTGTGCCACAGGTCTGTGATGAGTTTCTGATAGCTCTTGCATAGCGCTGGCTTCTTGTCTGTCTTCACCAGACCGCCACAGTCCAAGAAAAACTGAGTCAGTGGAGGACTAGAAGATAAACCAAAAAGAGAGAGTGGAAAAGACTGGAAGAGAACAATTAGAACACATTAGCGACACATTTCTGTGGTTCTTCTTACCAGTTAGAGAGCGCCTGGAGCGCTGCATTCATGTAGCAGGTATTGCCGATGTTCTTCAGTCCAGTCAGACCTGTGAGGAGAAACGGATGGCCAGGTTCAGACTAACAGTGTTTGCGATGCAGAGCAAAAGCACAGAACTCTAGACATGAGAGACGAAGGACCTCTGGTCCTCAGTTCGTCCTCCTCCTCAGTTTCCATGTCCAGGTCATCACAGTTTCCCGCGGGAGGGATTCTCAAGGAGGTGGGGCTCCCGGGAGCTTTGGAATCCTGAGAGAACAGAGAGATGATCAGCAACAGCACACCTTATGCAAAACCATAAACTATGTTCAGAAAAACTGTGGCCTCAAAATTAACAGGTGTGCTGTCTTTCTTTAAATTAAATTAAAAGAAAAGAAAGGGGGACAAAAAAATTCCAGACACTGATAATGTTCAGCATTCAAAACATAACTGACAAATATTATGTATTAAATGTTATGATTTGTCTTCTGCCTGACACATATTTGCATACCAAGATTGTGATTGGTCTTGTCTTCCTAGCAAACATTTTATAGCCAAGTTTGCACTGCAAAGACGCCGTTGCATATATAATGGAGGATTTTATCTACGCAGAACCGAACTTTCACACCATGTTTTGCCGCTTTGCATTCAAAGGAAAGCTGCATCAGAGCTCTGACCTGTACTGGAGAGATGGGTTTGGCAGCGCTGGGTGAGTGTGTGTGTGGACCCAGTTTTCTTTCCAGGAACACCTCCTTTGTGCAGGCGTAGCACCACACTCTCAAAGTGGTCAGATTCACTGTCAGGTTGTGCCGCGTCTCCTGGAAGAAAAAGGCACAGTGCTTAGGTGGACATGTGAATGAAAATAAAAGTGTATCTGCCAGTTTAACATTCAAAATGCAAATAAAATATAAACCACAAAAAAAAAAAAAAAAAGTCATGAAAAAATTCCTATAACTTAGCCTGGAAATCCAGACCCAAATCTGAAAGATTAAAGGTCTGGCATTGAGTAATGAAAATCGCCCAACTCGAGGGACGGCACCAAGCATGCATTTGAAAATCTCACTGCACGCAATTGGATAACACTACGACCAATCACAACAATACGCCCCATACGCTTAGCTACCAGCGGGGCTAACTGGTTAGACTCTTGCCGTGTCCGGTCGGCAAAACAGCAAAAACGTTCTTCTTGCAAAGGAACGATTCGAGCGCCGTCTTCTGTTCCTCTTTTAGATAAAAAGCCAAGTCTATCTCGTTCATTGTAGCGGCCAAAGCCGTTTCAAACAACTGGTGTTCATCAATAGCCATCTTGCGATGTTTACTAATGACTTCGACGTCGCAGCGCTGTCGTCATCTGTGTAGCTCGCCTCTGGCCCGCCTATATCAGATACACCAAAGTGATTGGTGCAGCTCGGCTACAAGGACATAGTTAATGAGCATCATTACTCGATGCCAGAGTGACTCGCTGAGCAAATTCAAATTGTGCTCTCGCGAGAACCCTGGATTTCCAGGGTAGCTATAACTAGAGATGCACAGTATAGTGGAGACCATGTCAATACCACCAATATCAGAAGGAGGAGGAGGAGGAGGAGGAGGAATAGAAGAATAATGAGAAGGAGGAGGAAGAACGGTTTAATTTCCTCATAATATACATTTGCACATCACCACATTTTCAATGATTCTCAAGCAAGCGGTTTGCGAATCCTGCATTGAACTCCGAGATTTGAGAAGCAGTCGTCAGTAAAATAAAGGGAACACAGCAAAAGTTTATACTGGTGTGGTATTGTGGTAAAGATGAATTTTAACCACTGATTCTTCACATGCTCGTCCTTGGGCTTTACCGTCTGAAAACTGTCTTTACCGTCACATTGTAGAGCACAGGGTCTTCTTGACATGATGCTGTCCAGTCCCCACAGGAATCAGCTGAAGTGTTTGAGGTTCAAGTTTTCCCTGGTGTCTGTATAAGTGGGCGGGCAATATGCGAATGTTTCGTCTTGACGTCACAACGAAACGGCTTATGACTCGTTTGAAAAACGTTTCATTCCATTGACTCGGAGTCGACTCTTACTTTGGAAAGACAATGGGCCCTATCTTGCACCCAGCGCAATTGACTTTGTACACTGACGCATGTGTCATTCGTATTTTGCACCCGCGCAAAGCAGACTTTTCCCTCCACAGACGCACGCCGGCAAACTAGGGAATGAACTTGCGCTCCCTGGGCAGTTCAGCGCAAAAAAGGAGGGGTGTTTCGGCGCAAACGTTCCCTGGTGCTATTTTGCAGTTCCAGAAAACGATTGCGCCACTGACCAGAAAAAACCTAGTCTAAAGTCAGCGGCGCGTTGCGCGTACATTCAGATGCTATTTTAAGCGCGCATGCTTGGCCATAATACAGAGTGTAAACAACGCGCATACACTGTAGAGGATTCTCTCATCTACACAGATGCATTTTACTTTTTGCAAATTATACATTATTATTAGGGGTGGTGAAAAAAATCGATTATTGATTAATCGCGAGTATGTTATGGACGAGTATGAATCGATTATTACATTTTCAAAAATCGATTTTTTATTATATATATATAAAAAAAAATTTGCATTATTTTATTTTTTGCATTATTGCATTATAACATTTGTAAAAAATGTTATACCGGAAGTTGAACGTCACGAACGCGCCCAGTTAGCAAGCGCGTGTAACGGCAGCTAGAGCGAGTGAGAGCAGGTGTGCGGAGACACACTGGCTGCGTGGCGGCGTCTCAGCTGCGTGGTGTGTCCGTTTTTATTTCGGCTCCCATGTTAACAGGTTAGAGCTTGCACACTGCCTGCATGAGCCGCGCGGATAACGCGTGCATGCTAGAAATAGAACCGACGCCTATTTTTCACGCGACACGCAAGCGTGTTGGAAGCGTTTCCAGGCAAAATAGAATAGGAAACGATGTTTATATGTCATTTTGTACACGAATACATATTAATAAATTACATTTTGATGTTTGAAAGTCTAGGTTTTGATATAAATTCAGATATCAATGTAATTTAAACAAATAATAATAAAGATTTTCAAATATTGCCATTATTTTTGCCTATATACAAATTTATGTCATTTTTATTTTTTAAACAATCGAGTCCTGGTGTTCACTACAGAGGTCATAGCATAACATATGAATAAAATATCTCTTTTTTTTCATTTGTTTCTTATGCTCTTAAAGGGATACTCCACTTTTTTTGGAAATAGGCTCAATTTACAACTCCCCCAGAGTTAAACTGTTGAGTTTTACCGTTTTTGAATCCATTCAGCCGATCTCCGGTTCTGGCGGTACCACTTTTAGCATAGCTTAGCATACATCATTGAAGTGGACAAGACCATTAGCATTTCTCATTAAAAAATGACCAAAGTGTTTCGATATTTTTCCTATTTAAAACTTGACTCTTCTGTAGTTACATCGTGCACTAAGGCCGACGGAAAATGTAAAGTTGCGATTTTCTAGGCTGATATGGCTAGGAACTATACTCTCATTCCTGCGTAATAATCAAGAAACTTCACTGCCGTACCATGAGAGCAGCAGGCGTAATGATATGACGCAGCGCCTGAAAATAGTTCCGTTGTGTTGACGGAAGGTGGCCTATTTTCAGGCGCTGCGTCACATCATTACGCCTGCTGCTCTCATGGTACGGCAGTGAAGTTTCTTGATTATTACGCAGGAATGAGAGTATAGTTCCTAGCCATATCAGCCTAGAAAATCGCAACTTTACATTTTCCGTCGGCCTTAGTGCACGATGTAACTACAGAAGAGTCAAGTTTTAAATAGGAAAAATATCGAAACACTTTGGTCATTTTTTAATGAGAAATGCTAATGGTCTTGTCCACTTCAATGATGTATGCTAAGCTATGCTAAAAGTGGTACCGTCAGAACCGGAGATCGGCTGAATGGATTCAAAAACGGTAAAACTCAACAGTTTAACTCTGGGGGAGTTGTAAAATGAGCCTATTTCCAAAAAAAGTGGAGTATCCCTTTAACAATGTGATTATATGAAGAAGAAAAAAAACTTTAGAAAAAAACGTTCTGGGCCTCAGGAGGATATAAAGATAATAGGCTACAATAACAACATAGTGTGTCTTCTGAGTGACGGTCCACCATCAGGCTAAATATAGGCTCTTTAAAGCTACACAAAATTTGTAAATGTTATTGAAATAAACAGACAGCCCACTTCCCTATTTTTCGGATTTTGGAAGATGTGTGATAACAGTTGAAATTGTTGTCGTAAAGGCAAGAGGCAAGAGTTGAAATTGTTGTAGTAAGGATTAACACACCGCTAACCCAAATGTAGACTGTCCCTCTATGTCACCTAGCAGCAGCGGCGCCGCGTCAGACACGTTTCTGGTGTGCAAAGACACAGAAAACGCGACGCAGCTGACACGCAACAGAAACGCCACGCTCACGCCACGCAGCCAGTGTGTCTCCGGCCTAACGAGCGTTGCTTGCTACAACACCTTGTCTTTCTAGAAGAAAATTGTCCAATTTCTACAGTATGTTGGTTCTGATCTACTTCCTAAAGGAAATAAGCCTTTCATTTATTTGTTATTGTTTAGTTCAACTTGATGAGTCACAACACAATGTGATGTATTCATTTCTGTGTTCTACAGAACATAAGCTACATACAAATAATTCTGAAGTTATAACTACACGACACAGAAAGTGCTTTGAGTTGTTGTTACTCAATAAAAGAGTTAAGTAATTCAGCAGCTGACTTTTTTTAATACTGCAAACACTTTGTAGTGTATTTTCGTTTACTGTTGTGAAATGAAAAATCAATAATCGCTAATCGAGAATCGTTAATAATCGAAAATCGACTGTAATCGAATCGGGACTTCAATAATCGAATCGAATCGGGAAAATCAGACAGATTAACCACCCCTAATTATTATAAGGAAAAATATTAAAACACGAGGGAAATCATTGTTGTGTCCATGACGATGGGAAAAATAGGCATAAAGCTTACACATTTACACAAATTATTATATGCATGTTTAACCGAAGCTAATTTGGGTGGGTTTGTCCCATCCCCAATGTCACTTCTCCTTCTTTTACGGCCTTGACGAGAACATCGATCTCCTCGGCTGTGAACCGATTCTGAAGCGCGCCTGGTAAATGCGCCGTTATAATAGTATTGCGCCATGGAACAAGCGCACCTCGTTCATCATGCTCTTAAAGGGAATGTGATTTAACGCTCTTATTGGTTTGTTTCCCGTTACGCCCAAACCACACTTATGAACAATAAAGCTACTTCAGACCAAGCCCTTTTAGATTTGCGTAGAGCGCAAGAGTCATTTATCCCGCCGGTTAAATAGCAACAGCGCCGAGATCCGCCCACAAAGTTACTTGCGCTTTGCGCTTGACACTTGCGTTTTAGATCGTTAAAATAGGGCCCAATAACTTTATATACGGTGCCCTTTCAGATTTAAAACTTTGCAGGATGTTTTCATTCACTTAGAGCTATGGTACACACTACATGAAAGGTCATTTTCAAAAATCCATAATAGGGACCCTTTAAGAATATCACAAGTTCTGGATCAAATCAAATTACATAGGCTAAATGCCATATTTCAGCTCGAAAATGGCAAAGTTCACCAAAACGTGTGACTTTGACGACTGTGGGGCAATACTGTGTACCAACAACAATAATAAGTAAATGTTTGAATAGCCTCGGCCACTTATCCGCTACTGGTTTCAACCAGAACTTCCACATCAGTGCGTTTCTGCTTCCCAAATAAAGGCAGCTTGAGTACTGATCTACTTCTCTACATATAATGCAACAGAAAGACTCTTCAAAATGTAGGGTGAAACGAAAGTGTATTGCTACAAGAATGAAAGCGTAGTAGGGGAAATGGGGAGTGGTGACGTTAGGTCAAGGTTTGCACACACAGCGGTGGCTGAGGGGTCTCTGCATTATTCATGTGTCTGGATTGGCTTTCACTGCGGCACTACAACTGGTGCAGACAGGGACAGATAAAACATTTATGAGAGCTGCGCCAAAATACAAGCCCTGCCAACATCTGCCACTCCGACCACAGTGACCGAGATGTAATACATGCCCATATCTAATTGAACTCGCAGCACAGCAAGGCTAACATGATAGAAAACTCATCTACATTATACATTGTGGTAAACGCAAAGCACACTCATGACCCTGGGAATTTACATGATTGAAAACAGGATTAAATAATAATAATCTTTATGTGTCTACAAAGACACTTGCATTGCCCTGATGGGCAGAGCAGGATGTGATGTGGCATTAGGATCAAGCAAGACTATCGGGGCATTCCTCATTGACACTTTCAAATTTGGTCCAAAGGCTTTCTTATTCTTATCCTTGGCTTTCGAGTGTCTGATCATTGTAAGTGATATGTAGCATGACGGATGATATTTGCTGCGTTTGTTGTGTTTTATGTATTTATTTTATGCTTGTACTGCTAGAGTATTGTTTTGAAAGTGCTTTATATAAAAAACTAAGTACTAAATACAGTAATAGCCTTTGTGATTATTTTAAAGCTTATACCCTTAAAAAAGGTGGTTGCTAGCAAGTGACTAAATGGGACTACAGAGGTTGTCGAGGACATGAAACATCTTTTTTTTTTTCACTTTCCACTACTTCCGTCTCTTCTCAACTACGAAATAAGCTTGTGTGATTTACATATTAATGCGCCCGGAGACAACGGAAAAAACATACGGAGAGCAGCAGCTTTCGTTTCTGCTCTGAGAGCCGCTAGAATCACACCAAATGCTTTGAGTGTGTGTTAGAAATCAGGAATGGTGAGAGTAAGTCATTGTGTTCGGTAAGTTTTTCATCTTCAAACCAAGCTTGGGTCTTAAATGGCGACAAAGTTTAAATCCCGTCTGGCTAGCGCGCTAGTTTACTCAGTTGACGGAGAGTAGATGGTCTTTTGTGGCTGTTCGAACTCATTCGATCACATGAGCGTTTACACTACGAAAGCAATCCGGTCGAATGCGTTTTCGACTACCTCTGGAAGTGGTCGAACGTGGACAAGCTCAAATTTTTTTTAACCCCGTTTACACCTGTATTTAGCGTCATCCACTTGTGATCCGATCGAACAAAACGCATATTAATACTAGAGCCCGACCGATATATCGGCGGGCCGATATTATCGGCCGATTTTAGGCATTTTCCTAACTATCGGTATCGGCATTTATAATGGCCGATAAATTAATATTTTTAAAAATGCGGGTGCGGTGATTCATGTAAGGGTGGCGCTGCCAATAAAGCACCTAAAAGCTGTCACAAGAACTGGCAAAAGTAATGATTATGAATACAACAAATATAGCAAGGAGACATTTTAATTGTTTATTAATAAACAAGTGTTTTCAGTCAGTGTCAGCCAAAGATGAAGTTGACGATGCTGACTCGCGATCTTCAGTGAAGGCGTGCCAGAGAGAAATGCACATTTCATACGATTGCATGAATCTGTCTGACTTTCGTTTTGAATTGTTCTGTTTAAAAGTAGACATTTCAATATAGATATATTTCAATTCTCAGGTCTATACGCTGAGTTTCGGTTCATGAGACGAGCTCCAGTTCACCCGCAGGCGCCTCCGTGTCGAGATTATCTATCGTCTGCTATATTTACTTCTTATAAATTAAATCCAGGCAAATGGTTGATGAAACATTGATTAAAATTACGATACAATTAATACAAAACGAAATTCACTTTGAAACGAAAGGTTTTGTGCTTTCTGTTTGATGTCTATGTGAAAGTTTCAAAGCATATTTTAGTGCCGCTTTCAGAGCGCTCACGTCCGCAGTGCTGAACTGTCGCGTCTGTAACATTGTTTTTTCCTCATAAATGCGAACACGAAAAATAAAATAAAATGAATATTTTATGTAGCCTGTGGAGACTGAGAGCCAACCCTTCTTCATCCGGTGGGTAGTAGCCTACTTGTGATTTGCGCAGTGTAATTCACAGAATTGATTTCTCTGCTACAAGCCTCTGTCACGTATTGTGTGAGCTTGTGACTATTGCAAGCGCGCAGCTGAGAAGTCCTGATTATATTGTCTGCTATATTTAGGCCTACTTCTTATTTATTAAGGCAATTGGTTGATGAAACATATTGATTAAAATGCGTGGCGCGAGCGATCTCCAACAGTAAACTGATTCTGCTTTGTCTCGGGTAAAACAGCTGTTGCGAAGCAAGCAGTAACGGCCGCGTCCGGTGTAGACACCGTGTTAAAGCTCATTCTGCCTGATAACGCTACGTTACAACATCAAGCAATATTCCAAAAATGTATATAATTATAACACTTTATATAGGGCCATTTTGCATAAAGAGTAGCCTAGTTTCACGTTTAGTAGCCTACATTTTGCTTACTAATTATTTAAAATAGTATAAAAGTACTGTACATATGTAATTAAAAACGTTTTCATTATGATATTATTAATTTTACTTTAGTAAAAAGATCTGAGTTCTTCCTCCACTGGTAGAGATTAGAGGAATTAAAATAGAAGATAATAAGGTTGTCAGTGACACTTTTTATATATTTATTGATACAGGTTATGACTAAATTAAAAGACAAAGTCGTTAGTGAAGATTATGCAACAGTATTTAGAATATAATATAATATAACATGCAAAGCAAACTAGTTTGGTTACAGCTCAGCTGTATAATTCTCATTCTATCATTCCCCCTGCCTCCATTACATATCTGTGTCACACAAGTGTTTGATTACCACATTTGAGTGATCATTGCAAAACGTGTTTATAAAATATATTTATTCTGTTTATAGCTACTGTGTAAAGTACCCATCAAAAGTTTGTACACACCAATAGGAAAGTGTCCAAACTTTTGACTGGTATACTGTACTATAATACAGATAAATAATATTGTTCCTGTATTATAATATACACATAAATAATATCGGCCGATATATCGGTATCGGGCTTTTTTTACTCCCTAATATCGGTATCGGCATCGGCCCCCAAAAATCCATATCGGTCGGGCTCTAATTAATACCAGAAGTAAACAGGGCCTTAAAGGTGGTGACGTTGAAGTCATGTGACCGTAATGACCTTATTTTCTACAATAATCCAAAAGCCAATGGAAAAATCCTATTGGGTTTTTGTCGAGGGAACCAGGGTGATGCTATTCAGAGTTGGTCTACAAAAATACATCACCCCTGCAGTACTTTATACCCACAAGGCCCTTGCTAGAGGAAAACCATTTAGTGGAAGAAAAAAAAACTTGGCCTGCATTTTGTTTACTGCAACAAATGCAGGTTATTGTGAAAGGAAGTATGTCTGATGGCTGTCTGCTCTCAGAGGTTTTCACACAGACACTGTAGGGTTTTGGTAATGGGTAATAATCAGAGTGGGCTTTAGTGGGGAGTGAGATCCCCACCGGAGCGCTTATTAATAATGGATGAGTTTAGCCACAGGCCAGGCTGGGATTCAAAACACACTTCAGTGACTCATCTCATCATTCAGAATAACAGGCGTGAAATCAACACATGTGATCAGGGATCAGATCCACCGGTCTAGATCCACATGTAATCGCTATGAGGGTCACACATCATGTCTGAAATGTACAATGACAGCTCACTGTGGGTGAAAACGTCACAAGCTGCAAGTACATGTGAAGAGTTTGGTTCCAAAACGCAATAAATCCATTTAGATTAATTTGAGTAAAAATGTGTTTTCTTTACCAAGAAAGTGGAAAGATGAAAACCACTATTTTCTGTTTCAAACTTTCACATAGCTTTTGTAGGTCATAATAACAAAAAACAAAAAAAATCCAGGTTTTGATTTTCAAAGAATTATTATTTTTTCCCCAAAATGCAATAAATCCATTTTTTTTTATTCAAAATGCAATTAATCCATTGAATCAATATAAGTTTTTTTTTTCATATTGAAACTGTTGAAAATACACAACAACGTAAGTTTATTAGTATAAAATTTTTATTAAGAACTGTAAAGAAGATTGAAAACATTTTTCCTCCTCCCGAGTGCCTCATCTTCTTAATCTCCTCACGTAAATGATTCGATTTCGATGCCTTATCTTACCCACCGCAGAAACAACCACAGGTTCATCAATGCCGTCAAAATTAATCATTTTTTTGTTTGTTTGTTGATCGAAAAGTACAAAATAGATAAGAAAAACTAGGAAGCCGGGTGTATTTAAGGCGCTGCCGTTACTGTTTACATTGCGTGGAATGGTGCGTTGTGATTGGTTGAGAGCGGATATATCGCATTCTGCAGAGAAGGGAGACTGGCGTTTGTCGCGGTTTGGAAAGAAAGGGAGAAAACATGACAGAATAACACGGCGGATATCGCATTTTACTTAAAATTAAACATTGACTTTTCAATACCAACCAGATACAATACTGATTTTTGCAGTAATTATTATTATTTTTTTTAAATGGCGTTTATCGCGTTTTGGAACCAAACTCTTCATGTATTAAACTAAATAAAATATTTTGTAAAATACTATAAATAAAACCAGGTATTAATACACAAAATGTTTAGACATTTTCAAAAGGAGCTAAGAAATGGTAGAAACGGAGAATACGATGACTAACCTGAGAGTGGACAGTGCTGTGATCCGCATGTGACTCTCCACAGCCAACATATGAACAGCCGTTCTGAACGAGTGATAAACATCAAAAGAAATAGTAAAGAATTTTTATATCAGCATTTATTGGTGAGGTTTATAAGGTACAACATCAAAATGCGGTGTTTTAATATCGGCGCATCCGTATTAAACAAAATAACTTACCTCTAGACAGGCCCAAAGGTTCGGTCCTCCGACTTTACAGTCCTGACACTGACCCTGTAAACAAACACATTTATTCTTTATTCAGTAAGAATGCAATAAATTGATCAAAAGTGACAGTAAAGACATTTATAATGTTACACTTTAGATTAGGGTCCAGTTCTCACTATTAACCGACTTTTAACTACGGCTTTTGGCTCAATAAACTCATAATTACAGCTTATTTGTTTTGCTATTGGGTAGGGGTGTAACGATACACAAACCTTACGGTTCGGTTCGTCCCACGGTTTTGAGGTCTCGGTTCGGTTCGGTTCATTTCGGTGGGGTGGGGGGGTTTAGAAAGCTAAAATTGCTTTTATTTTTTTATTAAACAGTGCTTTAATGAACAAATTGTGTCCTTGTCTTTAAATTAATTCAATTACAAGTAAACGTTTCTCAAGGATAACAAAATTATCTGCTAATGCTGTAAACTACAGCCCTTACGTTAGCCCAGTTACATTACTATAACATTAAAGCTTAACAACAGCGACTTTTAGCCTAAATGATATAATAATAATCAACACTCAAATAACAAATTGTATGAAAACATGTAAACTGCACATAAGGCAATTTTTGCATTAACATGTTTTTACTCTAATTTGTTATTGTTAAATAATAATTTACACAGTTGCTGTTATTTTCATGACAACTATTTTAAACATACATTAAATAATCAAGATATCATAAACAGGTTAAGTAAAATATAATATATAGGCTAATATATAGCATTTATTTAGTGAAAGAGTTAGCAAACCAGCAAGCTGTGGACACTGAATGACTTGCCTGAGGTAAGTTAAATATAAAGCTATGTGAAAAACTAAGCGTTTTATTGACGTATTTCCGCTGTTGAAACACTGATTGAGTGTTTACACGAGTTATGATGCCTTTCAGTAAGTATACTGTATCTTTCAACATACCTTCGAGTGTCCATTCATGTTTATTCTGTAACTGAGGAAGAGATGATCGCGCTCCGCGCTGCCGCATGCATACAGTGATATCTGTCACGCCACATCTAAGAGCGCCAAAACGGCATCTATTGTTTGCATTTCGTGATCAAATAGACATAATTTGAAAGATTACACCTTGCTTATTATCAAAAGTAACAAAACACTGAGCTTATTGCAATTATATGTGGTCAATGGTGGTTAGGCAACAGCCCTGTATTCGTTGTGTACACATAACACATGAGGTGCAATGAGCCGGTGCTGGGCGGGGCAGCAGGGGGGCGTGTTCGGTTCGCCATGAGAGTTTCGCGATACGTATCGTGGGTGGTGTATCGCGGTTTTTCGGTTCGGTTCAAATATCGTTACACCCCTACTATTGGGTGACATTAAAGAGATAGTTCACCCTCAAGTTGTTCCAAACCTGTATGAGTTTCTGTCTTCTGTTGAACACAAAAGAAGATATTTTAAAGAACGTCGGTAAGCATTGACTACCACATAGTATTTTTTTTTTCCCTACTATGGAAGTAAATGGGGTCCATTAAATCGCTAGTTACCATCATTCTTTAAAATATCTTCTTTTGTGTTCAACAGATGAAAGAAACTCATACAGGTTTGGAACAAAATGAGGGTGAGTAATGATTAAGGGTGTCACGATTTCGATATTAAATCGAAATCGATCGAAATTAATTCAATGGTATCGAAATCGAAATAAAAAATGGTATCGTCGATACTGCCACGCCCCATGTCGCGTCCGTGATGGAAAGTTCGGATCGTTTTACAGACTCTATTGTTCAATCTCGTTCATCAAAATTAACTAAACTTTTTTTCTAGTCATTTCAGGGGCTTTAAATGTTATACTATTAACATGCAAATTCCCCGAACATTAAGAAGATGTACATAATGATGAATGCAGTGAAAAATAATTTACACTACAGGGAACAAATAATTACTTTACCTTCCGAGTCTTTTGTTCATTTGTCGCGTGACAGAGGCAATGAACAGATCGTTTATGATGAATGACTCATTCATGATGAACGACTCATCACGGTGCGGAAAACAAAACACCTGTTGAAAGGCTGCGAGTCCTCTAACTGACACATCATGGCAACTGCAGATATCGAAGACCCATCAACGGAACTTGAACACCCTCCTGCTTCTCTGAAGTCGCCGGTGTGGAGGTATTTTGGATTTGCAGTGCGGTATGTTGACAACGTTCGCGTTGTCGACAAAAAAGCCACAGTTTGCAAGCTCTGCTATGTGCGTGTACCATATATAAATACGGAGAAAGACATTCAAAGCTTCATTCTAAAACCCCAATAGAAGCCTTAATAAAGTTATTGTTACATTTATGATGTTACTTGTTTTTGTTATATTTTAAATTTGGCAATGGTGTAGTGTACATTGTGAACAAATTTATATTGCATAATGCATACACGTGTAGTCTAAAAATTGCATAGCAATCTGCGCTTTAAATTTTTTTTTTTTAAATCGAGAATCGAATCGAATCGTGACCTTAGAATCGAAAACTTAATCGAATCGAGGATTTGGAGAATCGTGACACCCCTAGTAATGATGACAGAATTAAAATTTTTGGGTGAACTATCTCTTCAAGGGATGTAGAATAAGATCATGCAGAATAGGGAATTAATATGTGCTAAGTACAGATAAACAGCCAATATCCTAGTAATATGCATGCTAATAAGCAACTAGTTAATAGTGAGAATTGGACCATAAACTAAAGTGTGACCAAGATTTATATTTCAAATAAATACTGTGCTTATGAACTTTCTATTCAACGAGGAATTCTGACAAACATCTATAACCATTTCCACAAAATATTAAGCACAACAACAACATATGTTTTTACTTGAGCACCAAATCAGCATATTAGAATAGTTTCAGAAGGGTCATGTGACACTGAAGACTGGAGTAATGATGCAAAAAAAATCAGCCAAAACTGGAATAAACTACATTTTAAAATAGAAAACAGTAATTTAAAATGATAAGACTATTTCACAATATTACTGTTTTTATTGTATTTTGATCAAATGCATCCAGCCTTG
Organism: Rhinichthys klamathensis goyatoka; assembly: GCF_029890125.1. NCBI lineage: Eukaryota > Metazoa > Chordata > Actinopteri > Cypriniformes > Leuciscidae > Rhinichthys > Rhinichthys klamathensis. The sequence goes on along the minus strand of NW_026606564.1, from coordinate 3,648,678 downwards.
GTGAGGACAAGAGACTTCTTTCAAAAACACAAAAAATTCGTACTGACCCCAAACTTTTGAATGTCAGTACGCACTGTAGCTCACAGCTCTGCAACATTAACGTATGGAAAAACTACTGAAAACATCTTCTATTAAAAGGTACAATCTGCTTTCGCCAGCAAGCAATTAGTGGTGCAGCAACCTCAGATGCTTTAGACTATAATGGAGAACTGCACATTGATTCTAACCCTAAGCTCTTATTTGTTAGGAAGCCACACATTATAACTCCAAAAAAGGGGTCATTGCCTTCTCAATAATGCACAATACATTTGAGGAACAAGAAATGAGCGGAAGCAATGATACGATAAAGGTTGCGACTGGGTCTTGGTTTGACTCACGTGAGACTTCTGAATGAGTTCTTCCTTGGTGATCTCCCCCACACACTCCAAGTGAGGGCAGTCATTGCTCGACGCTCCAGACATCACTCTTTTGGAAAAAGAGAGAAAGATGAACACATCAGTAAACTGTTATTTCAATATCAGCTGGGATTTGATTATTAAAAATACATTAGAAATAGTAAGAAACACAGTGAATTTGTAGTGCAAACAATAAGGCATCCTGGTTTGTCTCAATGAAATCAGAGAGCATCCCCTCGAAACCTGAACACATGAGGTCAAAGGAGACGCATGTTACAACCCGGTGAAAACAGCAACCAAGAAATGGCCCAGCAACCATAGAAAAATCAAAACAAATGGGCATAGAAAAATGGTCCAAGCCAAAATGGGAAAAATATTAAGTGGTCTTTTAATGGTCTTCTTAATTTTAATCACAAATCACTGGTCAGGAAATACTGTTTAAAGGGTTAGTTCGCCCATTTAAGACATGAAGTTGTATGCAATCCTTACCAGCACTATAGTGCATACACACTGACCCACTCTGTTGTCACCTCCCTGGTCAGAGTTCTGGCCGCTGGAAGTTTTTCAATGAAGTACTCCCGGTTAGTGCCGCTGCTGTCAACGTCAACAGTGCGCACGTTCCGATCAGCTGTTCCATAGTGTTTACACAATCGATTGACAACGACGTAAAAAGTATTAAATTAACAATGGTGCGAACTTGTAAATTCCCAGGCTGTGGCTGTGACCACAACGATGTGCCGGGATCAAAGTTCAGATTCCATCGTTTTCCTGTTTCGAATATAACTGAGACAGCTTACCGAGCATAATCTCCATCTGTTGTTAGTCGACCTCACCAGCAGGGGGTGCAAGCGCGTGTTGTTGATTTGGCTGGTTGCCATCGGCTACTCTGCGGGAGCTAAAATATCCAGAATAAAGGATTTTCGTGTGTGTAGTGCTCACTTCAGCGAAGACGATTACATCCCCAACCAAGGAGGAAAAGGAAAATTAAAGAGTTTTGCTGTACCAGTACCACGGGTAAGCTCTATTTACTAACTTTATGATCCCATGTCTAAACTGTACGGTAAACAAGCTAATGTTTAGACTATATTATAAAACACGTGAAAAGATGTTTAATATAAAAACAGCTATAGGGATATTGGTACAATTTGCTGAGAAAACTATTTGATTGAACACACACACAATTGAGGTTCCCTTTCGAACGGTCACTTCGTATTGCGTAGCTATACGCAGTGGGGAAACTCCTTTTCCTCGATTTACTGAAACCTATATGTAAAACGCATTTGCAGCTGCACAGCTAGCACACTGAGCGTCTGGCACGCTCATAGGCTGTGCTGCCGCAACTGCACAACCAATGGCGCGGGCGACTCTGACATGCAGCCAATGAGCTAGCTCAACGTCAGAGCCCGTCAAGGGGGTGTGGCTTAGCCTATAAAAGACCCCCGAATTCACCATTATAGCAGATTTTACTCCTTCAGCGACAGTACACATGTCCCTGAGCTTTTTACTGTGAATTCGCCGTCGAACAAGCCTTTCAGCCTGAGCGAGCTTCTCTTCAGCAGACTTCGCCTGCACGCCGTCGTCTCCTGACGCCGTCTCACCTGTGGCTATCCGGCGACATCCTATATCCTTTCTATTATTGTGTTTGTTTCAGAATGCCTCGTTCATCCTGCGCCACGTGCGGAGGCCGTCTGCACGAGGCAGACCAACACGAGAGCTGCATTTCCTGCTTGGGTGTCGACCACGCGGAGAATGCACTCTCTGTCGGCGGATGTGCGGCCTGCGACTGCATGCCTATCTCCGTGCTGCGCAATCGTCTAGCTCTCTCTCGAGACGGCGAGGCCGCTTCAACCACGCTTTCCATTCCGAGGAAGAAGAAGCGTCGCAGCCAACGGCAACCGGAGGGTTTGGAGATTTGTGAACGCACGCCGGCCGCGTCCCCGCGTGCTTCACTTTCTCCGACTCAAACGCCATCACCGGTCCTGTTCACAGGAGACCAACGCCCCCCCCCCCACACGTGGCAGGCCTCGTCTCCTTCGGCGGATCTCTCGAGCGCGACGACAGCATATCCATCGCCGCTTCTGAGGACGAATGGCCGGGCTCTCTCGACCCCGTCTCCGCTTCTCAATCTGTGGCCAGTGGATTAGCGACCAGGACGAACTCCGACGCCGAAATGCTTCGGATCCTGACGAAGGCCGTCGCGGACCTCGAGCTAGAGTGGGCCTCGCCCGAGGAGCCGCCTCGTAGTCGGCTGGATGGATGGTTTCTGGAGGGGCGCCAGCAGGCCCCGCGTCACAAACCGGCGCCATTTTTCCCCGAGGTCCACGAGGAGCTAACCAAGGCCTGGCGCGCTCCATACTCAGCACGTGTGGGATCTGCAGTTTCCGCGACGCTCTCCTCCGTGGATGGCGCAGCGGAAAAGAGTTATGAGTCTTTGCCGCCCCTCGAAGAGGCCGTGGCAGCTCATCTTTGCCCGAGCACTGCAGCTAGCTGGCGAGCTAGAGCCGCTCATCCCAACAAACCCTGCCGAAACACCTCAGCCCTCGCTGGACGCGCGTACTCCGCCTCCGGTCAGGCTGCATCGGGCCTGCACACGATGGCCGTGTTGCAGGTCTACCAGGCCAAACTCCTCCGGTCCATGGACGAGACTGGCCCGGACCCGGAGACCTTTCGAGACCTGAGGAGTGCTACAGACTTAGCGCTGCGTGCTACTAAGGCTACAGCACAGGCCATCGGAAGAAACATGGCGAGCTTGGTCGTGCTCGAGCGCCATCTTTGGCTTAACCTCACCGAGATTAAGGACGCCGACAGAACGAGGTTTCTCGACGCCCCGGTGTCCAGCTCCGGTCTCTTCGGCCCGGCGGTGAAAGGATTCTCGGAGAGGTACACAGAGGCACAGAAAGCGTCCCAGGCCATGCGACACTTCTTGCCGAAACGTTCGAGCTCCGCGACCAGCAAGCCCAAGCCGCCGCCTTCGCCTCATCCAGCCAAGCCGGTGAAACAGGCCTCTCAGCCCCGCCCTGCGGCTGATAGCCAACGCCAGCCAAGGCCCGCGAAGCGCTACCCGCTCCCCAGGCGTCAAGGCCCTCGACCCAGCGCCGCGGCCGACCAGGTGCCTCCGAAGTCGTCCTAGCACGGAGAGGAAAGAGAGAGGGCTCGTGTCTCGCGCTAGCCGGACCACCCTCGAAAAAACCGGCAAAACTTCCCACAGCTCCCTGTTCAGTTCAGGCGGCTGGGGATTTTATTATTGTAAACAGGCCCGCAGCAGTGAGCGCGTCTTTGCAAACAAACGCCGTTTTCACGGCGACCCAACTAAAGCACAAAAAGAGTATGTTTCACAATCACAACACACGGGTTCACGGTCCCCCTTCACTAGGCGGCCCCCGCCCTGTTGTAAGACTGAAATCCCCCCGGGCAAAAGCCTGTATAATCAGTCAAACACTCAGTATGTGCACAAATCACAGTGTAAGGGTATCAGGTCCCCTTATGTTAGGCGGTCCCCCCCATTCAGTGTGTCAAGCCCTAGCCACACGGGCGATGGCCTGGCAAGCCATCCCTGGTGTGTCGAGTTGGGTCATAAACACTATAAAGCGAGGCTACTCGCTCCAATTCGCTCGCAGACCCCCGAAATTCCAGGCGGTTATCGAGACATCGGTGAGAAGCGGCGTGGGTCACGCGCTTCGCACCGAAGTTCAGAATTTATTAGCAAAAGGAGCGATAGAGTCAGTCCCTCCCGCGCTAATGTATTCGGGGTTTTACAGCCGTTATTTTCTAATTCCAAAGAAAGACGGCGGGCTCAGACCCATACTAGATCTGAGACGTTTGAACAGGGCTCTCATGAGACGGCCTTTCAGAATGTTAACACTCAAACAAATTCTCGCGCAAGTTCGCCCGGGGGATTGGTTTGTTTCAATGGATCTGAAAGATGCATACTTTCATATTCAGATCGACCCTCGTCACAGGCCATTCTTGAGATTCGCCTTCGAGGGGAGGGCATATCAATACACCGTTCTGCCGTTCGGTCTGTGTTTGGCACCCCGTACATTCACGAAATGTATGGATGCAGCGCTCTCCCCACTAAAAAGCCAGGGAGTGCGTGTGCTGAATTATCTCGACGACTGGCTGGTGCTAGCGCAGTCGAGAGACGAACTAATAGTTCACAGGGATTTGATTCTCGGCCATTTAAAATGCCTGGGTCTCACAATCAATGTTGCCAAAAGCGAACTGAACCCCAGTCAGACTGTGGTCTTTCTGGGCACGGTTTTAGACTCGGTGACAATGAAAGCGCGGCTCACTCAAGAGCGCGCGCTCTCTGTGCAGACACTGGCAGCCGCATTCAGGGCGCGCGCCTCTGAAGAGGTTTCAGAAACTGCTTGGTCTAATGGCAGCCGCATCATCAGTACTCCACATGGGATTACTGCGCATGCGCCCGCTGCAGCACTGGCTGAAACGCCGTGTGCCAACCCATGCATGGCAGTCAGGCAGCCTGCGCATTATGGTGAATCACGGGTGTTTAAGAACACTGATTCCCTGGCGGGCTCAGGACTGGTACCGCAAGGGGGTGACCATGGGGATAGTTTCCAGGAGGAAGGTGGTTTTTACAGACGCATCCAACCTGGGTTGGGGAGCGCTGCACGAGGGCAAGCCTGCATCCGGCCTCTGGTCGAGCACGGAGCAGAGCTTACATATCAACTGTCTGGAAATGAAAGCAGTTGGTTTGGCCCTGAAAGCATTTCTGTTAAACCTCAGGGGTCACCATGTCCTGGTCCGTACGGACAACATGTCAGTGGTGGCCTACATAAATCGCCAGGGTGGCATCAGGTCGGGCAACCTGCATGCTATGGCGAGGGACCTCCTCCTATGGGCACAGGCCAACCTGAGCTCCCTGAGAGCAGCACACATCCCGGGCGTCCAAAATCTGGGCGCGGATATGCTCTCACGGGGCAACACTCCCCTAAGCGAGTGGTCTCTGAACCCTCAGACGGTCAGTCTGATATGGGAGAGATTCGGCGAGGCCGAAATCGACCTTTTCGCCTCGAGAGCCAACACCCACTGCAGGGTGTTTTTCTCGAAGAACAGGGACGCGCTGGCCCATCCCTGGCCCAACCGCCCCCTTTATGCTTTCCCCCCCATCTCGATGGTCCCACAAGTCATCGAACGGGTCAGGGAGAGCGGATGCCCAGTCCTTCTGGTGGCTCCTCTCTGGAAATCCAGACCATGGTTTCCGGAGCTGGTTCAGCTGTCAGACACGGTCCCCTGGCCCGTTCCAATGAGGAGGGACCTCCTCACACAGGCCAAAGGGACGATATGGCACCCCCGACCCGATTTATGGGCCCTCCATGTGTGGCCCCTAAACGGGTACCCGGGGGCCTTCCTGACAAGGTCTTAAGCACTATCTCTGAAGCAAGGGCCCCGTCTACTAGGCGTCTTTATGCTTTGAAGTGGTCGGGTTTTTCCAGCTGGTGCTCGAAAAATCGAGTTGACCCAGAGTCATGTGAGGTATCGGTGGTACTCTCCTTCCTGCAGGAGCTACTGGACGCGGGCCGCACCCCGTCCACGCTCAAGGTTTATGTGGCAGCCATCGCAGCGCATCATGCGTTGGTGGCTGGTCAATCACTGGGAAGAAATGACCTGGTGGTAAGATTTCTGAAGGGCGCTAGGAGAATTAACCCCTCCAGGCCCCCATCAGTACCTCCCTGGGACCTCTCCACGGTCCTCAGGGCCCTGAAGGGGCCGCCTTTTGAACCGCTCCGGTCGGTGGATCTAAAACCACTCTCGCTTAAGACTGCTCTCCTGTTGGCATTGGCATCTATCAAGCGAGTGGGAGATCTGCAGGCCCTTTCTGTGAGTCCGGCATGTTTGGAGTTTGGAGCGGATGACTCCAGAGTCATTCTCAAACCCAGGCATGGTTACGTACCCAAGGTGCTCTCAACGCCGTTTAGAGCGCAAGTTATCACGCTATTAGCCCTTCCCCCTTCTGCTGAGGATGGGGAGGTTAATCCTCTCTGCCCTGTCAGGGCGCTGAGAGTCTATCTGGAGCGTTCTGCGTCTTTTAGACAGTCAGAACAGCTGTTTGTCTGCTTTGGTGGCCGATCTAAGGGTGGTCCAGTTACCAAGCAAAGACTGTCTAGATGGATAGTGGATACCATTTCTATGGCTTATACTTCAGTGGGTCAGGTTTGCCCTATAGGTGTCAGGGCCCATTCGACTAGAGGCATGGCCTCGTCATGGGCTTGGTCATCTGGGTTTCCCATTCAAGATATTTGTGATGCGGCCGGCTGGTCCTCGCCTTCCACATTTATGAAGTTCTATAATATGGAGGTGCCTTCCCTGCAGGCGAAGGTTCTTTCAGTATGATTAAGACTCGATGCTGTCTGGTCTTGTCTACAAAAAATTACTGTGCATAATCACATACATATAAAACCCGCTTAGGCCGGTTATGAATTGTATTAATAATCCCGACAGTGTCGGGGTTTGTTAGTATATTCTGTTGGTTGTTACTGACTCTTATATATTATTCAGGCCTGACAGTGTCTGGTCTGTTATATATATATATTCATATATTGGGTTCTGGCTTGTTCTGTTAGCTCAGGGGGCCTGAGTTGCAGTGCAACCAGTTACTAAGGGTGCGGCGTTTTACAGGGCGTCCCCACTGCGTATAGCTACGCAATACGAAGTGACCGTTCGAAAGGGAACTACTCGGTTACTATCGTAACCTCAGTTCCCTGAGAGAGGGAACGAGTATTGCGTAGCCGGCCGCACTTAGTAGCTGGTGAAGTTGTCGCTTCAGTCGTATAAACCTGCTATAATGGCGAATTCGGGGGTCTTTTATAGGCTAAGCCACACCCCCTTGACGGGCTCTGACGTTGAGCTAGCTCATTGGCTGCATGTCAGAGTGGCCCGCGCCATTGGTTGTGCAGTTGCGGCAGCACAGCCTATGAGCGTGCCAGACGCTCAGTGTGCTAGCTGTGCAGCTGCAAATGCGTTTTACATATAGGTTTCAGTAAATCGAGGAAAAGGAGTTTCCCCACTGCGTATAGCTACGCAATACTCGTTCCCTCTCTCAGGGAACTGAGGTTACGATAGTAACCGAGTAGTTTTGTGCTGCAATCAATAACATTGTCGTTGTGCTAAAATTGGTTTCATCATCAGAAGTTTCGCAGTCAGACATGTCAGCGAGTCGCGCTATCAACAGCTGATCGGAACCTGCGCACTGTTGACGTTGACAGCAGCGGGGATTGATAGAAATGGATAGAAAATAGTGCAGATTAAAACTGAGGTATGAATTTTGACCGGCGTTTTTGTGTGGTAAATTAATCAAGCTTTGAAACGCAAATCATTTTTTCACGTAAAAACGCACAGTTTTGTGGCCCCGGAAAATAAATGGGAGTACTTCATTGAAAAACTTCCAGCGGCCAGAACTCTGACCAGGGAGGTGACAACAGAGTGGGTCAGTGTGTATGCACTATAGTGCTGGTAAGGATTGCATACAACTTCATGTCTTAAATGGGCGAACTAACCCATTAAAACACTAAAATTAAAACATTTTATATAGTCTAAGGATAGTTTAAAATTGCTTGAATGTTTAAACTGGTAAAACTTTAAAGGGGTCATATAATGGTACATGCACTTTTTCAAGTTGGTTGTACTGAAATGTGTGTTGGCAGTGCCTGTGCACAACCATCATATAATGATAAAAATCCATCCAGTGTTTTTGTTTTAATCTCCTTATATGTTTTCCCCTGCCTCAAATCGAGCCGTTCGAGCCTGTGACGTCACACGGTCGGACGCCCCTCCCGCGATTGTTGATTGACAGGAGCGTTTCAACACAGACCCGCCCTCGCTCGTGAGCCAGCTGTCAATCATAGTCTGCGCAGACCGGCGCGGTCATTGTTGATATGCTGGAGCACTGTCTATGAGCAGAATGGCGTCTAAGCGATTGGTGTTCTGTTCTTGGGTGTAATAACGAACACAGCAGTCATTTTAATGTTCCCAAATCCGAACCGCTGAAGACGCAGTGGCTGAGTTTGTTTTCGAAGGGAATATTCCCCACGAGCAACGTCAATGCTTTCATGTTTGCGCAAATCATTTCTCACCAGACTGCTTTATAAACGACAACGAGGATCAGTATAAAGCTGGTTTTGCTAAGAAGCTGCTCCTGAATAAAGGATCGGTACCAGATATTCGTGTTCCTGCTGAACCTCTAGAACAACTGAAGTGAGTGTAACGTTTTATTAAACTTTATATTAATATTTATATCTTTGCAAATCGCTTGCACGCTTCACGATGAATGAGTCTAAGGTTTACACACAGGGTACATTACGGCATGTTTTCTATGTACGACATTCTCAATATAATTCATAATCCCACGTTTATAATGAACAACGCGTTATGGTTATTGTGTTACAAATGGTGTACGCACAGAACAGAGAGGCGGGGTGAGCAAAGCTCATTATCATTTAAAGTCATATGCACTGAAACGGCGTGCTGAAAACAGAGCTCTTTTTGACCAGGTAAAATAAGTGTTTTCTTACAATACTAATGAGAATTTTTAATTAAAGTATATTACAAACTTTTAATTTAGACCCTAAAGAATCATATTAGCTTGTACAAAAATGGCATTATATGACCCCTTTAAAAAGGCGTGAAAATAATAAACGTTAGTTACGATGCAATGCTGGCCCGATTGTGCAAGTGAATCATGTCCCGACTCCTAAACACGAGTGTGTATCGACGCCTGCAGCGCTTGACGCTTGCCTTGTGCAGAGTGAGAAGATGCAGCACCGCGAGCCCTGAATATGGAAAAAATCGATTCGTGGCCGTTGAGAATCGATTTTGAATCGACCACATTTTAAAAAACGATTAATCGAAAAATCGATTTTTTTGCCCAGCCCTAGTCTTCTTACAACAGAAAGTTCACCAAAAATAAAAATGTCCTAGGCTACTGACAAAAGTAATTGTTTTGTTCATTTTCCAACACAACTGTAACACTAATGCTGTGTCCGAAATCTCCCACTACTCACTATATAGTGGACTATATAGTGAGCTCGCCATTTTGTAGTGCTGTCCGAATTTATAGTGATGATTATTATACCCTATATAGTCCACTCAATGTATCCCAGAATGCATTTTGAAAAGTAGTGTACAACCGATGGTCACTAACCCAAGCCCTACATAACATCATGCATTGCGCTGATCGTAAAAGACCTATCAGCATCATCTTCATCTTTAACTTACAATTTGACGACAACTCGCTAGCGTAGCAAGAACAGCACGTCGTTTTCTGTGTCTAGAAATCCTGTTTCTTTTGCTAATCCGCAAAATCTTCTGAATCACGAGAACAAACAAACAAAAAAGATAAATATTGAGTGGCATCTCCACAGAGTCTAAAAGCTGTTTTATTAAGAGTATTATGAGCAAGATATTTGATAACGTAGATCTGTTTTTTTTTCCTAATGTCGACAGGCAAGAGAAAACGGTGTGGCGCGAAAATGAAAATATATGAAATATGTGTATTAATTTTATTTATGTTTATAAGTTATAATCATGTGTGGAGAAACGAATTATAACAGAAACGGCCAGAAATTACTTTTAATTTTACAATTTTGGAGAAATAAGCTCAATATAATGTAATGTATTTATTTATAATAAAAAAAATCTATTTAGCCCAGAGCTGGCTCGGCACCAGCTGACAGATGATGGCGCGTTTAATCAACGGCGCCGAGAGACGATCGAGTAGTGTCCGAAAGTGGTGTTTCTATTATGCTGGTGAGCTCACTATATAGTGCTCTACTCCCTACCCCCTACATAGGGGTTAGGGAGTAGTGGTTTGAGTGGAGATTTCGGACACAGCCTAAGGCATCCTGGTGTGTCTCAAATGAAATCAGAGAGCATCCCCTCGAAACATGAACACATGTGGTCAAAGGAGACGCATGTTACAACCTGGTGAAAACAGCAACATCACATCACAAAATGACCCAGAAACCATAGAGAAAAACAAAACAAATGGGCATAGAAAAATGGGCCAAGCCAAAATTGGAAAAATATTAAGTGGTCTTTTAATGGTCTTCTTAATTTTAATCACAAATCACTGGTCAGGAAATTAGCAAGAATTAAACAAATAGGCCTACTGTTTAAAACACTAAAATTAAAACATTTTATATAGTCTTACAACAGAAAGTTCACCAAAAATAAAAATGTCCTACTGACAAGTAACTGTTTTCTTCATTTTCCAACACAACTGTAACACAAACCCCTTTTTTTTTTCAATAAGGTCTTCAATAAACGTTTAGTTCTTTAACAGAATAAAACCACAGGTAAAAAGTAATGAGGTTTTGTGCATTCTCTGCACATACGATCTGTCACTTTACACAACAGAGACATCTGTATCAGGGTTAAACACACTGGACGGACGCCATATTGGCCAAGCGGACTAAATGAACACACTTTATTACACACACTTGGGTAGTAAAGCCTAAGTATTACGCCAGAAGCGAGTTAGACCAGGACTGCGCTGAGTGAATATCAATAGCACGTCAAAGATATCTGTTATTTCATGAACGATGGAATAACCTCTTGCCAATTTGCATAGCATGGAACAAGAACATGTTTATGAAGTGTACCTTTGTGAAAAATTACACTTTCAAAAAGAGTACACTTATATATGGAAATAATGCACTTTACAAGAACGCTGGTGTAAAACAAATGCAATGTTTTCTGAAACGTATTTGCATGGGATTGCAATTAACAGGAAATGTGCTCTAGTTTAAATTGATATTAAATGCAAATAGTTGAACTTTGTCAAGTAAGACTTCAGTACATTTTTAATGTGATTTCATAATTCTATTGTCTTTGAAATATGGTTATTGTGTACTGCTGAATGTACTGACAAACAACTGTGCAAAATTAAAATGTAATGTCATTTCTATTGACATTTGTGAATTTGTAGTGTATTTACATATAGTATGTAGCCACATTATGAATAAGCTGCAATTTAGTACATTACAAAATATTAACTTTAAAGGTAACATTGAACAACGCACTACAGTTCAAAATTATAATCAAGTACTTTAGATGTGCTTTAGTATGCAAGTCAACGCATCAAAATACATGTTTCACAAGGGTAGTAAAACACTTTCATGTCTTCTGCCATAAATCTACACTACGACACTAAAAAAAATTAAAAAAACGTTATCTGAGCCTTCAGTACTCAATCTATAACCTGTAGCCCAATGCATACAAGCATGTACAGTCTTTATGGCCTGTGCACATACTATACTATACAACCTCATCATATTTTAAACTTATATAAACCGAAAGCAAAAATAAGATCATAAAATTGTATCTTTAAATATCTACTGACTAACCAGTTTAGCAGAAAAGGCAAGAATACTAAGATATGGATGCTAAAAGAACAGTTTCAATAAGGCCACACTGTCAGATGAGATACCTAGAAAATATCATTAACTCCTCTGAAAATATACCGTAAGCACAAGACAATTAGTGCATATGTGTTAATTAGCACTGCTCCATTTTATATGGCTGGATTTCCCAAACTGGCGTTCCCAAGGGAACTGAAGGAGGTTAGTGAGTTTATAGAAAGCTAAACCTTTATTAAATCAGGGGTTTTCAATATTTTAGATGACACCACCGAATATGATCAGCATCGTTATAATTATCATCCTGTTCAGTATACTCACATACATAGCATTGTGCATTAATGTACAGTAAGTCACGTATATTAATGTGCAGTTTTTTATTAATTATATGTTCCAAATATTAAAGAATGCAATAAAATACATCATAAATGTAACAAACAGTTGCACACTAGGAGGGCTTAAATGTAGTCCAGTACAGTACAGTACAGTATATTAATGTACAGTAACGGGCCTCAGCTGTGTGTGTGTGTGACGTCACTCCAGTAACGCGTCAGCATTAGCCAGAATATTCGCTAGGCTAGTTAGCAACTAGCTGCCTGCTGTCACGCACATACTTCAACGCAGTTTTTCCAACAATTACAAATCTTTCTATAGTTCCAACCACAAGAACAGCTGAAGTCCCTGCAGACTGTCACTGAATGAGGCGTTTAATGTGAATGAAGGGCAGGCAGAAGGCGTGTGAATGCGACGGGCTAAAGCTAAAGTCACATCATCTGACAGCTCATATCACAGTTGACACTGCACACAGTCAATGCGCAGGTTAATATTCACTCAGCTGGATGGAAAGCTTTAAATACGCCATATTTCAGATCTGATATAATAGTAACGTTAGCTCACCTCTAGGGAAATGGACGATGGTTTAAATATGGATCGATTGTCGCTTCTGATCTGCTGATGGAGAGAGAGGCGGTTGAAAGATGGCGGTCTTTCGGCGTGTGTCAGCTACATTATCTGTAGTATTCTTCCGTTTGCAGAAAGCAGGTTTTCAAACGCCTGGCATCATCGGGCTGTTTAACTTCAGACTGGAGCTACATGGTATGACACATTCAAACAGCTCCTTCCGGTTGCGCGGATGAGAGTGTGAGAGAGTGAACGCCGCCTAGTGTGGACGAGCGGAGCGACTCACTCGCAGCAGAAGCGCGTTGAGCCCGGGATCTGTGAGGACTGTCCCAGCCCAGACGCCCCGGTGCGGACACAGAGAGAACTACACCTGCAGGGCTTTTCAATCTATCCATCCTAAAATTTTATTATTTTAATTGTTTAAGAATTTTAAATGTGAGAACTATTCAGTTTATGTTACTATTACATCATTGCGGGTTTTTTTCTAATCACACTGTAGATGTGACTTAGATGTATTTTATTAATATATTTATTTTTTATCAAATGTATTAGTTTATCATTTATTTATTTATTTATTTCACGTTTACTTTATTTTATTCAATTTATTGTAATTTATATAGTTAGTTTAATAATATTGTATTATTATTATTTGTATATTTTATTATTCTACACTGCTTTTCTAATTTTTTATTGATTTAGTTTTATTAAATGCAAGTTTTAGTTATTTATTTAGTTTTAATTTAATTTAATTCAATTGTATTTTTTTATCAATCACATTTATATTTATTTGTTTAAATAAAATTGTATTTACTTATTTAATCCAATGTATTAATTTATTATTTTAAAATATGTTTATCTTGTTTCTTGTCTCTTATTTTAATTTAAATAGAATTGTGTATATTTATTTATTTTAACATTTTTTAATCAAATGTATAATTTTTTTACATATTTATATCAAATTTTATTTATTTATTTTAATAATTGTAGTTAAGTCAAATTTTATTTATTTAGTAATTTGTTTTAATCAAATGTATTTCTTTATTCATTTATATCAGTTTGTATTATTAATTTTTTTAATATTTGTATAGATTTAAATCATGTTTGTATTTATTTATTTACTTATTTTAATCCTATGTATTAATTTATTATTTTAAAATGTTTTATTTATGTAGTTCATTTTAATTTAAATCAAATTGTATTTATTTATTTATTTTAATCAAATGTATTGTTTTTTACTTATTTATATTAACTTGTATTTATTCATTTAAATAATTTCTAGTTATTTAATCAAATAATTTTATTTATTTATTTTATTTAAATTAAAATGTATTTACTGGTTTTAATGTATAAATATAATGTATTAATTTATCATTTTAAACAAAATGTTATTTATTAGTTAATATTTTTTGTTTTATTAAAATGGTTTATTTATTTTTAGGTAGTTATGTAGTTTTTTTATTTTTTGCTTATTGTTTTCATTTTCTTACAGATTGAAAACTTTTATTATGGAACCTCGCAGTGGCACCGGAAGGGAGTTCTAGCGGCGTCTGTTCGCCTCCTCCACACTAGCTCACACGCGCAGTTACAGTTATCGCATTGAGTGATAGAGGACAGATGGCGTGTCGCCGATATAAGGCATAAAAATGTAAGCATTACCCCATGTTTGTCATGTTCATGTTGTACTTAGATTACAAACCCACATTAACTGCTTTCACTGTCAGAATGTATGATGTTGCCTGTTATTAATTTGTTTAACACAGAGTTAACCAAGAGCGACGATCGAAATATAAAAAATGATAAATGTGGGTCATTTTTTTTATAAAGGTCTTACTTTTTATTTATGGCCATGATCAGTGGTGCTAACATTGAATCACGACGTTAACATGACAAATATTTAATTTAACCTCTATTGGTTTAAAAGTCTTGATTCAAGCATGTTTTCTTGATTCTCAAGGAGCAATATTGCTTGTTTTGGGCTGTTACGTAGACGAAGAGTTCATAATATTCAAACAGTTATTCTCTGGTCAATGGCCATTTAGAGAATAACTGTTTGAACTTCTTTAAAATAACTGTGTGTGTGTCAGACTCAAGTGAACAATTGATAAGATTCTTGATAAGTGTCAGTTGAGGTTTGGCAGGTCAGGTGGTCATTCCTTCTTTCCATTGGTAGATGCTGATTTAAACATATAGATATAACACAAGTGATGTGTTTCTTCAGGTTGTATTGGTGAAGTGGAGAAAGAGCTGCGGTTGAGACTCATCCCGAGGAATTATGGGATCATGACGGAGGACGTGTTCAGGAGCTCTCGCGTGTCCATGAAGGTGGCCGCTTTGCACTTTGTGGACCTTCCACTGTCGGTCTATTACTCTCTTCCACAGGTAAACTGACCAACAGTGGACAGAAATAAAGCCAGGCACTTCTGTTTCACAAGCTTATTGACTTGTGCATTGTCATCCAGAAATAGGGTTTAAATCCAGGGTTGTCGACCTGGGCTGCGTTTCTCAAAAGCATTGTGAGTTAAGTTTGGTGGCAATGGTTCTGCAATCTACTTAGACTTACGATGCTTTTTTTGGAAATGCAGCCTTGGGCTTAGATGTATACAATTTATTTTTATTTTTAATATATACACACATTTATTTATTCTCACAAACAAAAATAATTAGGATGGGACTTGATTATGTCAATGGGGAATTTATTGGCTCTTTGGCAAGAATTGTCCATTTTGATTTCGTAGTGACTTTAAAGGCGATGTGCAAGGACTGTGAGCCAGGCATTTGTAGGTTGCTTCCCACAAACAGTGTAAACAAAGTGCTTTTGTTCAGCATTGGCTTATTCATTGGTGTGAATTTGTGGCAAAAGTATCTGTTTGTCCTAACAGCAGGAGTTTTTGGGAAAACCTGTGTGAAAACATTAGTTTTTTGCAGCTAGTACACATTTTAGCTTCAATGTTACTATTAATGATAGTTATTATAAAGTGTTACCCTTTTTATATAGGGAATATTTTATATTAGGGAAAGTTTTTTTTATTTTCTCTGGGTTAATCCATGTGTCTGTAAAGGCCTAGTATATATATATATATATATATATATACTGTAGGCTATATATAGAAAGAAGTCTCGCCAAGCCTGCATTTATTTAATCAAAAATACAGTAAAAACACTATTAGTGCAAAATATTATTACAAATTAAAAGGACTGTTTTCTATTTGAAAAGCGTTTTAGACTGTAATTTATTCCTGTGATGTTAAAGCTGAATTTTCATCATCTTTTGATGAATTTTCAGATGATTTGCTGCTCAAGAAACATTTCTTGTTATTATCAATGTTGAAAACGGTTGTGCTGCTTAACATTTTTGTGTAAATGGTGATATTTTTTAAGGATTCTTTGATGAATATTAAGTTAAATGAACAGCATTTATCAATTTTTTAATTTTTTAATTTATTAAAGTAATTAAATAGAAATCTTTTGTAGCATTGTAAATGTCTTCACTGTCACTTTTGATCAATTTAATGCATCCTAGATGAATAAACGTATTAAATTCACTCTTTATTTTTACGTACTCTTATGTTTGAATGGCATCACTGTTACAACAATGTTAAGCAGCATAACTGTTTTCAACATTGATAATAATAAGACATCATTCTTGAGCGGCAAATCATCATGTTTGATCTCTGAAGCATCATGTGACACTGAAGGTTGGAGTAATGATGCTGAATAATGCGCCAGGATGGAATAAATTACATTTGGAAATATATATAGAATCGAAAACAATCATTTTAAATTGTAATAACATTTCACAATATTACTGTTTTTACTGTATTTTTGATTAAATAAATGCAGCCCATAAAATTGAGGTGGAAAAAAATGGCATTCAGCTTAAAGTAGGTTTATTTTAGCATTTATTTATTTTAGCAATACATGCACAGCTTAATTTATAAGCTTTAATACTTGGCTTTTCACAAGGTCACAATGGTTTTGATCCCCTTTTTGAAAAAGCGAAACATTAAATTAGTCACGTATCTGTCCTTGGATGGATTTCGCAGCTGAGTCTGATTGGTCTGTGAGTGCTTGGATACGTGAGTTGCGTGCAATGAGCTCACTGTCGTGGATAAGCTGTCAAGCTCTAAAAAAAAAGCACATAAAAGTGACACTATATTTCAGTCAAGCACTGTATTTGAAGTCTTCTAAAGCCGTATGACAGCTTTGTGTGACAAACAGACAAACATTTTAGTTTAAATCTCATTCAGGCTTGCATGTATTCAAAGTTCAAACCTAGTGTGATCAGGTCCTCTGTGTTATTTTTTCAGAAAAACATATGTGGAACTTTTATGTTTAGGTCATTCACACAGACACTGTTTGATAGTAATATGTGTCTGTGTCTGTGGTTAGCTTAAACTTGCTCATTAGATCAGATCCCTCAGGCCAAATGCCAGCCAGTCATTTCCAGTCATGTAATCCTAGCTGTCACCCTGTCTGATCTCTGTGTGCGCTTGATCCAAAGTTAAACGTTGCCTTGTGTCTCTCTATTCCCTCTCTGAGCAGGTGAGTCTGAGCACCGGCACCAAGAAGCTCTTTGCCGCCACTGCCTTCGGCGCAGTCTCCCTCATCTTCCTCGCACGCCGCTTCAGGAGGAGGAAGGGCAAGAATAAAGCCAGTTCGCCTGTAGAGCAGGAAACATTTGAATTCCTCACTTCTGTCCCTATGAAAAAAGGTAAAAACTAGGGATGCACGATGATATCGGGACAACATCGGTATCGGCCGATAAAAGCTTAAAATGACCATCATCGGCATCGGCCGATATGAATATTTCTGCCGATGAGTCTTGCCGATAGGGTGGCGTGTTTCCTATGCGCACGTGACGACCGTGAACGAAGCATGAGCGCCAGCAACTTAAACTTCCAACTAGGGGTGCGCGTCTCACGGTTTTTGATCGTGGACGATTAAAATGTCTCCACGATCTGCATTTGAAGAAAAATCATAGTATCGTGCATTCTATCAGTTCAATTCTGGCGCCTTCATCTCAACATACTGTACAACGCGACGTACATTCACATCACATGTAAACGCAGAGGTAGAGTTACACTCACGGGACACTGCAATTCACAAAAGTTCATTGTTTGCATGTGCGTCAAAGTCTTGCTAGGTAAACATGTCATTCACGTGCTGATGCGCTGTTCTAAGATCCGCTTTTCTGAGCGCGTACACGCGACGCTCACAGGAACTAAAAGCCTGTCACAGAGTCTGCATACTGGACTAATCCTTCGAGTCTTATTGCGCTGATACTGTCAAATACACACAAGGTTTACATAAACAAAGTTGGTTATGTCTAAAGTGAAAGCAAACAGAGAAAATCTGCTTGTCAAATGCGTGTATATTAGACGCGTCGCGTTACTCGCGTGCAGTTCTTAAAGAGACAGTAATAATATTCTGCCGCTTGTCTTTAAAGAGATACTGCACCCAGAAATAAAAATTCTGTCTATCTAATGTTGTTTCAAACCTGGATTCATTTCTTTCTTGTGCTTAAATATACGATGGAAGTCACTGGAGTACAGCAACTGTTTGGTTAGCCACATTCTTCCAAATAACTTTTATAATTTCAACAGAAGAAAGAAACTTGAGAGAGTAAATGATGACAATTTAAATTTTTGGGATAACTATCCCGTTAATGTTAATAAAACAACAAAACACAGAGGAAATCACTCACTGCTCTTGACTGAGAACATTAATAGAAGCTTTAATAAGCTTTTTTTTCACTTAAAAAAAATACAAATATATCGATATCGGTATCGGCATCGGGCAAAATTAGTTTGAAAATATCGGCATATCGAATATCGGCCAAAATCCTATATCGTGCATCCCTAGTAAAAACATATTATAATTAGTGCTGTCAGTTAAACGCGTTATTAACGGCGTTAACGCAAACCCATTTTAACGGCGTCAATTTTTTTATCGCGAGATTAACGTTCTTTTTGGCCTAGCAAACGTTGTAGTTTTTTTTTTACATGCTGTAACAACAACTAGTAACGTTAGAAAAACTACAACACCACACCAGATCTAGCTTGACCAGAAACAAAACAATAGGCATGCAGCACACACTTGTTTGTAGGGCTGGGTAAAAAATATCGATTTCTCGATATTAATCGATTCTCATTTTTACGAACCGATATCGATTCGTAAATCTCTTGAATCGATTAGTCATCCTGTTTTCATTTGATGAATGAATGGAACATTGTAGCGCGCATACCATCCAATAAATCGCAATAATCTTCGCGCTTTGTTACTATGGATACTAAATAAAGTCTCAAATTTCAAATTACGTCCATTTTCTTACGAAATTCAAAAACGTAAATAGTGTTTTGGCGCTGTGGCGTGAGATCGCTCTGGCTCAGCTCAGCTCAAGAGAAGCAGCAGCGCGCTCCACATGATCGATGATCATGATCGCACATGATCTCCTCTTCTGCCTTAATAATAAAAGTTACAGTGCGAAATAAACATGAATGAACGTCTGAAAGTGTGTTAAAAGATGGAGTACAACTTATCGAAATCCGTATCATGTCACATGGAATCGCTCAATCAGTGTTTCAACCGTGGAAAGACGTCAGTCAAACAACTTGTAAACAATGTCATGTAACGTCACATTTACCTCAGAAAAACCATAAACTCGTTAGTCAGCTAGAAAAATTAACTCTAAAGAGGAGCATTTTGCTAAATATATGCACCATATTACATATTCATTAAAAATGTTAATGTTCTTCAATATTTAATGCATGTTTGAATAAATCTGGCAAGTTTTTATGACAGCCACCATTTAAATGTTTATATTTCATATAACTTTATTATTATAAAAATAAATAAAAGTGTAATTTAAGTGTTTGTATAGCTAAAAATCAGTTAATTTTTACCTTCAATATTATAGTAGGCTAATGAAGCCTAGTAGGCTACAACTGACTCCCATAGTTTACAGCATTAGTTAAGAGATTTGTTTTCCTTGAGAAAATTTGCCATGTATTCTACCTGATATCCAAAATATTCAATATTGAATCGAATCCGAATCGAATTGCAAGCTTGTGAATCGAAATCGAATCGAATTGTGAAAATTGTGTCAATACCCAGCCCTACTTGTTTGTGCTTTTGAGCCGGCCAAATAGTAGGGTAAGGTTACGTTTTGATTGGATGGCGAGCGCGAGACGCCGAAATGGATGCCAATAAGATTCTAAATGGAAAGTTTACGCTCAACTCGCGTCATTCTTGCAAACTGGACGCGTGAATGAGGTGAATTCACAGCAGCAGGACCTTAAGACACGCGTAAACGCGTCTTTACATTGAAATCACTCGCGCCAGGCGCTCTATTCACGTTTGGTGTGACACCACTACCGTTCATTCTTTCTGATATAAGAGGCTGGGTTGATGAGCCTCTAGTGAATAAAGAGCAGTAGCCTGACTGCTCAAAGCAAACTTGAGAAAAAGAAAGTAGTCCTAGTTTACCTTACATGTGCACTTTGTAATTTTATTTTGTTTCGCCCTGTTTTGATCCCTTAGAAAGGGCTGTTTGTATGACAAAGTATTTTTTCACCCTTTTGTTGATGGACAGGGTTACGTTGTGTAAAGATTATTTGCTCCAAGTGTGAATGTTAGTGTGAAATTGAACACTACAGTATATGCCAATATTGTTTTCAGTAAAAAAAAACATTTGCACAAAGCAAGCCGATCCACTTTTCCATGTTGATTAGAGAAAAAAATAATGGGACAAAAATAAATCAAGGGACATTTAGAATAGATAAAAATGTGATTAATCGCGAGTTAACTATGACATAAATGCGATTAATCGCAATTAAATATTTTAATCGTTTGACAGCACTAATTATAATAGAAAACAGCTTTTTAAAAATTCAAATAATATTTCAAAATATTAATCTTTTCACTTTTTAAACAAATAAATTGGTAAGCAAAAGAGACTATTTTTGAACAGTAGTATATGTGTATTAGGGCTGTATTCAACCAAAGAAAATCTTGGTCGACTGAAGTCCTGACATTTTCGACTAAAAATCGACTAAAAATGACGTTAGAAAAAAAACCCGTTAAATTACTTAGCTGTGCACAGTGCGCAGTACTTGGTAGCCTTGCTGTCCGCCTAAATGAATTATAAAAAAAAATAAAAAAAAATAGTAGCCTATTTGCAGTATATTAAATCGTTTTTGACCGAATTATTTTGCACTGAAATGAGTTTGACACACGAGTCTGTCGGCTCTGACAGCGTTGCATCACGTGCACCTGCACAATATCATAGCCTATGATTTCCGAAAATAGTACTATGTTGTCAACTAGTAATATCATCACACAAACTGTTGAGGAATATGCAACATAATTTAGACAATTATTTTTGTCATATGTTATAACTGTTAGACACTATCATTTCAGCCGCTCTGTGCATGTCCTCGCACAGGCTGAACATAGGAGAGATCAGCTTCGCGGCTGAGACACGAATAGACTATAAACTTAAAGCTTTTACTCTTAATAAACACACTTTAATAAAAAAAATAATATTTATTAAACAAACCAGATCAAGAGCAGAAACGAAATAAAGTGCATAACTGAAAAATAAAGCATCTTAGGCTCAAAACAACACAAACAGCGCTGACTACACAGCGCAATTGCGCATTAGGCTCCAAACAAAAAATAAAAAAGTTAGGTTATCACACTAAAACATTGAAATATGCAAATTCTGATTTGTTCATATAGCCTATTCAAAACAGACAGGGCAAGCTAACGCAGACAAGTGAGCTTACCACTTTTAGATGATATGTCATGTTTGTCGTCGAGGTGTGGTTGCTTGCACACTTTGCATTCGACCTTTTTCCCGTTATCAATTTTACCAAAATGCTGCCACACTATCGATTTCTTTTTTGTTGACATGTTAGAAGAGGACTGACTATTAAACGCTCTCACAATTAAATAAATAATATTCAGCATCAAACCTTATAGCCTACTTATCGTTCTCTCTTGGGTTGGGCTAATCCAAAAAAGGTGAAAACAAGGGGGTGTTCTGAAGACAGACTGTTACCTGTGAAGCAAGGGTACTCTGAAAACACCCCCAGTAGCAGTTAGTGCTTTCCACCTGATGAAATGACCGCGCCTCAGCGTGGCAAAACCATTTTTTACAGTCTATGGGCAAAACTGATGAAATGAACGCGGGGAAAAAAATCGACCAATCAGAATTTTGGTCGAACCAGAACGTATCGACCAATTAATCGACTAATCGACTAGGACAATACAGCCCCTAATGTCTATATATATATTTTTTATATATATATTTTTTTTTTATATATATATATTAGGGGGGTAACGGTACACAAACGTTACGGTTCAGTACGTACCTCGGTTTTTAAGTCACGGTTCGGTACGGGTACGGCAAGGGGGAGAAAACTAAACACAAAATTGCTTTATTTTTTCTTATTTTTTTATTAAACCGATTTTTTTTCTAAATCTTCTAAATCTAATTATAAAGTAAATTTTATTCTCCAATTCATTTGTGAAATATACATTTACACAGTGACTGTCGTAGCTTGTTTTCATGACAAATTTGTTTGGTTCGGGACGAATACATGTACCGTTACACCCCTAATATTTTTATAAATATAATAGAATATATTATGTAATTGTTGTTCTCTCTTTTATTTCAGAGAATGACTATCAAAATCTGCCTCTGAACTCAAAGAGCTGCTACTCATGTAATGTGGTTTCCAGTGGTGGCCTGTACGGGAAGCTTTCGGGCTCCCTGCAAAGCCTGGCCTCGGTAAGCAACATTTTTTTTATACT
This sequence comes from Rhinichthys klamathensis goyatoka, assembly GCF_029890125.1. Classification (NCBI taxonomy): domain Eukaryota; kingdom Metazoa; phylum Chordata; class Actinopteri; order Cypriniformes; family Leuciscidae; genus Rhinichthys; species Rhinichthys klamathensis. The sequence goes on along the minus strand of NW_026606564.1, from coordinate 3,626,192 downwards.
CATCTTTAGATAGTGGTATAATATACCTGTGACTTCAACAGCACATGCTGCACCAAAAATGCCATTGACAAAAAGGTAGTCTTGTAAAATGTGTGCCTTTTGGCGTTAGTGCACCATTGAGATGTTGAAATATTCTCTCAGGGGAGGAGCAGGCACTCCTCCAGTAGCTCCACCTGTGCTAATGGCTCCAGCTGCTGGGACGGGGCAGGAGATGAGGGTGACGTCTGTAATCTGCTCAACATCCCTGTTGTCACTCCAGAGAATCTCTACCTGATGGGTAAAAACCAGCACACAGCAGAATTGATTCATCCTCTCCCCTCAGTCTCATGAAGGCCCATGTATACTCACGGCAGAGTTCTTTCTCATTTTCAAATGTTCAAAATGCCATTGCAGCGGTATACTTTAAGTGCACACATAGTTTTTACATACACAAGTTTTTGCAGATGAATACACAGGTTGAATAGATATATTTGTGTCCTCTCACAGGAATGGAGTTGTTCGAGGAGGCCCTGCGGCGCTGGGAACAGGCACTAACATTCCGCAGCAGGCAAGCGGAGGATGAGGACAGCTGTGCGTCGGTCAAGCTGGGAGCTGGAGATGCCATTGCAGAAGAAAGCATGGAGGTATTACTCCCCAAACACTGCAGGCCTCAGTAGGGACGCATGATATCCACCTACCTTATTTTCCGCACTATAAGGCGCACTTAAAAGCCTATAATTTTTTCAAAAAACGACAGTGCACCTTATAATCCGGAGCGCCTTATATATGGATGGTGAACACGCGTTCACCAAGACGGGGAGACAGCGCCGGCCGACTTACGCCACTATCTGCCAATGGATCGTGGATGCCTGGGCTGATATATCAGTCTCAACTGTGATCCGAGCTTTCACGAAGGCAGGAATAATCTCTTTATTCAGCCAGCTCACATGCCCGTATTTACTTCCTGTTTTCGGTCGAAGTCCACAGTAATTGATTGTCGAGTTTGCGCGCGCGATCAAACCTCCTCCGTGTGTTCAACATCTGATTCGGATGAACTATCCATTTGAGCTGATATTCTCAGAACACCACACAGTACCGTCATCGGCTGACAGCTGACAGTCTGAGTCTCCACTGTTGCTTAGTTACCAATGATCGCGCGCGCGCACTCGACAGTCGCCTACTGTGGACTTCGACCGAAAACAGGAAGAAAATACGGGTATGTGAGCTGGCTGAATAAACATCATTTTTATTCATATCTTTCACATTTACTGCAGTCAGATTCACCGTGTTCACTCACATGGCTGTGCACTTGTAATGACACATTAAGGTTGTTAAGAGGCTAAAAGCAGGTTTAAAACTTGCCCCGTTTAAGTCAACAGGGTGCGAATTTTAAAAAGAGGATAACACGGTCGGTTTTTGTCGTTGTTATCTGTACTGACAGCACTCCAAATTTACAAAAAAATTAGCTAAATATTAAAATTGACCGGAGTTCTCCTTTAATGTTTGAACAACGTTACCATGGGAGTGAACGGAGTTGTCAGAACGCTTAATAAAGTTTGACTTTATCTGACTGTTTTGTTGACATTCCCTTTAGCACATCTAGTGGATGCATAACGCAAACCCAGTCAAACGTTTGACTGCAGTATCTTATGCGCCTTATAATCCGGTGCGCCCTGTATATGAAAATGTTTCTAAAATAGGTCATTCAATGAAGGTGCGCCTTATAATCCGGTGCGCCTTATAGTGCGGAAAATACGGTAATCTATTTTCTGTGAATGTGCGAGACATCTGATTCATTAGCTGCTATTGGTACATAACTAGAAGAATAACAATGTGCAGTAAATGATAAAACTATTTGTGCTACGAACTAATGTGTTCATGATTATGATAAAATGATACAAATTCCAGTTTGCCTTATCAAGTAGCATAACGGACTGTTTCTGCACAGCTAAATTTACTGGAAGTGGATGACAAAGGTTAAAAAAAGTTACAAATGATCTTACATTAAAAATAAGCTGGATATTGGTACCATATTGGTTCTCAGCCAATACTAGGCATTTTTGTAATTTATTGTTTTTCTAAATTTGAATTGTTAACGCTCATTTTCCCTAGTTTGCATTTAGGTTACCCTTGACACTAATGCTTATTTAAAAACACAAATAATTTAAAAACAATGTTAATGTACAGTTTCCTAAGCTGAAACTCTGTTCATAAAACATATATAATAATAATATTGACTGTTTATTAGGACATCATCAGTGCAGATTTCATCCAAAAGCTGGAGTCTCTGCTACAGAGAGCCTATCGGCTCCAGGAGGAGTTTGAGGGAGCGCTGGGAATGACAGACCCCTTAACATGTCCTAGTAACGGTGAGTGTTAAACTAAAGACTGTCATGTAAAGTCAATAAATATCTGTGTGAATGTGAATTAATGGTCTTGTGTAACATTTATTACTGGGCTTGGCTCTGTTATGCATTACTGTACTCTAAAAATTGACTTTTTTATTGGTGTGTGACATATTGATCCATTGCATAAGCAGTGCCTTCAGTTTTCAAGAGACCAGTTTGACACGAGTAATGGGTAATGACATGTTTATTTCTGTAAAGCTGCTTGAAAACAATTGTAAAAAGCGTTTAGCACACAGCATAGTTTTGAATTATCGGTAAGATCCGTCGTAAAATGCACATCATAAAAACAGTTTTTTTGTTTTGTGTCCTTATGACTGTGAACGCTAAGCGAACCAGGACTAAATGTATCAATTATTTTGTGGGTACAAACCAAAGAACCAAGAGAACCGAACTGCAAGTGTTGAACGCTTAGTGTAAACTTATACCTTGTAGGTAACTATATTTTGAGTGTCCCGTTAACTCTTACTTTTCTGTAAAGAACCAAGATTGTCCTTTTATTTTCGTTTGCTGAAGTTGGCAACCTTAGCTGCAAGTGTAAATGGACTATGGTGACTTGGTTTTCCTAATGTCGATGAAAACCTGTGACTTTCTTTCTTCCGTGGAACACAAAAGATGATTTGAAGGATGTTTCGATTACTTGATGTTTCATCCAGTGAACATCACTGGGATCCAAAACAACACAGGAGACACTGACTTTTATTGTATGATCAAAATACATTTTGTTCTGCAGAAGAAAAGAAAGTCATACAGGTTTGGAACAATATCATTTTCTTTTTTGAGAGAGAGCCTTAAGTTCTTCATTAAACACAGAACTGGACACAGTACTGTAGATGTGCAAATTTGCATGTTGTGCTTCTGCATATAACATGTTCTGTATCTAAATAAAGAAGCTGGTCATGGTCAGAAAGTTTCCTTACAATTGTTTACAATTGTTATGAGGCATTATGCGCTCAATTCACATGCAAACCAATAGGCACGTTTGTCCTTCAATTCCATTGAGTCTCTCCATGTGACTTTGTTTATGCTGTCTGCTGTTTTGGAATTAGACCAGTTTGCTCACCCATGTGAGATAAGGGCACTTAAGTCTAATCTTCCCTCATTTCCTCTGGCAGACACGCACATGGATCTCTCTGTGCGGGAGGACTTGGAGGACAACTGTCACAGAGATTCAGTCAGCATCGCCTCGACAGATTCCTTTGTGTCTGCAGCAGAGGTGAGAGGAAAGTCTGTGTGCCAGTGTGGCGCACGCTGGACAGTTCCTAATAGGCTGTATGTCAGTCACATCTCACAGACCTTCATTTTCTATGGGATTCAACATGAATGTGTTTTATTTAAACACATTTCATATTGTGTTTTATAGCACATGTAGACTCACCTAAAGGATTATTAGGAACACCTGTTCAATTTCTCATTAATGCAATTATCTAATTATCACTGGGGCGGCAGCCAGAAGGTTGGTGGTTCAATCCCCGGTTCCACCTGACCAAGTGTCGAGGTGTCCATGAGCCAGACACCTAACCCCAGATGCTCCCGACGAGCTGGATGGCGCCTTGCATGGCTGACACCGCCGTCGGTGTATGAATGAGTGAGTGAATGGGCGAATGGGAGGCAAAATGTAAAGCACTTTGGTGGCCATTGGGTCTGTGAAAGCGCTATATAAATGCAGTCCATTTACCATTTTTAATCAACCAATCACATGGCAGTTGCTTCAATGCATTTAGGGGTGTGGTCCTGGTCAAGACAATCTCCTGAACTCCAAACTGAATGTCAGAATGGTAAAGAAAGGTGATTTAAGCAATTTTGAGCGTGGCATGGTTGTTGGTGCCAGACGGGCCGGTCTGAGTATTTCACAATCTGCTCAGTTACTGGGATTTTCACGCACAACCATTTCTAGGGTTTTCAAAGAATGGTGTGAAAAGGGAAAAACATCCAGTATGCGGCAGTCCTGTGGGCGAAAATGCCTTGTTGATGCCAGAGGTCAGAGGAGAATGGGCCGACTGATTCAAGCTGATAGAAGAGCAACTTTGACTGAAATAACCACTCGTTACAACCGAGGTATGCAGCAAAGCATTTGTAAAGCCACAACACGCACAACCTTGAGGCGGATGGGCTACAACAGCAGAAGACCCCACCGGGTACCACTCACCTCCACTACAAATATGAAAAAGAGGCTACAATTTGCAAGAGCTCACCAAAATTGGACAGTTGAAGACTGGAAAAATGTTGCCTGGTCTGATGAGTCTCGATTTCTGTTGAGACATTCAGATGTTAGAGTCAGAATTTGGCGTAAACAGAATGAGAACATGGATCCATCATGCCTTGTTACCACTGTGCAGGCTGGTGGTGGTGGTGTAATGGTGTGGGTGATGTTTTCTTGGCACACTTTAGGCCCCTTAGTGCCCATTGGGCATCGTTTAAATGTCACGGCCTACCTGAGCATTGTTTCTGGCCATGTCCATCCCTTTATGGCCACCATGTAACCATCCTCTGATGGCTACTTCCAGCAGGATAATGCACCATGTCACAAAGCTCGAATCATTTCAAATTGTTTTCTTGAACATGACAATGAGTTCACTGTACTAAAATGGCCCCCACAGTCACCAGATCTCAACCCAATAGAGCATCTTTGGGATGTGGTGGAACGGGAGCTTCGTGCCCTGGATGTGCATCCCACAAATCTCCATCAACTGCAATATGGTATCCTATCAATATGGGCCAACATTTCTAAAGAATGCTTTCAGCACCTTGTTGAATCAATGCCACGTAGAATCAAGGCAGTTCTGAAGGCGAAAGGGGGTCAAACACAGTATTGGTATGGTGTTCCTAATAATCCTTTAGGTGAGTGTATATGACCTATTTTTCTGCGGCATTCGGTATGGGGTTTTACTGATTCATTCATAGATTATGTAGGCTATTTTAAAGTCCCCCTGTGGTGAAAATCAAGTTTTTAATGTTATTTGCATATTCATTGAACCGCAAATACTAAATGAATTACATTCAAGCTATTTTAAGGCATGAAGACTTTTTTTCTAGGAAAAACTTTTAAATGTGTAATTTTTGGGGTCAAAGATGAGTTTTAAGGGATGAAATTGACTACAGGGGGACTTTAAGTGGATTGACTTTTGTCTTATACAGACTGTCTTTTGTCTTCTATGGGTTTGTTAAGACAAGTTGGTTACAAAACGTCCATTTAAACCTTAATGGAATTAGTCGTGGTGCACATCCCTAGTCGACACTCAATCTTGTTGGTGACTGGCACCAACCTATATATAGGAAATAGAATATATTAGATGTAAAATATATACAATTTGAAAGAATTCTGCAAAAAATCTCGTAATTTGTTGCAGTTATCTGAGCACAGAGAGAGGAGTGCCCATGCACTGTGTCATCACCCCTTCTACGAGGAGGCCCTGCAGATGGCGGAGGAGGGGAAGATCTCCTGTCGAGTGCTACGGTGAGTCCAGTATGTCAAGGAAAAGTATTTTTAAAGCACTATACGGTTAATGAACATTCCTACACCGCACATGCTGCTGAGAGTTTAGATGAATATGTAAATATGTGCTGCATGCTTTCCTCGAAATAACACAATAAACACACAACAAAAATGCCAGTGGTGAAAAAACAGCAGTTAAGAGAGCAGCTGTTCTTAGGGATGTGGACATGTTTGCACCAGCTCTGCAATTCACCACTCCATTCAAGTCACATTTATTTATACAGCACTTTGTACAATTGGTTGCTTTAACGCAAGCAGATTTACAGTATTAAACATTAACAAAATCTCACTATCACTTTCAATTAGAATTACAACTTTACAAAGCAGGTCTCCAGTATGTTCATGTTTTTACTCACATGTGACCGGGGAGGATTTCTGTGTCAAAGCCCCGGATCTACACCCACCTATTAAGTAATCGCTACAGACCCATGGTAGTTGGAAAGTTTGTTTTGGCAAGCTGTTGCGAACCTCAAATGAACTTTGTTTCACCTGATTTTGTTCGAAATGACATTACACCAGTTCGTTATTTAATTTGGCCTGAAGCATATTGGGGCCTTAACAGCTTCGGGTCAGGGTCCTGATCACCATCAGCTGTACATGATCCCGCTTATTACATCCATAACATTAGTTCAATCAAATACATATTGTATAAATGTAATAATGTTAATCACAATAATAAATTCTGTATATACCGTAAAACTTCAAATAATAGCCCGGGCTTTTATTTTCCCAAATCGTCGAACTGCACCGGCTTGTATTTGAGACAGGCGTCTATATGAGACAGGCCTTTATAATTTAGTGTTGAGATGTTGTTCATTGAGTGTATAGGCCTGTCTCTAATCTCTAAAAATCCCCAAATGCTCCACGTGAAACTGCGGTCTTCCGACCTTTTACTATCGTGTCAATTGATTTTGATTAATATGCGCGAGGGAGAGAGAGCAAGACAGCACTCGTGTTGTTTGAAGACGTCTCTCTCTGCTCGTTTGCGCCCTGTCAAGCGCAGCAGTCTCTATTCTACATCACTCACCGATCAAAAATGGCTTTGGCGGGACAACAATGTGCTTTGCCGGCCGCCAAAAAGCGGACGATCTGACGGGTTTTATAAGATTAAATACAACCCGAAACTAAAAAACAGACCTGGCCTCTATTTGAGACCGGCCTTTTTTTTTACCCAAACCTGCAGCCACACCAGGCGTGTAAAAGAGACAGGCGTCTATTTGGGACTCGGCTATTATTTGAAGTTTTACGGTAGTCCACTAGACTAGCTATAGATAATATTGTTGACATAGACACTTAAACAAAGTTCAAGTTATTGGCTATTTGAATGTGATCAGATCTGTTTCAAAAATCTGCATGTTTCTGCAAATATTGCTTGTTTTATGCAGCAGACTGTGTTGTTCATTGGTAATCTTCTTTTAAAATCAGAACAGAAATGCTTGAATGCCTTGGAGACACTGACTTCCTGGCGAAACTGCACTGTATACGGCAGGCGTGTCAGGTAAAGGACTCCTTTCTCATGTCCTGACTACAAAATTCAGCTTTGTTGGTTTTAGTCCATTCTAAGCCACTAAGCTCATGAACTTCATAGTTCATAATGAACTTCAAAGTTTTGGAAAATTTTAGAATTTCTATCAAACTGTCTGTGGGACACTTCTTCCTATGGTCTTGTGCACTTCACAGACATGTGCATGTGGCAGCCATTCACAAGTCAACAAGACTGCAAGTGTCCTCAATGTGTGGGTAAACTTTTAAACCGTACCTTTTATTTTAATTCAGGTAATCTTATGTGAAAGAGCAACTAGAGCATTTCTGGCTGACACAGGAAAGAGGATATTGTCTTCAATAATTGTTAAAGCAAAGAAGGTGAGTGTCCTTTCTGTTTCGTGTGATCACATATGATCCGTCCCCAACCTAACAGACCTGTGTTGTGTGGTTTGCAGAGCCCAAAGAGATTTGAGGAGGTGTTCGAAGAAATGATCTGCTTCATGGAGCAAACAGACCACTGGGAGAACACCGAAATTGAGCTTTCTGCAAGAGGGGTGAGAGATCTCATTTTATACAGATTTGACACAAGACCTGTCCTGAAAATGTATCTTCAAACACAAGATCTTGATTAAGAAGGTTTTTTTTTCTCTTCAGGTTAAACATCTCAACTTCTATGACATCGTTCTTGACTTCATTCTTATGGATTCATTTGAGGATCTTGAGAATCCACCAGTCTCAATCCAAAATGTGGTGAACAATCGTTGGCTCAACAACTCCTTCAAAGAGACAGTGTGTACAGAATTTCTAACATTTGATCATTCGACAAAATGACATTTCAATTACACAATATTTCATAACTTTATTTTACCTTCATAGGCTGTTGCATCAAGTTGTTGGTCCGTTCTAAAGCAGAAGAGACAACATATGAAGGTATTGTTGAGATGTGCAACCAGGATGTCAAGGCCCGCATGTTTGGCTTGAAATGTATCTCTCTTTTTTCTTTTTGTATGAATTCAGTGTCAATCTAAATTGTAAAATCTTCCACTGCCCAGCCCAAAAAAGTCACTGTTTGGATTGATTGGATCATTATTGCAGTGATTATTATGTTTCTAGCATGTTATATGTTTGGAAACAGTTCTTCTAAACCTAATTGATGAAGTGTGTAGCTTTTCATTTCTTAAACAATAATGTCGGAAAACAAATCATGGCCATATTCCAGGATCACAATGTCAAGATTCATTGTGAAAGAATGGTTGGAAGGAGCATGAATAATCATTTCCACACATGAATTGGCATCTCTGAGTCCAGACTTTGAGATGTGCTGGAGGAGACGTTACAGAGAGCTGAAGGTCTTGCATTGTCAATACAAGATTTCATTTGGTGTGCGCAGGTTCAAGATGGCTTCATTGCACATTTCTATGCAGTGTGTGAACACATAAGTCCGGTCTTGGCCTGGGGGTTTCTCGGTCCCAAAAATTCCCTGCACGATTTCTGTGACTTCTTCAAGGTAAGGTGTAATTTGATGACCTCTTTATCCTAAAGCATGTCAGTCTCAAAAGGCATACCTACATACACTGAACGCCTGATGCATGTGTCACCACATTTAATAGCATCATGACATTTATTTGAATGTTAAAATTGATGAGCAGGGTTCTCAGTTCTGCTCCTGGAGATCCACTTTCCTACTGAGTTTAAGCTTTAATCAAACACTCTTGATACTTTAAAGTTCAAGGTTGGCACTCAACTTTACAGTACAGTGGCTATCCGGCTGATGATCAGGGGGTCTGATGGTCATGTGAGACGACCACGGTATAATCTTCAACTTTGTTGAATATAGTAAATCAGGAACACAATGGTTTATCTTTTGTCCCATAGGAGCAGGTGCTGTTCTTCCTAAAGGACATCTTCGACCTGGATAAAGTGCGATACTCTAGTCTGGACACTCTGTCTGAAGATGTCCTGCACCTGCTTCACCGACGCTCAGAGCTGCTTCTGGCCTACCTGGGCACCGACATGATCCGTCACCTAAACGGCTGTAGTGGCACACCTTTGCACCTGGTACACAGTGCTTTACTGGAGGCACAGGTTCAGTGAGCTACAGCTGTGACACATCCTTACATTTCCAGGGGCGTGTACTTGCCTACAGTTGCTGAGTCCAGCACACATTATTATTATTAGTGCCATTTCAATGCAGTGTAAAGTTTGTGTATTTAAGTGGATTAAAAAAAGACAAAGATGTTTTTTTTTTTATCCCTTTAATGTGTTCCAGTAGTTTTTAATTTGTGACTTTTAATAAATAACTTGCACAATGAATGATCTGAATTAAGGTCCTTGATGTTTTAAGACTTAAGCTTTCTTGGAAGTATTTTGATAGATAGGATTTGTTTTACTGTAGGTCACTTTATAGAAACTAATATTCAACACTAGCAATACATTTATTTTACATTCTTAGTGGTTCCATGAGCAGTACATGGAGCAGGTGGATGTTGTGAATGCAATTCATTACATGATCTATTAAAAGCCTTACAAATATAATGTGTTGTGACCTGAATGCAACTGTTTTGTCCTGCAATCTGCCCGAGTTAAAACTGCTAAAACTGCTCCACGTTAAGCCAGTATAAATGTATTGTATAAAAGGAGCCCTGAAATCACTACGAGAAATAAAAACCTTAACCATTTGTAATGATTACAATTTTATTGATGACAATGGCAACAATCTTCAACATTTCAGACCAACAATTCTCAGCAAAAAATCAAAAGTACATTCAACAGCTTTTAACAGTTCATGATAGCTTGTTTTACCTCAAAGGCATGCTCCAAATTTCTCAGCTAGCCTCCGATTTTCTCTTCGTTTTTAGACCCCCACGAATTCTGTTGTGAACAATTTGCTCAAAAGGAAAGCACATCTTGCATGCATACAAAAAGATATGCAGCAATGGACAAAGACTAAGTTTAAAGGAACTATTTAACTGAAACCAGTCTGGCAAATGTCTATTAAAAAGAAAAGAAAAAAAGTTCCTGGTCTGGTCATGGTCCACATGTACAGCATTGATGCACATTAAATCCCTACGCTTGTCAACAAAAGGCAAAGCATGTACTCGAACATTTCATAGAACCATTAGTCAACCAATAATACAGAAACATGTGGCTACATTTCTATAATCAAATCGAACTGGCATCACCCTAAACTAACAGAAACATTGACTTTGCAATGACAGATTCCTCATGGTATATATTTTTACCTTATAATTGGAGCCCTTGAACAGTCTATGTTCAGCAGAGGGACAGACTCAAAGGATTCCTCCTTACGGACAAACTAGGACCTGATTCTACGAACTACGCCTGCAGCATCTTCAACACTGTGAGTGAGAATGAAGGCAGCAATGTGGGACAAACATTAGCACTACAGAGGGGCATCAAGAAAGCTTGCAAACCAATGAAACATGAGCATACATACAGTATACGTCAGTTATCAGAGAGTGCATTCAGAGGACTAGCTCTGGATCATTTCGCATCTGCATGCAGTTTATAACAGTAGAACAGGACCACGCTAAACAGACTTACCAGGAAGCTAACAAATCGGCAATCAAATTAAAAAAAAATATCACATTGGGTTCATTTAGAAAAGCATAACAATCCTAGTTAAAGATAGGAAAAACATTGTTTTGTGAGCTACAGGTCAATGCCATGCAATTCATATGGACAAAAACATACTTCCAGCAGATCTAAATTCCAACATTTGAGGCGTACGCCAGTCCATTTACGACAAGAGACATCCTTAAATTGAAAAAGCGGCACATATTGACCTCTGTATCAAATGTGAAAAGCATTACACTAGATCACAGGTTCAATTGTTTGGATTTTTTAGGATACTCTTACCTGTGTTATTGCTGCAGAACCTAAGGTGCAAGGTCAGGGATGACACTGCAAAATTAGACATTGCACTGCTCACTACTGAACAGTCAGATCAAAAGAACTTGAATCAATTTGACAGCCTCAATGACCTCAAATCACACAAACCGGTCAGGCACAGATTTAGAAATTGGACATTAATACTAATTAACATCTGAAAGAGGTCATTTGCTGAGGGTCTTTATGGGTCTATGCAGTACAAAACACTTGGCAGTAGAAATCACAAAAAAATGTCTAGTCAGTGTTAATTCAGATGGGAAAACGATGCTGTTTCTACAGACGTCCTGACTTAAACACAGTGATACAGTTCACAGTTTCATACGAGAAGTCAGAGACAAGTCTTAAATGACTAAAGCAGTGTCAACATGGCAATGACTCAATTTGTAAATATCACACAATGCTGTTATGGCAAAAATAACAGTCCAATGTGGAAAAGGGTAGTCGTTATCTTGAATGAATGTAAAATCAAAATTACAGCCCTGACATACTTACCCAAAAAGGGCAACATTTAAAGATATTTAAATACATTGCGCTTCAGTAAGTCAAAGACAATGCATTGACAGCATAACAAATTGGGCCGCAAAGTCATGTACATTTTGTACTTACAGTGGAGAGCTCATTTCACTGGTGTGGAAGGCCAGAGTCTCCAAAAACCTACAGGCCTATATTGGAAAAATGCTAACAAACAATGGGTAGACAAAAAAGTAGTCCACGTTCGCATTTGAGCTTTTTTTAATCGTATCAAAACGGTTTAGAAATGCCAGCAATATTGATATAAATATATACACAATTGGTGGATTTTAGACATTTAAAATATATGATGGGGACAAGTAATTTAGCAAGGCATGACTGTTGATCAGAACACTTGACCTGCCCTGTAAAAAAGCAGCAAACTTGAACAAACTAAAATACTTGCAACATGATTGCAGTCACAATATATAAGGAACATTTTATGTAAAGACGCATACTTGCTTACCGCCTTCCTAATCTTGCCTGTGAGGGAGGAAATGTCTCTCATTAACAGTGCACACTACCTCAACAAACCAGGTGAAATGCAGTACAAGAATGAGCAACACTACAGCACTGAAGAGTTATTGAATTAATCACATACCTTGCCAACACCAAAGCCACTTTGCCTTAGATAACCTGCCTACACCTACATCCACAGCAATGACCAGTACAAAAAAAATAATAAAACAGCCATATCCTTCCATTTGTCAAAGCAATCAAATGATCATTGATACTCTTTAGTTGCAACTTTAAAATAGACCAGGAATCAAACTTAAAATCAGGGGTAATGTAGACAGTTGGAGAAGAGAAAAAAAAAAAAAAAAGCAACATTTTCTTTCTGTAAATTTGCATACAAGACCCCCCCCCCCCCCCCCCCCCAAATCCCAAAACAGGAAATGAAATTTTCACAAAACATTGCCCAATTTTGCACCCCACTTACCAACACAGGAGGTTTCATTGTTTTATTGCAAAACACAACAGGCATATCATATTAAAACTGAGATGATTTACATGGAAATGACTATAGATTAGTCTCAAAACTACATGAAATACAGGAGATACAGGAGCTGGAATGACCAATATTACCCGACTAAAAACAAACCGTTCATTTACAAGAGTGGCAAAACAAAAAGGAAAAAAAAAAATATATATACTTGACTTTGGAGCCGGTCTGCGATCTAGCATAAACACTCAAACCAATGAAATTAAGATCTTCATCATGGCGTCTGCATCCAAACATTTAACAAAGGTTTTTTTCTGACAATGTAGCATTTACTTTATGTCCACTTCACATTACTGGCCCTGTGCAGAAGAAATACATAAGAAATACACAACATGTTAAGAGCAGAAACATTTATGCAACACCCTCCCAAAATAAAAATAAATAAATGAAAGAAAAGAGATAAAAGAAGCCTGTTTGAGGAGGAAAGTGTTTGGTTAAGTGTTGTATCGATGACTCATCTGGAAACCTGCTGACCCTGTGGAAGTAAATGTTAGGAAAAGAAAAAAAAAGGGGGGGAACAAAAACAGTAGACATGCACATCTGAAGAGAGCAAAAGGCAAAGTGTTTTAGTGGGAGTGTACCTGCTGAGCCTGGGGTGCAGCTCCCATCGCCTGAGGGGCGCCTTGGCCGTAGTACGCTGCCTGTTGGCGGTAGTACTCTGCCCACGCTGCACTGTAATCTGGCTGACCTCCCGGCTGAGACGTCGCCGCTGCTGCCGCCGCTTGAGGAGCAGCTTGACCTGAGATTAAACCAAACACAAAGCATTACAGAGAGAACAACAACAACAATCACCGCTTAGCACATGGTTAAAGCTAAAGAAGTCCATGACAATGTTTGTAAGTGGGGGAACGACCCCGGCCACACGACCTCCGATAGCCGGGACAGAAACCCACAGCTTTACTCTAGGGCAGCCGAGTCCACAGCAGCTCTACTGCAGAGGACTGTGAAAGAGTTGCAGCTGCCCAAAACCTTTAGAAAACGTTCATATTCATGTCTCACCTTGTTTCTTATAGTACTCTTCCCATGCCTTCGTGTAGTCCTGCTGAGGCTGTCCTTGACCTGAAGACACAAGATCTAAAAGACGTTAATCACGAGTCTACACAGAACAATCACATATTACTGAATTATCTACTGACAATTCCGGTCAAAACATGCAACTAGACTCCAAGTCTACCAGCAAATTTATCAGGCAAGAAACAAATATTTTACTAACATTAGAATAACAGTTCAACTAAAACATTCATTGAAGATTAAGGTTTTCAAATTTCAGTAATTTCACATTTAATATTTATAAGAAGGGCTGGGCGATATGGCCAAAATAAATAAATAATGACTATCAATAATTATCACGATAAATGTCAAATCTTTATTTCTTTCAAGTTTAAAAGGCAGATTTTTGCTCCTGAGTGAAAAGTTGTCAAAACCAGACAGTTAAATGTGGTTTTAAACTACTCTTTACTCTCAGAACATGACAAAATCAGGTGAACATTTAACAAATCGGAGGTAGAATATTCAAAGCATTTAATAAAATATTTCTTACATTTTACAAAATATGCACAAGTTGACTTACAAGTTAGTCCTCAAGAAATACCACGTTCTTATTTTCTGCATGTTCTAACGGGTGATAGTTTGTGTTGCCCGACTTTGATAATGCGCATCTTCGCCAGAGTTTGCAGTGCAAGCTACAATATTAATAATAGTACGTTTTGTCTTCTAGAAATGCACATTTGTCAGTAGCTCGAGTTGGGATGCAGATGTAAATTTGTTTACTAACAAAAACAGTAACATTTGTAAAAATTGAAAACCTCAATGGTAAAATTTAAATATTCTGACTTTGAGTTAGGACTCTACTTTTATTAAAATTAACCATTGGTCATCCATACTATTCATTTAGATCATGATGACCATAGGTAAAACCACATATACACCTAACCACCACGGTAAATACCATAGTTACATGTTATGAAAAATAAACTGTTTACTATAAATACAAATGCACAAATGCTATAACTTGATGACAATCAAGCATATTCCATTACTCCTTTAATACATGTCTACACTAATAATATAAAAATGTATATGAATATACCACATTTCTGCCACAATACCATGAGGATACCCGGAGCACCGGAAGTTTTCCCAGTGGGCCGCTGTACAACGTGGGCCGGCCAGTTAAGAGTTAATCCATGGTAAATGATGGTGATGTGTAGATTGAAAAGCCTAACTGGATCGTTCATGGCACAATTTTTACCGTGTTTCTCAGTGCTGTCGAGAATGTCAGTGCCGTTTCATCTGGTTTAAACTAGTTTAAAATCACAGAGACATTCATGTTCTTCAATGAATTCAAGAGCTTCTCACAGCACTGTTTAGTGCTCGAGAACGATCCGAGAGTAAACGGATCATCTGCTCTAGTAAGAACGCTCTGCACTGCCGTTTAAACAGAGCAAATAAATGAGGCGTGGTTTAAATGAAGTTGTTTCATTTCACTTTTGGCACATAAACATTATATCAAACATTTATCAAACTTTTGTTAGTTGTATTTGAGAAATTGTATCGCGATAATTATCGTTATTGCCCAGCTCTATTTATAAGTGCAACCGGCATTGAAATACAGTAATATTAGGCACAAATTTGGAAACTTAGTTATTTATCCATTGTAGGCATACGAAAATGAGAAATACAATCTCATTCATGGTTGTCAATGTGTTAATCCTATTCTACCTGTTGAGACACTACAGCTCCTCATTCTGAACAGCAGGGTTTGAGACCAATATTTCTGTGGACAAGCACCAAAAACAAAATTCTCACGCCACTAATTTCCCTCACAAGACTCCAAAAGTTAAACAGGACAGATTGGCTATTCAAGCCCTGCTGCTATTTATCCTGCTCTCAAAGAAAATAACCTGAAGCTACAAAATATTTATACCCAATTTCTTGTAATATTCCTCCCAGGCCGTGGTGTAATCTGACTGTCCACTTTGAACTGGAGCTTGTGGGTCACCTGTTAAAAATGGTACAATTGACCCTTCGCTAAGCCACGCCCGAAAACCGCCACTGGCCAATCGTGGCTTAGCAACCGTAACTAGGCGCGGGAGGTCTGTCAAGCTTTCGAGCGAGGGAAACATGCCGACGCGTTGTGCGTATGGATTGTGCAAATCTGATACCCGGTATTCTAAAAGTTTGGACGGTGGGGTGGCATTTTTTTTCTTCCCGAAACCTAAAAGCCAAAGGGGAGAAATCCCGGGCGTGGATCAAGCAGTGTGGAGACCCATTCACAACTAAATGTCGACAGGATTAACAAAAAAAAACGCCTATTGCTTGGAAATAATGGCGGTTCTTTGTTCATAATGCATATATTTGAACGTAAAATAAGACAATTAAAGGCAAGACGGAGGCTCACGGACATCAGTGTTTCCGCTACATTCATTCTGCCGTGGCGGGCCGCCACACCTAAAATCATCCCGCCACGGCTGCAGCTTCTCGGTCCGATATTGTGTGTGTTATTGTTAAGCCCCACTAAAGGCATACAAAACATTGTAAAGCACCATAACGTTTTCGCACTATATTCCAAGACTTCTAAAGTCATTCAATAGCATAATGTGAGGTAAAAATGTATATTTAAGTCGTTAAGTTAAAGTTAATGGAAACTCATCTCTCCTCAGTCATTCTCCATTCAGCATTCAAACAGCGCGTCACGTTCGGTTACGACAGTAACACGACGACACTCTCTTCAAGATCAATGTTCCCATTATTTTACTTTATTAGTAGATAAAGGTCTATGGTTTGCATAAAATTACTTTATCTTGCTGGAGTTTATAGCGCTTTCTAAATCATATTCCTTTCTCCCGGGTGTCTGTTACTACAGCACTAGAGTAGAGAGCACAATGAATTGTTCTTCATGCGCACTGTAAGTTAACTGAAATTTAAAACTGTTAAAAGAAAAGGCTCAATAAACTGTTGCATAGATATAATACATTAAACATAGATAGATAGATATAATCTCTTCGCTTTGTGCTTTGAACTTTTCAATGCGAAGCGCTGCGCGCTGTGACTTTGCGTTGCTTCAAGTGCATCATTCTGCGCACGCGATGCGCATAATCGCTTTGCCGCTCTTATTGGCGCCTTTCATGTTATAATGCTTAGGGGAGGTTTAAACACCTGGGATAAGGGGGCGTGGCCAATGGGAATATCACAAAATGGGCCACGCCCCCTCCCCCTGGCGAAATGGGCCTGCCACCACGGCTGGAAAAAATCCTAGAGGAAACACTGGTACTTTAAAATATGTTTCAGCATTTTGTTAATCGACGGCGGACGGCCTACTAACGTTACCCCAATCCGATCGCGGCTCTCCCGGTGTTAGATTGATGGATAAACTGTTTGATTTGTAATTATTAGATTATTTTCACATTTCACTTACTCTGCTGTGGTTGAACATAGCTGTTCAATTTGTGTGTTTCCCATGTGAATGGTCTGCTAAGGAGGCGGCTGCTGCTTGCGCTGGGACCTAACGTTATAGGCCTTAGCTTCAATTTTGATGAAATTATTCTCTAATCGGTTGCATATGTCGTGGATATATCCCTCGAATGCATACTGCTGTCCCTTTTGTCTTGCTCTCTCAGATATTTCACTTGTTCGCCAAAAATGACTAAATATCTCCATGGGAATGTCTGACACCGGTGCATTCACACTGTAATAGACGTGGCAGCCGTGAAAGCTTGACAGGCGTAGCAACAGTAACTAAGGAGGGCGGGGCTTAGCGAAGGGTCAATTTGAGAAATTGATAACCATTCTTTTCAAAGGCTGCAGAAAGTCCTCCACCTGGCTAGGTGGCGCACTTTGCACAAACAGGTTGAGTGCCTCAGAAACTGCCCTGTCCATGAGTGCTAGTCGAAAAAGGCCACCCCAGCTCAACGGATAAAGACCATTAAAAAAAAAAAGAACATTATACTGTGCACATATGGCGACACTGGAAGCCTACTAAGTGCTACTGTACAACAGACTGTAGGTCTACAGTGAAGGGAGGGTGGCGTTTTTGTGGAGTGCAGGTAAAAAAGTACCTTGTCCATTGGACTGGGTTGTGCCTGGGGCTGCTGAGGTGGGTGTCATGGGGCCCTGGGGCTGCTGCTGGTACTGAGAATAATAGGCTGCCCATGCAGCAGCATTAGCATCAGCTGCTGCTTTATCTGGAGAACAAACAACCGCTTAGCCAATTTCATTTTTCCCCCAACAGGCAACTGAAGTGGCAATGACTTTGACTAGCAATGAGGAAAAGAACTTAAGTGATACCACTCTGAACCAACCCTAATTTGCACAGATATGAGCACTTACTGGGATCTGGCTGCCCTTGCTGCCAGTGGGGGTATCCGTTGCCCCAGCCTTGAGGCTGGTATGGTGCTGGAGGACCACTGAGGATAAAAAATAAGACGCACTAAGTTCACCTCAAATTGAATTGACTCCTTAAGAAAAAGTGAAAACACCAACACATGCTTAACATCATGAAGCAGAAAGTTCTTACTGTGGTCCAGGAGGGCCCTGGCCATAGGGCCCAGGGTTGTATGGGCCCATGGGAGCAGGAGGTCCTTGTGGACCAGGAGGGCCATGAGAAGGACCTCCGTGGGGCCCAGGACCACCATGAGGGCCACCCATAGGGCTAACTGGACCCTATAATAAACCAAAATAAACATTTTAGAGTCGGTATGAAATAAAAATGGACAATTCTCATTTTTTTTACATAATGCTGTAGTACCTAATATGCCCTCATAATCTTTAATCAAAAACATTAACCTTCCCTCACCCTAAAAAAAGTCTGTTCTCCAAAAGAAAAACATCTTTGTATTCTTTTAAACTAAAGTTGCGGCTATCTCATAACCCCCTCACACAAGCGCTTGTCAATAAGCAAGAAATAAACTGTGTCTGCGCAGCATTTCATGTTCACCCAAAAAATTTGCTAAATTTTGTTAGGAAACCAAGGCACTCAACTCCAATTTTTTCCTCAACCAGTTGCCTGGCGTAATCAATCTGTTGGGGTGATCCACGGACTGTGAAGATCTTTATATTAGGGTCTGAATTAGGTGGAGGGTTTCTTTGTAATTCTATCCTGGCTCCGGACTGCTGGCTGATGCTCTTAATTGTTTCACCCCCTAGAGAGAGAGAGAAAATATTTCAAAAAGTTAATACATTTACCCAATTAACAACATAAAATTGCATATCCTTTCAAAGGTAAAGTAATTATCAGCAACAGCTAACCTTTGCCAATAATGAGGCCGGTCTTCATGGAAGGCACAGTGAAAGTGAATTCTTGCAGGCCTCCAGGAGGGCCGCCCATGTTCCAGTTTCCCTGCCCACGGCCTCTCCCTCTGCCCCCACCGTGACCAGGGGGGCCCCCTGCCTGCACACTTCTCAGAAGGTCAGTTATTATATCTGCTGCGTGCTGAGCCCTGTCTGGAGGCCCCATTATCTGAGCGATCCTCTCTGGTGTAGTGCCATCATCTAAACCAAAGGACAAGCATTTGTGTCAAAGATCTGAATCCGATTTAGTTTTCGCTTTTACATTGAAGTGCATATAAACTTATTCACCTGGTTTGAACTGAATCCTCACACCAGTATCATTCTGAATCTTCTTGATCATTTCACCATTCCTGCCAATCACAATTCCCACTGCAAACCTTGGCACAGGAACCTAAAGCAACAGCAAAACAGTTTCAATAGTCAATTGCCTTTCAAAAACTTATTTAAATGTGTAAAATCACAAAGAGTCAAAATATTAGGTTCATCTCATCAAACAGTACTTACATCCAGACCACCTTCTCCTCCTCCTCCACCACCACCGCCACCGCCATTACCACCACCTCCTCCAGCTCTAGAACCATATTCTCCTCTCTGTTCCCGGAAACCCTGATCTCTGATCAGATCCATCACCATGTCTTTAGCTTGCTGTACAGACCAAGACATTTGAAAATAGATATATTATCCATAATTTGGTATAATTACGATGTAGCAATGCAAATGCCTTAATGTACTCACCTGAACTTTAAAAGGATCGCCGGAGATCCTGAGCGGTTTATCAGCACCTGTGTTTTGGGGTCCATCTTGAATCATGACCATTTTGACTCCAGCACGTTCCTGTTAAACAAATGTTGAACAATTACAATTTTACATTTATTCATTTAGCAGATGCTTTTATCCAAAGAGACTCACAAACAAGGAATACAAGCGATTCATCTTACGAGGCAATAGGCACTTAATAATAAACTTGTTTCTGACATTGTTCAGAATAGTACAAGCTAGGGAGGGATTAAAGAATAGTGAGAGCATGGGTGAAAGAATATCTCTCCCTCTCAGCAGGATTCAGTTAAATTAGTAATTACATGTCTGGAAAACACGTAAAGAGATTAAAGCCTTTATGGTCCGAAGTCAGAGAACAAGCAGGAATTCCAAACCAGCTTTAACCTGTTAAGCTGCAACCCCATTTTTGAAAAATCCCCAGATATAGCATACCCAAACTGAAACAGTTCATGAACCCTTTGTACTAAAAGCACAAGTAAGATCTCATTTGAAAGCTGACACCTGGAAGTTTATTGTAAATGTAGAATTAATTATTGTCATAATGAAAAAAAAGTTATAAATAGCTTCAAAGTTTTGTAAAGTTATTATACATTTATTTTTATGAAACATCTTCATGAAAATAAAATTGAAGTTGGCATTGTAGCAATCTAGAAATGCACTGCAGCTAAAGCCACATGTCTAACTATGTTATATTTAAAATCTGAAGATGATAAGTCTAAAACTCTGTATTTAGTTCAATGTTTTTCAAGATCATGTCATATGACTTTATTTTGATTACTCTAAAATGCAAACTGGTGTTTATTGTCATCTTATAAGCATCTATTCAGACTATTGCCTCTATTGTTTTGTGATGCAAAAACGAGCCCCGTTCAGTCTCAGTCTCCCCTGCACATATTCACACCTCTCCGGCTTGGTTATTGCTCTAAATATGCTTTTCTTTTGTCTTCATTATAATCACTAACGACTAGCAATTCACACTGTTTCAATCCCTCATTTCTTTTATAAAAGTTCTCACTTCACAGTGAAACTGTATCAAATGCCCTTTTTGAAAAAAGAAACATTTCAGTAAGCATTCTTATTTAGAAAAAATCATAAAAATGACAGCGAAGTTAGGTAACGTTAGCAGCCTAGCAGGTGCACAGAGCTAGCTAGCATGTTAGCTTAGCACACCATCAATACACGACAATTTATGAGATTAAAATCATGTTTTTACTCTAAACTTACTTTATAGTTCAAGTCGAGTGTTTTAAATAACTTTCTGTGATCTGATTTGGCTTCAGATAAAAAAAATCTGATAGAAAATATATTATTTTATTGTATTCTGCAAATTGTGAAAG